>NC_056510.1:21923390-21938348 GCF_014905685.2 Nematolebias whitei
TTTTATTCAGTCCAGAAAAATGAGGAACTCGCGTTAAATGATGAATACATCCCAGCATCTGTTCATCTACACGATAAACAATAAATCAGTTAATTGCATGATAAATGAAAATTATCAACCTCATTTTCATTTATCAGCTTTATCGTTTCATTGTGTCTCTCTTTCTACTACTAAGCTGAGAAGCTAAGCTATGAGCTAAGCTAACAGGCTGACCTCGGGGGAAAAAAAACCTCTGTCTTGTCAAAGCTCCAAAAATCACGATTGAAACCCGTGCTTTTATGTAAAAAGTTTTTCTCTGCAAAAAGAAGCCGAGAACTTGTTTACTGATTTTTTAATTAAAAGCTTTGTGTGAAAAATGCTATGCTAAAGAGCTCAAACCACACCGAGCGTCTGCCATTTTGAGAACCGAAGAGAGACAGCACATGTCACGTCAAGGGGCCTCCCTCTCATTTTTCTCAAAGAGACACGCTGCTTGCTCCCTCACTATTCATCCTTTGGTTCAAACAAGTCTTATACTGCCATCCGGTGGTCAAAAAAAGGTACTACATGCAATTTGTTTTTAACATTTCTTCTTCAATTTGACAATAATTGATGATTATTGTCAAATTTCAAACAATAATATCATTTATAGCAATAATTTCTGAGACAATTAATCACCCTGCAAAATTTATTATCATGACAGGCCTAATGACGACCACTTTAAAATAATTAAAAAATCTTATTTGAAGCAAAATGCAAATCTTTTCACTTCAGTCCTTTTGTGTAACAAAAGTGACTTAAGCCTGAGCCAGTTTGTTGCGTGAATTTCTTTTCCTGACCTTGAAATCTCAGTATCCTCCCCTTTCCAAAAGGCATGGGCAGGTTTAGGGGCACATAGTGTTCGTGGTTGCACACAACACGCAGGAACTCAAACTTGAACTCAAACAGTGTCTGAAACAAATAAAAAAACAGAAAAAAAACCCTACGTTTTTGTAAAGTACAGTTTTACATCTGAGCCTGGGTGTAATTTGTCGTCGGCATACCTTTGGATCTCCAGGCATAAAGCAGTTGATGTAGTTGTTGATCTGCTTGAACACAAAGCCTCGGTCCATTAGGTTAAAGCAGCGCTGCAGGAAGAAGGGGGGAAGCCGTTTGGTAATTACTTCCACATACAATGGGAACAAGAGGAAATATGGATCCTGACCTTTATGAAGACTGCCAGGCTGTGGTTGGCATTTCGAGCAGCATCCAGATTGTCCTTGTACTTCTGAGTGATGTGTGGCATCATCATGTTGACCAGAGTCTCCACGGTGTGATGGAAGGGTGCAGAGAAGCGCTGATTTCTGGACAGCTGCAGGACATTGGTACAAATAACTCCACCAAAGTACTAACACTACCACTGTGATGCAGTGTCTGTCTACAAGACAGAGTATGCTGTAGTAAAGAGGAGACTTCAGGGCAAACTCACCCTTACTTTACAGCTTTCAATCAAGAACTGAGCCATGGACTTGATTAAGGCTTCAAAGAAATACCAGGAGTACTACCAGGTAGAGAAACATCCATCAGAAAACAGAGAAAAAGCTTTTTGTCAATTGTGTTTACATATTAATTAAAAATACCTTGAGCAGCTTGTTGCATGTCAGGAAGTCAGTGGAAGGTTTCAGGATTGCAGTCATGGCTTTTGCCAACTCTTCGTGCACAGTTCGGGTGGTTGAGGACGTGTACGGCTCAGTCTTAAACACATACTGAGTCATTCACACACAGACGTGTCAGCTCTTCAGCACAAACACTAAATAAAGTTATAATGGAATATGAAATGTGACATTTGGCATGTGAATTTTACCTTCACATAGGAGCGAAGGTAGTGCTCCAAGCCTTCCTCGTGGCACTGGGCGACAACGTGAATCATGACTCTAACAGAGAAAAATGTAAGAGGAAAGCATGAAAAAAAAAAAAATATTTTTTACCAATTTCACCCTCATAACACCATTACAGGTCCTTCTAAAAAATTAGCATATTGTGATTAAGGTAATTATTTTCCATAACGTAATGATAAAAATGAAACTTTCATATATTTCAGATTCATTGCACACCAACTGAAATATTTCAGGTCTTTAATTGTTTTAATACTGATGATTATGGCATACAGCTCATGAAAACCCAAAATGCCTGTCCCAAAAAATTAGCATATCATGAAAAGGTTCTCTAAACAAGCTATTAACCTAACCATCTGAACTAACGACGTAACTCTAAACACCTGCAAAAGATTCCTGAGGCTTTTAAAAACTCCCAGCCTTGTTCATTACTCAAAACCGCAATCATGGGTAAGACTGCCGACCTGACTGCTGTCCAGAAGGCCATCATTGACACCCTCAAGCAAGAGGGTAAGACACAGAAAGAAATTGCTGAATGAATAGGCTGTTCCCAGAGTGCTGTATCAAGGCACCTCAGTGGGAAGTCTGTGGGAAGAGAAAAGTGTGGCAGAAAACGCTGCACAACGAGAAGAGGTGACCGGACCCTGAGGAAGATTGTGGAGAAGGGCCGATTCCAGACCTTGGGGGACCTGCGGAAGCAGTGGACTGAGTCTGGAGTAGAAACATCCAGAGCCACCGTGCACAGGCGTGTGCAGGAAATGGGCTACAGGTGCCGCATTCCCCAGGTCAAGCCACTCTTGAACAAGAGACTGCGTCAGAAGCATCTCTCCTGGGACCGCTGCTCAGTGGTCCAAAGTTATGTTCTCTGATTACAGTAAATTTTGCATTTGCTTTGGAAATCAAGGTCCCAGAGTCTGGAGGAAGAGAGGAGACACAGAATTCACATTGCTTGAGGTCCAGTGTCAAGTTTCCACAGTCACTGGGGTGCCATGTCATCTGCTGGTGTTGGTCCACTGTGTTTTATCAAGCGCAGGGTCAATGCAGCTAGCTATCAGAAGATTTTGGAGCACTTCATGCTTCCATCTGCTGAAAAGCTTTATGGAGATGAAGATTTCATTTTTCAGCATGACCTGGCACCTGCTCACAGTGCCAAAACCACTGGTAAATGGTTTACTGACCATGGTAATACTGTGCTCAACTGGCCTGCCAACTCTCCTGACCTGAACCCCATAGAGAACCTGTGGGATATTGTGAAGAGAAAGTTGAGAGACGCAAGACCCAACACTCTGGATGAGCTTAAGGCTGCTATCGAAGCATCCTGGGCCTCCATAACACCTCAGCAGTGCCACAGGCTGATTGCCTCCACGCCACGCTGCATTGAAGCAGTCATTCATTCAAAAGGATTCCCGACCAAGTATTGAGTACATAACTGAACATGATTATTTGAAGGTTGGCATTTTTTGTATTAAAAACACTTGTCTTTCATTGGTAGGATGAAATATGCTAATTTTTTGGGACAGGCATTTTGGGTTTTCATGAGCTGTATGCCATAATCATCAGTATTAAAACAATTAAAGACCTGAAATATTTCAGTTGGTGTGCAATGAATCTGAAATATATGAAAGTTTCATTTTTATCATTACATTATGGAAAATAATGACCTTTATCACAATATGCTAATTTTTTGAGAAGGACCTGTAGACCCCCGTACTGACAGACGTGTTTGTCAGACCTTTCACTTGTTAACTTAATTAACAAAATCAACAATCAAAAATCACATGAAAAGCCCATTTCAATTATTTTTTTATATACACAGAAACAACACTGACTGGAATATTAGATGAACCATACATCTAAGCGATGTGACGTTTCAGGAACACTTGCCTGGTGACGTTCACTGTGACATCCTCTTGTGTGTTGCTGGTCAAGACCCTGAACAGCTGATTGAGGATGGTTGGCAAGAACTTGATCATCACATGACTCTCCATGGCATGCAAACTCTGAGAGAGAATAAACAACACAGAGCCTGAAATCCCTTCATGGACATGAATATAGATTAAAAGTGCAAAACAATAAGCTGATAAAATGTTTTATTTAAGCCCAGTATATCAATAACAGCAGACAAGATGAATCATTCATGCAGTGCTGAAGCAGCTGGAAACATGAAGTTTTGTTACCTGTGTGTCAGTACCTGCATACACGAAGTTTACACAAGCCTATATGTGTTCAACAGAATGGTACTTCTTCCAGTTATCTAACTGTTAACAATGGTGTACCACAAGGTTCAGTTTTGGGACCCACCCTCTTCACAATCTACATAAGTAATGTAGGTCAGTTCATTCCTGATGCATCTTTACATTTCTATGCCGACGACACGGTTGTTTATTGTCAAGCTAAAACAGTTGCTAAGGTTTTCCAGCTTTTGCGAGCTGCTTTTGACATCATCCAGTCAGATTTGTTCCGTCTCAATGTCTTAATGCTGACAAAACCAAAGGGATGTTGTTTTCAAATAGGAAGTCAGTTTCAGCAGTCTTTCCCTCAATTTTATCTTCGAATGGTGTTCCTATTGAGTTTCTTGATTCCTACAAATACTTGGGTATCTTGGTTGATTTGCATCTCTCTTTTAAGTCTCATGTTGAAAACTTGGTGAAGAAACTGAAATTAAAATTTGGTTTCTTTTTCAGAAATAGATCCTGTCTAACTCTGAATGCTAGGAAATGCCTTGTAACTGCGACGTTCTTTCCCTCCATTGATTACGGTGACATTTACATGAACACGCCTACAAGCACCCTGCAGATGTTGGATGCTGTCTATCATGGTGTACTAAGATTCATAACTGGCTGTAACTATCGTACCCACCACTGCACCCTGTATTCACTGGTTAACTGGACATCATTAACTTCACGCAGACTCTCCCACTGGTACATTTTCATCTTTAAATCACTTCTTGGTCTGTTGCCTTCATACATCTCCTCCTACATGTCACGTCGTCAGTGCAGCTACAGCGTGCGCTCTCAGGACATTATTACCTGCAGTGTTCCCTCAGTGAGGACTGAACTAGGCAAAATGACCTTCTCCTACTCCGCTCCTGTTTCCTGGAATATCTTACAAAAAGATCTGAAGCTCTCGACCTTGACCTCTCTAAGTGTCTTCAAACATCTGTTAAGTTCATGGGAAAACTAATCAGACATGTTCTTGTTTTTAGTATTTTACAAAGTACATCACTTTATAATGTAGCTGTTTCGTTTTTTAATATAATTTTCTTCCATTTACTTTTTCATTTTATATGCTTTCGATTAGGGCAGCACGGTGGCGCAACTGGTAGAGCTGCTGCCTCTCAGCGAGCAGGTCCTTGGTTCAAACCCCGGTCCAGGGGCCTTTCTGGGTGGAGTTTGCATGTTCTCTCCGTGCATGCGTGGGTTTTCTCCGGGTGCTCCAGTTTCCTCCCACAGACCAAAAACATGCATGTTAGGCTGATCGGTACCTCTAAATTGTCCCTAGGTGTGAGTGAGAGAGTGAATGGTTGTTTGTCTCGTTTGTCTCTATGTGGCCCTGTGATGGACTTGCGACCCGTCCAGGGTGTACCCCGCCTCTCGCACAGTGATTGCTGGACATGGGCACCGGCGACCCCCGTGACCCAAAATGGAATAAACGGGTAAAGATAATGGATGGATGCTTTCGATTATGATTGTCTACTATTGCCTTTGTTGTCCACTGTTGTCATCAATCAAGACAGTGATCCATGCCTTCATAACATCTAGGCTTGATTACTGCAATTCACTTCTGTTTGGAATCAGTCAGTCCTCCATTGCTTGTCTACAACTGGTCCAAAATGCTGCAGCCCGATTTTTAAATGGTACAGGCTATAGAGAGCACATCACGCCAGTTTTGGCCTCCCTGCACTGGCTACCCATTCACCTTCGGATCCAATTCAAAATTCTCATGCATGTTTTTAAATCACTGAACAGTTCCGCCCCATCCTATCTCACTGATCTTCTGCAGCCATATGTCCCACCGCGCTCTCTGAGGTCAGCAGACCAGATGCTTCTCTCAGTCCCAGAAACCCGTCGTAAGCTCAGAGGTGACAGGGCTTTCTCTGTTGCAGGTCCACGACTGTGGAATGAGCTGCCACTGAGTGTCCGGCAGGCTCCCATACTCTCAGTCTTTAAGTCTCGCTTGAAGACCCACTTCTATTCTCTTGCCTTTACCACGTTGTGATTTGTTTTGGTCCAGTCTGTTCTCTACTCTGTTGGCCATTTTAGTTAGCTTCTGCTGCTATTTGTATCTGTATTTCTATTTTATGTTTTCCTGTCCGCTGTGCATGTTTGTTTTCTTTTGTACAGCACTTTGGTTGGCCTTGTTGCTGTTTTAAGTGCTCTATAAATAAATTGGTATGGTATGGTATGTTTGTTAAAATCAGGTCTCTCTTGTAAATGAGTCCTCGAGTCTCAACTAGACTGACCTGTATAAATAACGGTTGAATGAAAATAAGTAATTTGGAGAGCTGCCATCAACCACAGCTGACCTGTTTGAGCCTTCACTGCTGTGATTACATTAAACCCAAAATACCTAACACTGCTTTATAAAAAAAAAAGTAATGTTTTGCACAAACTATTAGGCAGACTGTGCTGGCAAGTTACAAATCAGATAAAGTATCATTCAAACTGTTTGAGCAAAAACTGGCTCAACAGTTTGTAATTTCATGGCACATCTGAGCTAGAGAGGTAGAACAGAGCGATTATGTGTTAATTTATGCCACACCTTTCTACTTTGCAGATGTGATTGTACCCAAACTTCAATTCTAAAATCATTTTCCGCATCAAGGCAAAACTTGTGTTACATTAAAAAAAAACTGAAATTGAAACTGTGTGCCAAGACTGGTGTAGATATGACTTAATGTAGCGTTTAAAGTGTATTTTGTCCATTTCTACTAAATTAGTTTAACATGCAAGACAGTAGGAAGTTCTGTGGTGAGCACACTGCATCAGAAAAAAACAAAAACAATCTTTTAACAATGTCTAGACTGTGTGCTATCATAAAAAAGTTTTCATTTTTGTAGTTAGTTTGATGTTCTTGCATCTTGGTTGGGTTGATGCTGTGAACCTGAACGAGTGTTCTGCTGAATTAAAGCACTTTGTAACACTTCAGTCAAATGTTGTGTCTTAAACTGATTTAACTGTCGTTATGTGAGGAATTTATGAACATTTAAACAAAATCGAAAACTTAAAGTTAAGATGGAAGTTAACTTGCTGATTTACTTTCAGGAATTTGACCAGTTCTCCTCCTGACACTTGAGCTGCTGATGCAACGCTCTGACAGTGAAGAAAGAAGTTGTGCAAATGTTGATCCTTAAAAACAAACAAAAAAAAAAGGTGAGACACAGAATTTGGTTTCATGCTGCAAAGAGGAACATTTCAGGAACAATATGATGCAGGTAATACTTGGACCCACCTGAGTGTACACAGTGGACACGAGATGAGTGGACACTTTGAATAATGGCTTTCCTCCATCGACCCATTTGACCTCCGGACCCAAATGCTGTAACAGCACAAACAGCAGAAGACTGAGTTTTATCAGATCACTATAAAATCCTAATGACCCACAGGATCCAGGATCAGAATACTTAGATTAATGAAAGCTGTTAAAAAACGTAAAAGTTGAAGTAACCTCTGTCACCACCTGCCAGCGTTTTATTTATGCTTGTGGGTCTTTTTCTGGTTCTTAACAAAGTAATTAATTGAAACAATTTATTTATTTTACTGTGTCTTTACAAATTTTCTATTTTTCTGTTATTGAGGATACTGTTAGGGTTTTAATAATGCTATTCTAACCAGTCATATAATCATCATTAAGCTTGATCATAAATAGTGTGCTATAACTTTAAGTATTTGTATTTTATTTAAATATTTTGAATATTTTTCACATTTTTTTCTATAAAATTACTTTGAGATCTCTTCAATTCTTTTAATAATGTTCTCTGAAACTGACTTTGATCTATTTGTCTTCTCAAAAGCTCTTTTTAGTTTTTGTCTAACATCTTGCTAAATCCAGCTTTTAGCTACAGTTTTGTTCATTTTAGCTATGGCTTTGCAACATTTTGCTTTCAGCTGTTTCGCTCATTTAATCTTCTGTTCTGATTGTTTTAACTTTAACAAGTCAGTAAATAATTTATTCCTTAAAAATTTCAACTGTTTCACAAAATAATGCAATTTTTCTTGTTTTAATATTGTGCTTTTATGCTCTTGTGTATATATTTTTTTTATTTATTTTATATTTTTTAATTCAGGCAAATCTAACACATGCATTGCTGCTCAACTATTTGTATTCTTTGTCACTTGGCTTGTTTTACTAATTGAAAATCTTTTTTTTATAAACATTCAATGCCAAAAATCAAACATTTAAAGTAGAGTAATAAAAAAAGTAAGACAAGAGTAGATAATGGAAGGCAAAAGTTAGTTACAATTGCCATTGTTAGTTCATTTACTTTAAGCATGGATTATTGGTTAGTAAAGCGTTTACAGCTTAGGTAAAAATAGTATTATTACAGATTTAATAATCCATTATAAAGCCAGTCTTATTGTAAAATCACAGTTTTCACATTACTGGCCTAACAAGCAGTCTGGACACAGTATCTTGCACTGCTAAAATAAAACTTGAATTATATAAAGAAGAAGCCAAACTATCATCATTAAACAGCATGAGGATCTCTCTACCTTGCTGGCTCCCTCCTGACAGCTCAGGTATCCAGCAGGCAGGTTTGCAGCCACAGAGATGTGACTCTCATTCATGACCACTCGGCCATCCTTCAGCAAGGGGAGCCAGGCGTAACCCACTGAGAGCAGACGCAAAGGAAGAGTCAGTCCTTGGGCTTCATGCTACTAATAAAACCAATAACATACTGAGACTTGATGGGGAAACGTCGTGTTTTACCTTGCATCTCTACCACGTCTCTCTTTTTGGTGCTGGCCTTGCTGTTGCTCTCACAGCTCACATGGTAGAAGGTGAAGAGCAGGTGATGTTTCTCATGGAGCTGAGTTGGCAGCTCAATCTTAAACTAAACCATGACGCAAAAGTTGGAAAAACTCATTATCATTTATGAATAATGATAAAATAGATGGTGGGAATGAGCATTATTAAGAATAAAGGACAAGTGTCTTACTTCATCGTAGAATTCGGGGTTGTGCTGGTGATGTAATACTGATGTAAAGGCATTTTTGGTAAACAAGGGTCCCCCCGGTCGCCCATAGATGCACTGAGGAATTACAAAAAACAGCTTTTCAGATGCTTTAACTGATAAGAATTAGGCCCGCCACGATAAACAATAAATCAATTAATCGCATGATAAATGAAAATTATCAACCTCATTTTCATTTATCAGCTTTATCGTTTCTTCGTGTCTCTCTCTTTCTACTGAAGACACTGGATGACAAAAGACTCAACTCCGGTGCTCTTCACTGACCCCTCCTTTTCTCCTTTCCTTTTAACATCTATTTCAATTGTCCAAAATGGCGTTTTTGGATTGTTAAAAGCAGCTAAGCTGAGAAGCTATGCTACGAGCTAAGCTAACAGGCCAACCTCAGGGAAAAAACCTCCGTCTTGTCGAAGCTCCAAAATTCACAGTTGAAACCTGTGCCTGAATGTAAAAAGTTGTTTTACTCTGCAAAAAGAAGCTGAGAACTTGTTTACTGATTTTTTTTTATTTACTGAAAGCTTGGTGTTAAAAATGCTATGCTAAAAAGCTCAAACCACACCGAGTGTTTGCCATTTTGAGAAACGAAAAAAGGAAGGAGAGACAGCCCATGTCACGTCAAGGGGCCTGCCTCCCATTTTTCTTAAAGAAAGCTTGATCCCTCACTATCCATCCTTCCATTCAATCTTATACTGCCATCTGGTGGTAAAAGAAAGGCATTACATTCAAAACAAGTTAACCAACATTTCTTCTTAAATTGAACAATGATTACTAATTATTGTTAAATTTCAAATATTATAATTTATCGCAATAATATCTTAGACAATTAATTAAACCAGCAAAATTTGTTATTGTGACAGGCCTAGTAAGAATAACCTCTGTAGGTGTTCTGGACACTATGAACACACATTTACCTTCAGTGAAACAGCGTCTTCATCATCCGAGTCCCTGAACTCGATGCAGACGGCAATGTTTCTCGCCTGAGGACAAAAAGAAACGAGACTGTGTAAAAGGTGCGTCAGTGAACCCGTAAAATAACATCGATGTGATAAACGGTGGCGCTACCTTTGCAAACGACTTCTGGTTGTCGTATTTCAAGTGCTTCGGGTAAACGTAGAGGTGATTGTTGTAGATGGTGAAAGGCTGAGAGCATTTGGCGATGCACGGCACGAACTCCTCCACTTCAAAAAAGACGTTGCTCCGTTCGCTCACATCAAACTGCTTCACAGGAATGTAGGATGAGGTAACACAATCTGCTCGAAGAAACAGGAGAGGAGACCATATAAACAATCAGAAGATGACGTGAGCGGCCTGCTCTGCGGAGGAGCAGCTTCAGCTCGTCTGCTGGACTCGTGCAGGGATCCGAGAGGACTCACTTGTCAAGTCAGGTGCAACACTGTCGATGGTGACGTCAAGGTTTCCTAAAATTACAGGCAGCTTGGCCATCTTCTCCGGTCTGAGAAAAAGAGAAACAAACTTAATATAACAAAAAACTAAATTAGAAACAGGCTTTAATGAGGAACAAGACAAAGAGTATAAGAATGTGTTAACAGATGTTTGTATTTTTCGATTAGGCAGATGTTTTTCATTGTGAAAGACTCCTCGGTGGTTAAACAGCAGAAAGGGACGTTACTAACTTTCTGAAATCAGCCAGCAGTTTGAGCATGTCGTCATTGGACAGCTTGTTGCTGTCCTGCCTGTACAGAGCTGAGAAACGTGCACTTTTGTCAAGAGTCCCTGAAGCGTCTTTGAACAAAGATCTGCACAAAAAAAAAGCAAAAGTGTCCAATTAGTGTTGACCTGCAAACACTGCACTGTACATTCCTTTCAGTAAAACCAAACGTCTAGTTTATTACATTGTTTTATGGACAAGAAATACTATTTTATTATGTCTAAAATATTTAAATATCAGCTACAAAAGCTCATCACAATTTTTCACCCCATAAACAGCTGAACACAAAAATATACAAGTTAAATTGATATAAAATGACTCTTCTTTGATTGAAATAAACATGTTATTCAATTTGTTTAGGTAAGATTGAAGTTTAGAAGTTTAACCAAACAGCTTCTTAAAGTGAGGCCGGTATTTGTTTTGGGGCTTTGGGATTTAGGTGGAAAATGAACTGTAAAAAAGGACATGTTGAATATATTCCAGGAATATAATACGTTTATAAGATTACACAAACTATACAGAATAGCAGAATACTGCTATCTCCTAATTTTGAAACATAAAGTAAATAAACTAGTTTTATTGCCACCCACCACTATGAAAAGTGGGCAATTCCTGTGTCTGTAATTGTTTGTCAGCAGCTGTTTTGTGTTTAAGGTTGGGTCGACCCTTTTTTGGTTTATTTTCTGTGTTCTGTTCCTCTGAGTTTCCACATCCCATCAGTTCAGTTTTTCCCAGTACTTGTCCTTCAGTCCTGCCACGCCCTCTCACACCTGTTCCCTGTCTCATTAAGCTCAAGTCCTCGTTTACCTCAGCCTATATAACCCTCTGTATCAGTCTAGAAAACCTGTGGAGCATGATGCATTGAATTTGCCATATCTGAGCTCATATTTTTTATGATTCTCCGTGCCTCCCTGTGTCCGTGCTGAGCAAGTTTGCTAACTTGCCAGATTTTGTTTTTGTGAAAAGTTTTACTCATTTCTTTGAGCTCCTCGTATTGAGCCTGCATGTCTGGCTTCAAATCCTCCTTCCATGACCGAACCACTTGATGGACTTTAATGAAACTCCCACAAACTAATCACTTGATGTACCGGTACATCTACAACTGATTACCTTTTGGAGACAAATCAAGATGGCTGCATCAGCCAATTGACCTCAGCAAATGCAATTATGTCTGTAACTCAGTCAGTTTGACAGACATGGGAATAAAATGTGGTGTGGTAGTGGATGGAAGTCATCCTCAACTCATACTCTGAGCACTAACAGATCACGTGAGATCCACCAAAGTTAAGTCAGATTATCTGGATGGTTTCTTTCTTTTTTTTTTTTTTTTTGAGACGTTTCATCCTTCATCCAAAGGACTTCATCAGTCCGTGGAGCCACAACAAACCAATTTCCACAAGCAGCGCACTCACATAGTGGACCAACCAGTTTGCTGATGATAAGGTGGTTCATGGGCCCGGCCTCTCTCATGTCAACTCCTCTGAAACATCTACAAAAAAAGTCCAGATGACCTGACTGAACTTTGTTGGATTTTCTACCTGGATTATTGAGCATGAACTTTGATGTTTTGAACCACTTTGGCTATGGCTACCTCAGGAGTTGACGGGGAAGAGGGCGGTCCCCAGAAACCATCTTAACACCAGCAAACTGATTGCCCCGCTATGTGAGTGTGCTGCTTGTGGGACTGAGCTTGTTGTGGCTCCTCAGACTGATGAAGTCCTTTGGATGAAGGTCATGTGAGACTTTTTTGTAACTTTGGCTCGCAAGGTAGTGGGTAATTTGTATTTCTTAAGGAATGCTAGCTTTATTTTATATTATTTTAATAATATACTTCACTACAATATAACTATTTAAAAATTAAGTTGTACTTTTGAGAATGTCCTAAATACTTTTTCAGAATGACTGAGCCATACTTTAACTGCTTGCATGTTTGTTTGTGCTTTGAAAATGTCTGAAAGTTAATAACTTTAGTCAAAAACTGAAGTGAAATCTGGCAACAAACAGAGAGGACATCCAGTTACAGTTGAAGGAGGTGAAGTACCTCGCTGCCCAGGCAAAAGGCATCCTGTACTGGCCCAGTCGACTGCATGCCAGCTTGGCATTTTTCAGGACCTTCTGTGCCATCTAGTGGAAAACAGAAACATTGTGAATCTAAACACACACACAGAGACCGAGGCTTGTTATTGTGCTGAGAAAGTACTCAGAGTGCTGCCAAACTCAATACAAGTACACCTAGTGATAATAATCATAAGCCACCATGGACCCATCAGAGAGCAATGGGTGCAGCCAAAGTCAACGCTTGTGTTGATCGGTCTGCGGATGGTTCTGTACCTTGGTGGAGTCTGAACTCTTCATGTAAGGTTCAGCGCAGTGGGTGATCCCCCCCTGAAGCACCTTGTCGATGCGAGCCACCAGGAAGATATCTGGATGAGGGCATGTTACTGAGAACACTCCCTGAGAGAATCAAAATGTTAGATATAACTAGGAAGAGCCATTTTCTTTGGTAGTGCTGCTACTTTGAATAGGATTTTCACCTGTCGGGGATACTGCAAAGCAGCTTCTGATATTCCGTGGATAAACCGCTGTCCCTCGGGACGGGCGTCAGCCCCTCCGTTCATATACTGACTGGTGTTACTGGGCACCATGCCCCTCACAGATGGGTGGTTCAAGTCAACGTGGAAGTCGGAGGAGATTTTTCTACCGTTCTGGATGTCAAACAGAGACAGGGTCACATAGAATGGCTCCACCTGGAAAACAAAAAAAGACTCAGAATTAGACCAGGGATAGTGATGCGTACCTTTACTGCAACTATTTCTAACACAAAGACAAACATGCTCTTTGACACGAATTGGATTTGAAAACAGAAATACACACAGAACTGGTTTCAAATCAGCTGAATGTTTAAAATTAAAGATCGGGAAAGGAAAAACGGCAACATTTCTGTGACTCTAGGTGTCCATTCTGTACATCTGTAATCTTAGAAGAAGAATATGTGGAGTATTTAATTGACATTTATTGTTGGGAGGGACAGCAGGACATTAGATTTCATTACACAGGCTGTTTACTCTTCCCGAGCCAGTAGTCTGGTTGCTATGTCAACAGGAGTCCATCCGGTCATTGTAACAAACCACCTCATTCACATTCACTCAGGCGGGCAATGATATCTGTTAGTTAGAGCCCGAAACGTCATCCTTACATTCGTCGTCGGCCCCTCCTCGTTTTCTGCGACGCAGCTTTGCAGGTTAAACGAGAGGTCGTTGCAGTTCACCAGCACCCGCTTGCCAAACTTCTCCTCAAACTGCTTCACGTCTGGCTCTATTCCTGAGAAGTCAAGTTTCTACAAACAGCACATAGAAAGGTTTATCATTTCGTCTGCAAAACGTTGAGGCTGAAAAAAGTGGACTTCCTACTTGGATTACCTGAGTGTCTGGGTCCAGAGTGAACAGTTTCAGTCTGGTTTCATTCCTCATCCTGTAATCTGTATCTCTTGTGCTCTAAAGTAGAAGAAAGACACTTGTTAAACCAAACCACAAACTGTCTGAACAGTTTTGTTCTCAGTTGGCTTTATCATTAGGACTTTAGTTTTTGTCATCTGCACCCAACTGGAAGGGAGGCTTCATATTTTACAGATGATTTTTGCTGCGCAGACAGACTCTGCTAGAGCCAACATCCACCCTGAGCCATCAGATTGTTTTCCACGATGACTTTCTGTCTCCACAAATGAACGTATAAATGATTACATAAAGTGCTATAACCGAATCAGGAATGTTTCTGCAAAACACTAAAGCTCCAAATGTTTTCAATTAAAATGTTTTTTTTCCCTATTTTATCTTTACACACAGTAGATATTCGTGTATTTCTTATAACAATAACTGTGCAATTTCTCCAACACAAAAAATTAATTTCCCGAAACGGGCATATTGGTATTATGATATATTGTATTGTATCGTATTGCGTCGTATTGTGTTGTATCTTATCTTATTGTATTGCACTGGATTGTGCTGATTGCATATAATTGTATCATGCTGTATTGTATTGTAAACCAGAAATTTGTCTCCCGGTAAATCATGTCAATTTTCACATTTCTATTCTTAAATATTTTTTAGAGCGCTCTGAACTTTCTCATTTTGTTCCGTTTGTCCTGTGCTGGTAATTTTCTGCTGAATGACACCTAATTCATCTCTTGAGGCCCAAAGATTAATTTGCAGTTGTACTTACTTGGAGCAAAACTCAAACACTGAAAA
>NC_056510.1:21938748-21958792 GCF_014905685.2 Nematolebias whitei
ATATATAATATAATTAAAAACTTTATTTCTAACCCTAAGCATTGCAGAGCAGAAGGGTGTTGTATTACATACTTGTTCCAAACCAAACATGAATCTTACCAAGTCAGCAGAAAGCTGGAAAAAAAAAATAGTTTTATGATTTAAATCACAGCTTGCCTCATTTTAATACTTCCCTTATTTGCTGACTTAGCTCAAAAATACACAAATCCTTCAAAAATCCCAACGTAATAGGCCAAACGGATACTTTCAGCTGCATAAATGCATACAAGGTGATTCTTGTTTTTATGAGAAGAAAAACAAGAAAGACTAATTCAATTTGAAAGCAAATGCAAACAAATAAAATAAGGTTAAGAAAAATAATTAACCTCTATCAGCCATAAATAGTGATGTCACTGCCCAGTTTGGGCTTTTTCGCTCACTCTGCTGAGCCCATTCAGGACCAATCAGTACTGGATCAGCTGCTCTTTGTGATCCAGCAACGACACTGAGGTCGGATCTTTATTATGGACTTAAACAAATAAATCAAGCAGGATTTCCACAGTTTTACAAAACAAAACAAACAAAAAAAAAAACACCATTTGTGAACTTTGCATTAGTCTACACAAAGATTGACCATTTAATGAATAGAAGATGAATGCAGTGTGTTTTTGTGCACAGGTTGGCCTCGGTACAAAGTTCAGGAGCAGCTTGAGCTCAGTATGAAGTCACCTACGAGCCATTCCAGCTGCAACATTAACATCTGCACTTCTACTTATGAAGCAGATTTTTCTGAACAAATTTAGGTCATGCAATAAATGGAAGACTGCTGTGTGGTGACATAAGTGAGATTTTAAAGACTGCTTAGAAAAAACACAAAGGATTACTCATAAAAATATAATCCTTGTCATATACTATACGTCAAACGTTGGTTTAATTTGGCTATACAAATTACATCAAGGCTGATTATGTAATAGATTAAAGGAGGGTAGGCATAAAAATGTATGAAAGCTTGGTGCATTTTAGAATGTAAAGATATGTGGAAAGTTTATAAAATCTCACAAAAATATAATCTGACGAGGCCCGACTCATAGGCAAATTAGATATTATAGAAGAAAATGAAGCTACACTGTAGAGAAGTGATTCAAGATATAATCAAATGATACAAAAACATTCAAATTATTTTAATAACACCTCAAGGGTTAAACATTAATGGCAAAGACTTGGTTAAAAAAAGTAATGGGATAAAGAGCTATAGCTGAAAGGGTAACACTTTAGAATAAGGTACACATGATCAACTACTAGGGAACGCCTCAGGAACGAATCAGGAGATAATGGGTAGTTAACCAGTACTTACTGGGGAACACACAGCTAAGCCTTATTAGGGGACTACTGGTTTGTTACCACGGAAACGGAGGAGAAATTCTCCATGTGGGTTCTGAATAAACCCTGCACCAGTGAGGTCACAGCTCAGACATATAGTTAAGATGACAGCAGTACAAGATTATGAAATTGCTAATCAGTGGTAAGAATCCAACAAAATCAGTAATCACTAGGAAATAGGTGTGACAAGCTGTGACCTCACTGGTGCAGGGTTTATTCAGAACCCAAATGGAGAATTTATCCTCTGTTTCTGTGGTAACTAACCAGTAGTCCCCTAAATGCTTGGCTGTATGTTCCCCAGTAAGTACTGGTTAACTACCCATTAGCTCCTGAATCGTTCCTCTTTGGTTTCCTTGGCAACTACCCATTAGTTCCTTTTCATTTACAGTAACTAACCAGTAATCCACTAATAAGGCTTAGCTGTGTGTTCCCCAGTAAGTACTGGTTCACTACCCATTATCTCCTGATGCGTTCCTGAGGCGTTCCCTAGTAGTTCATTAAATTGTGTGTAACTTACTGTAAAGTGTTACCAAGAAAGAAAATGTTGTGACTTTACTGTGAGTAGTAATAAAAAGTAACAGAAATGAGCTGCATCTTATTAAAACATATTCAGAGGAAATAAGGTCTCCAAGAAAGAACGACCTGTAAGAAAACACCTTCTCGTTATGAAAAATGGACCTTAAACATTTAAATAAAGGTGAAAACAAGCAGCTAACACGCTTTAGATTAGAAACTAAACAGCACTTTTAAATAATCTGTGGAAAATAAAGTCATACTAGCAATGGAACTGTTGTTCCTGTATGTTTTTATCTAAACCTGACATTTAAATGGATCAGTTTTGCCTTTGAATTTAGATTTTACTGTTCATTCATTGAAACTTTTGAAATGAAAATGAATTAAATTTAGTCCAGCACCATGCTTGGTTGAATTAAAATTTTAAAAGGGAGTTGAAATCTACCACAATGACCTTGATAAAACCTCCAAACATCTTGAAGCCCTAAAAGACAAAGTAAACAAAGCAGCCCAGTCAGTGTGATTACTGCCAGCTGACTTACTATCAGGTAAAACATCAGGTTCTTTCCATCTATTGAATGATAGACCAATCATAATGTTTCTGGAGAGTTATAGCAGATGGTATTGATCGTGAGCAAAGTGCTCGGAAGTGAGACCTCAGCGTTCACCTTGTTCTACCGGCTGATCGTCAGCAGAAAAACACAACCTTGGAGAGCGGAGAGCTCAGGTTTCATGGAAACGGACACAATACTTTTCAGCAGCTGTCCACAAATGTTAATGCAACTTGTTATGACAGTTTCTCACTTGAAGCTCTTATTTGAAATGACTTGATGAGAAAAACAGCTACTGAGAAAAGAAAAAAGCAGCTTTGTCTGCATTGTGAGTTTGTTCCTGGAAAAGCGGCAGCTCAATCATCATTCAGGGACCAGGCTGCATCATTAGCAAACATGGCGCCAGCATGGATATCCTGTATGGCAAAATCAAGCAACGGGTCACTCGGGTTCAGCGAGCTTCTAACAATCCCCACCTTCATGCCAGAAATGACAAAGAATTTGGAGCGTACCTGAATCACACCCATACAGGAATCCAGGAAAATGGTTCCTTTGGGCTCTTTGGAAATCTTCTCGTCCTTGTAGAAGTTTAAATTATACGAGCCATCGCCGAGCTGAGTTAGGTGGAAATACCTCCTCTTGAATGACTGCAGTGATGAAAAGAAAAAGTTACAATCTGGTCATGAAACATGAATAAACTGTTCAAAGTAGGGATGCACAATACTGGATTTTTGAACGATATCTGATATGCCGATATGTTAAAACTGTTTGGCTGATAACCGACACCAATACCAATTTTTTTCCTCTAGACCTACTTACAGAGACTACAGATCTTTCTCTGCTGTGGAATTAAAATACTACATTATTCTGCATGGTCTTTGTCAGTTTGACCTGCTACCCAATGCTGACGCCAAAAAGGGGGCTGAAAATGATGCAACATTTCAACTTGGATTATGTTTAATGTCAAATTTATTCATGACATTTACTCTCTCTAACACAATGACAACATTCGAACAGTGAAAATTGGTAAATTTTCACTAATCTAAACTCAACGATGCATGTGATGTCATCATGTTGTGCTGGCGCTGCAGGCATCCTTGTCACTGGGTGATCATACAAAAACAGTGCCATATAAATATACATATATAAACAGCAACTTTTATATCGGCCAGTTATTTTGATGGAATGTCCGATATTTAACGTCATCACTAATATCGTCCGATAACGATACCACGCCGATAATATCGTGCATCCCTAGTTCAAAGTTCTCTATCCGTGTGACAGCTCAGTCTGCAAACACGGCCAATCATTTGTGGGTGAAAAACTGATTTGGGAACAGTGACATGGCTGGGGAGCAGACTCATCTCATTAAAAACCCTCTCAAATTCAATCCACCACCTGCCAACAGTAAACAAAGGCTGAATCCAATTAAACCCCTTCCTCCCACTGTTTCACCCGTGTCTCAAACCTTTGCTGGCTGTAGTAAAAACATAAAGGAGAAGCTTCCTGGCCCTCAAGGTGCACATGTTAAAACAAAGATGTAAGTGAGGTGCACTCATATTACAGAAATAAACTAAGTAAATACATATATTCAAATATTGTGTTTTGGTGTCTTTGCCGATTGTTTATACCCTGCATTAAAAATAACAACGGCATTATACTTTATCAATACTTAATTGTCTCAGCATAGACTGTAATGTCTATTTTATTGTATTTTGATTTGTTATTATCATAATTCTTCCCTTCCCTTAAATGGACATTCATTTTGTGTCTTTTTTTTTATAAGGATCTGGTGAAAACTAACGATGTATCGACAACTTGAAGGAAGTTATCCCATATTGTGCTGGAATATTTTAACAGCTATATTTTATGGCAATGTTTTTTGACGGTAATAAAAGCTGTATTAATTAAACTTCAGGTTTGATAAGGGAACCAGCGTTATGGCTGTTGAAAAACAAGAGAAGATCTTGATTGTTTCTGTAAAATTGTCGGGTCATCACGATGTCTATGATCATAATATTTTGTGCAACACACGAGCAGGTCTTTGTCTGCATATCTGACTAAACTGTATTAATTTCTTATAATGGATGTCAAGTAAATTAAAAGTATAGTTACATTTTTTTAAATTACAAAAATGAGACTATAGTGTGATGGAAAAATCTAAATGATTTTTTTCACACGATTAGTAAAAGGCTCTGAATACTCCATCCTTAGTGGCAAAATCAGCTCTCATAGACGCAGTTGTGCGATGAAAGTCGTGTCATTTTGTTCTCAGAGCAGCTTCACCTGCTCCTTCTCCACACAAGCCCCGACCTAATTTTTCCTCACGGACGTACGCGCCAAGTGTTGTGTGGTTGGGCAGAAGTTTGTGGGCGTGTTCGTCAATTCAGAAATACGCTCAGACATTCAGCTGTATGGCTCTTCAAACGCTATTAATACCAGTATTGACAAGCGGGACTTGTGTTTTCCAACTTTTTAAAAAAATATATATCTTTAACATAAGAGGTGAGAGATCAGAAAAGCTTTCACGTGCTCATCGCAGTGCTCTTACCCTCATGGTGACACTGATGGCGCTGTTCATGTTTCCTTTGTAGAGCCAGCCATGTTTGGAAATCCCACCTTTCTGGGATCCTAAGGAGGCTGTGTCCTTCAGGAGACAGAGACACAAGATTAGACAATATAAAACACATAAGACAAAAGAAAATTCACATACGATAAAACATTAAAGTGCAATTTTTACGCAACATGTTCAAAAATGTATTAAATTCTTAAGATATATTTCTGACGATGGAGTTTAGAAACAGTAAAATTGCGAAACACGTTCATGTATTTAAAAGTAAAAGAGTTTGCAGCCACATCATTTGGACATGTTTGCCGTGCAGCATCATAAGGATAATATCATGTCACTAAATAGTGCCCCCCACCAAAGCCTTGCTGAGCAGAAAGCTTTTGATCCGGTGGTTTGAGACGACCCAGATCCTGACGCAGCGCAGGACTGTCTCAGTCCAAACAAGCTGGCAGAGGAACATAAAACAAACTCTGACTATAAAGCAAAATAAACTCCTCGATCTTCAGACGAAAACTGCGACACACTAATCCCCGTCTTCGCACACCACGCTCCTATTGAGCCTTTCACATGTGACCAAACACAAAGACACCGCTAACCTCTCATGATCTGCAAAAATAAACCAATTAGGAGATGAAGAATAGAGGAGACAGCTTCTCCTCTGGTTTGGATCAGCCCTGCTTCGTTTTATCACGAGGACTTCGCTATTTAAAAGAGCTGCACTCAATAAAAAGAGCAAATGACCTTTCAAGATGTTTTATTTTTTTCAAATCCAGCATCACTTTTTCTTCCATTTGTCGAATAAAGCAAAAAGTAAAGAAGGATTCTGGAAAGTGCTGGCATGACTTCTGATGCTGTGGAGCACCGTGGTGTGAGCTGAACAGCAGCTGGAGAGGCTTATGTATTCTCGTCTGCACAGAACGCACAAGTTCACACCAAAGAGGCAGAAAAATTACAAAATAAAAAAAATAGGAAACTTTTGTTAAAGGCACTAAAACACATTAAATAGTTTTACTACAGTCACATGAAAAATAGTTACACATTTAAGTTAGCATGTCATCTAAAAGGCTTTTTTATGCGCTTCATCTATTTTTTTTTTAAGTAAACCTGTTAAAGTGATTGTTACAGATTGGATCCTGATTTTAGTGGGAAAATAAAACTGCTAACTTTTCCACCAAATCACACTAAAAGCTACTTTGCTACCTTTAGGTGGCGCAGTTTGGGATCACCAGAACAGATCTGAAGCCGCCTGACCCTGCACTGTTTCAGATAACACGTGTTTGGACAACAGCTCAGCATTATCTGCTGTTTTTGAACACTCCCACTGAATCTGAGTGTTTGTCAGGTGACTTATGAGCTAACAAGCTCATTCCAAAGACAACAAGTACACATTAAATCTCTGCAGGACAACACACCCACTCAGTCGTGCATGAATTACCAAAGGATGAAAAGAGCCAAATGTTGCACCAGCGCACTGAGATTGCTCCAAGAAGAAAACCTATTTAAAAGTGTAATAATATCTAATTTTGCCCATTAAATGCAGCTACTATTACAGAAAATTACATTATATTTCTCACAAATAGTGTGGAAACAGGAAAGACTAAAGTGGTGAAAAGAGTAAAAATAAGGTATGTATCATACCACACCAGCTTTACTTATAGAGCACTTGAAACACCCATATATGGGGGAATGTGGATCTTTCTAATGGTGAAGCTGATGGGATTTTAAGTGGTAATGCAGTCAGAAAACCAACACAAGATTGTGATATTGCCATGATTGGGTTTTTAAATTGTGCGTGAAAACTAGCAGAAAGTTTACCGTCCTTTTTAGCTTGAAGAAGAAAGTACAATTAGATACTTTGCTCCAGTTCATTTGTCCATCTTTCCAATAAAAACAACTGAATGTCATGGCTTTTCAGTCATTTAACCCTAGATTTATTGTAAATGCCCCCACCTTCTTTTCTTGTGGGATATTGAAGCAAGCAGAAGGCTGCCACGTTGTATTTTTGGAACCAGAGTCTGCACACTAGGATAGAGCCTGGCCTAATTTAACCCCGCCCACTTTAAGGCCCGCCTACTCCCTCACACTATCATTGTGGCACATGACCTTTTTTTTAAGCATGAAATAGCTAATATAGTGCATTTATTTAATTTTTTTAAATATTTGATCAGGTAAGAACTACCTGATTTACCAAGAGTCAACACCTGAATAAAGAAATCTCCAAGGTGTATTTTTTTATTAATTGTTTTTTTACCAACAGCATTATCCAGTTTGATAACATCGAGGGGGCGGGATTTAAATGTTATGCTGGGACCAGCCAAAAGAGAAGGTTGGTCCAGTTCTGGCTTCAACTACCAGATCCACACCATGGTCTTTGCTGCATGTAGAAAATGAAAATAACTGTTGCTTTTTGAAAAGTATGAACTCAGATCAGATTTGACTCTAGAAATCAGTTCATAAAGTTAAACAAACACATCATTTTAAACAACCTTTGTGAGGCGAGCTCTTTTTTTAGTCTGTAAGCATTTGGGAGCAGAAATAAAAAGTTGGTTTCTCTTTAATTCTATTTTTTTGTTTCACCAACATTTCAAAACAAGTGACACGTGAATGAGGGGAGGCCACTTTAATGTCCTTACCTAAATGATGTGTAGAGCCATGCTGTTGGTGCACATGAAGAACGTGTATTTCTATATCAACCTGCTAAAATAAATTTGGCTTTTCCTGAGAAACATTTCATCTTGTCAGATGATGAACCCTGCTGAGCATTGTCCAGAGCATTTTTAAAGGGGAACATATGGAGGCTACTGATAATCTTGAAGTTGCAGTCCAAAGTTTAGGAGCTTTATTATGCTGTCGTTATACAGTATACAGACTATTTGAAAAATACAGCAAGATGGGATTTAGGGAATTGCCTTCTGATAGGATAAATTTATAGAGGCTGCTATTGCCTTCCTTGGCCACCCCTTAGTGGCGCCACTGTATGTAAGCATATGCTGCTCTGTATATTGTTCAGGCTTAATATTTCCTTTTAAACATGTCACCCATTGACACTAATGCATCATGGGTGCACTAGTTTTAGCTGTGTGGTGAGGTTTGTCAGAAATATGTGCGTATTTTGGTTTTGGCATCAAAAACCAAAGAGGTACATGGAAAAACTAGAATTATTCAAAAGTACAACTATCATGTGTTGTTCATGTTTCTTTGAAAGAACCATTCTAACTGTTCAGTAAACAGGAACAGGTTTGCAGTTTTGATCCAACTCAGTACCAGGTGGTGATCAAATGACTTCAGCTTATTTCTTCACCCGAGTGTCCAAAACAAACGGCCACAAATCAGATGACGCGACTACAGAGCCAGTCATCGATCTACGACTGAGGGCGTCCTGGTGCCAAGTGCACTCATGGACACTCTTATGTTTGGACGTGGAGTTCATGATGGACAAACTATGACTAGCACAGGAGTCCATCAACAGAACACCGCTCGGTTTCCCTGTCGCCCCTCCAGGTCACACTGTCATTACCCACATGGGCATTGAAGTCCCCCAGCAGAATAGTTTTGTGTTGTTTTTTTCCCCCATTACAGTAAATTAAATAATTGTTCTTCCCAGTTATTATGTTTCTGACTAAGGAGAGACTCACCTCATCTTTATCGACGTCCTCGTCCACTTCAAACACATGAACAGGAAGTTTCTCAGGCCGTGACACTTTGCTGTAAACACGTTTAAAATATATATAAAATGTATAAAACTCCACATCAAGCAATTCTTCACACTTCATGGCCTAAAGTTGGCTAATATAGCAGATTTTTTTTTAATCTTTCATTTTGACCTTTGAGTTATTTTTAAAATATTTTAATTGTTTTGTGGCTTTCTCAAGAAAGTCAGGAAGTAAAAAACTTGGCAGACGAGCGATTCAGGGTTGTTAAAATGCAACATTTACTGGAACAGCTCATGAAAAAGAGGTGTATATGTTGGAAAATGACCACGTGCCCAACAAAAAAAACTCACTTTAACTGAAAATAGTGCCAAGCATTTTCACAGGCGATCCGTTTCATGTTGCATTGTTTTAGTTTCCCCCAAACTAAGTGAGAAAACATTTGGCAGCAGCCGAGGTGAGAGGGACATTGTCTGCTTGTTTCCTAACACGCTAAAGCTAAAAAGGATATTCTTCAGGGAAGAGGCTGACGCTGATGACACAATCTCTTGATAATGACGGTGGTTTCCACACCGGCTGCAGTCAAACAAATTACGCAGAGCTCAATAAAAAAGGAAACACTCTGACAGGGAAATGAGCCTTATTTGTAAATCGTATCCTTGTAATTAGGTTACAGCAGGATTTTATCTGAAGCAGGGAAGGAAAATAGATGAAAGCTGCGGCATCCATACATTACACAGTACCTGTTTGTACTCGCCCATCATACTTGGCACACAAGTTTAGCTTCGCAAGCACAGCTTACTGCAGAGCTTGGGGATTTAAACTTACTTTGGAAGCTGTCGGAAATCACCAGAATAGTCCTCGTACTTGTAGTTGACGACATGCCAGTCGGACTTGTAGGTCTTAATGCACTGTGGAGACAGAGGAGGTCAGCTGTTGCCTCATAGTTTAGTTTGCAACAAGTACATTTGGAGTCAGGTTAACACAAAAATAAACTATACATTTAGGTTAAAAGAGATTAAGAATTAAAAACCTAGCATTCCTTGAAGGAATGCATATCGCCCGCAGCCTTTCATGCCAGAGTTTTCAACTGAGATCATTTTATGGCGATAAACGCTGGAGTTGTAGCGGCGTTAGTCAAACCTTGAAAAAAACGTTACGCAAGTTCTCATAAAATAACGTGAGGTATGACACTCAGCGTGTGTTGTGACTGACTCTTAGCTACTACCGCACCAAATTTTAGCTCAGTATTGGTAAAAGTGACTGAGTTGTAGCCATTTTTATGTTAGCTTTGATCAGTTAGCTCAAGCGGCCATCTTGAATTGGACTCACTCCAAAAAGTAATCACTTGTGCATCTATTTATTACTGTCAGATAATTTAATAAAAATTCATTCAACGGTTCATAAGATATTTAGTTAACAAACAACCACACTAAATAATAAAAGTAATCGCTCTAAACTGTGCTCTTTTGAAAAGTTACACAACAGGTAAGATACTTATTGTTCATAACTTTTCCATAGAACTATTGATGCTTGAACCTATTCCCTTACCTTCACACACCCTGATCAGCTGCAGCACAAAAACAAGCTGAACTTGGTGAAAGTTTGAATATCTGATAAGGAACTGAGCCAAGCATCTGAGCACGTCCAAAATTCAGTTCTGTAATCCCAAACAGGTGGAAATAATTTTATCTGAGGAGCTTTAAAGATAGTAGGAGTGTAATCCCCCTCCGCTCTCCTGTCTAATGTGAGATTAGCAAACAGGGCCCGATCATTTCTGCAAATCAAGTTTTAAACTTTTATTCAAAACTATTTCACAATAAATTCAAACAGATTATTTTTCTTTTTCTGAAGGCATCTGACCTTTACAGTAACTTCCTAAATGGATGACTAGCTCCACAAGAATTTATAACAAGTTAAAGAATTGCACAAAATGAATCTAAATGGAACATTCTTGGAGAAACAGCAAAAAATAAAAATAAAATAAAGGAGTGTATGATGACTCCACCTCAGCCTAACCATCCCTTTGGAAGGGAGTGCATCTCTCTCCTTGTTTACTTGGAAAGCAGACATCTGTTCATTGTTAGAGTCACTGATAGCAGCTCAGTGCTATCTGTTCAACAGAAATCCACGCCGTTTACAAGAAGTGCCTCTGCAGGGGAAACCCAACCTGAGCAGAGAGACCGAGACTCTCCCTCTGCACAGCAGTCCATGTGATGTCACACAACACTAGCATTTCTGTATCTTTATGAATTCAGACAGAAAACTCTCCGATCACTGAGCTGCGACCTGCAGGTGCACTGGCAGCCGGTGCTCGGAGAACCAGCAGCGTCTGAGCTGAGTTATTTGATTTTATAGGGATAATTATCACCTCAGGCTTAAAAAGGCTTAAAACTAAAAATAAATCAGGTCTAAGTTTTTGGAGGATACGTGAAATAAAAAATATCATGCGGTAAATTGATGCTAATATTAATATGACTCATGAAACTGTAGTGATTGACACAAAACTGTCAATTTAATCCACAGGTTGATAGATTTTGCTGATGACCTCTTAAGTTCTTGTGTCAGCCTTTTTATCTATATTTTTGAACCTTTACAGAAAATGTAAATGTCAGCATATGTTACCACTCACTGAAAAGCAGATAATAACGTAGCTGTTTGAGTTCATGTCTGTCAGTAAAATATCTCTTGAACAACTGGACAGATTTGAATGAAACTCTCAGGCAGTAGTCCCTGGATGACCAGCTGTAGCTGATTGATTTTTGGAGTCAGCACGATTCAAGATGGACGTCACAGACAATCAACCTTAGCAAACACAAAAATGGCTACAGCTCAGCCAGTTTTACAAATACGGAGCAAACATCTGGTTTTCCAGGTTCTGAGTCGTCTACATCACATACTTTAAGCACAAGAACGTGGAAGATCTTAAGTTAAAATGCCATGCAGTGAGTGATGCGCTGTTCTTTAAGAAATATGTTTAATTTGATCAGTTTTAGTGCAGGACAGTTTGAGTCATTGAGACTTAAATGGCTAAACTTTAGCACCAACTGCTCAACTCACTGCTCTAAATCAATCTACTTCCCCTAAATTCACTGGACAAATTCAAAGTGTGGCTAAATATTTTTGCGTTAATAAATAAATGAATTAATGTACTAAGAAGCTGATTAGAATGAGAGGATTTCTGGTTCTTTACAACTGATTTACCTCTTGGACAAACAGGCTCTGGGCCTCCCGCTCAGCATTTTCAGGCACTGTGGGGTGCAGAGTTCTTCCGTGGCGCCTCAGAGTTGAAATCTACAGAAAAAAAAGAAAAATAAATGTAATTTCAGTAACTCTGAAAATCAAACACAATGTGAACCTCATGATGTACTTCTCTCAAATATTTGTTTAAATTTGAGAAGAGTTCAATAGCTGTATGATTTAAGACAAGAAAAAAGAAACAACTTGGTATCATCAATGTTGACAGATTTTTTATTTTTTATATTTATAAATGGATTCGTTTTGCGGGCAGCACGGTGGCGCAACTGGTAGAGCTGCTGCCTCTCAGCGAGCAGGTCCTTGGTTCAAATCCCGGTCCAGGGGCCTTTCTGGGTGGAGTTTGCATGCTCTCTCCGTGTATGCGTGGGTTTTCTCCGGGTACTCTGGTTTCCTCCCACAGACCAAAAACATGCATGTTAGGCTGATTGGTAACTCTAAATTGTCCCTAGGTGTGAGTGAGAGAGTGAATGGTTGGTTGTGTCATTTGTCTCTATGTGTCCCTGTGATGGACTTGCGACCTGTCCAGGGTGTACCCCGCCCCTCGCACAGTGATTGCTGGACATGGGCACCAGCGACCCCCGTGACCCAAAATGGAATAAACGGGTAAAGATAATGGATGGATGGATGGATGGGTTCGTTTTGCAGATAAACAATTTCACAACAAAGTTCAAGACTGAGGTTAAAACAAATCCCATAAATGGAAAAGTTAGTTACACAATAATTGTAAATATAACAATTAACTTATAAAAGCCATCATGCTCAAGCATTACTGAAAACTGAAATATTTTTCCTTCCATTTTATCCAGGAAGCCTGATAAAAATGAAGACACTTAAAAAAAAAAAACATGATTCTATTTACCTCACCTTTAAAAGGTACCATATTTTCTGGCCTATAAGTCGCACCTTATTGCATAATTTACATACCCTGCGACTTAAACGCCCAAGCGACTTATTTATGTTTTTGTTCCATATTTATAAACCAATTTTTGGCCGAGATATGACTGTTTTCATTCATTCTGACATTGAAAATATTGACCCCTACAATTTTCAGCTGCTAGATGGCATTTGAGTAGTATGGCATGCTGTTGGGTCATGTAATATGTAAAAGTGGCTATTATTCTGGGTTGTCAGCGGTGACGTAACAAACACGACGCGGTGATGCATAATAAATGCGACTTATACGGCAAAGCGACTTATTTATGAATTTTCCACTTTATTAGACACTTTTGAACTGATGCGACTTATAGGCTGGAAAATACGGAAGTGTGTGAAATACTGTACAATGTGCAAAATACATTCTCATTACATCAATTGGATTATTTATTTATTGTTTGTAATTATTTATTAATGATAAAATTAATTAAATTACGTTTAGAAAAATGTGTTTTTGAGTCGTTAGTCTTCAATGTTCCTCCAAAATTACACATTGAAATATTAGAATTCACAAGCTTTCATCAGGTGCCATAAAAAGAAGTGGCACGTTTTACAGCAACAGTTCAAAATGACACAAGACTAAAACTATCTTAGCTGCATTTAAACTGAAAACAAATTGAAACTGGTTAAATTTGCTGATCTCCTGGATCACTATGAGGTCTTGCAGAGGGAACTAAATCTTATTTAAAAACGCTTCGCCCAACCACCCATAAGCCCTGGAAACACAAGTCAGTGGACAGTTATCATTTTGTCAAACGCTCTACAGCTTTTATTGTGAGCTTCATTTTTTCATTTCACTAAAATAAAATGGACTTAAAGAAGGAAAAAATCTTATTTTATTAGCAGAGTCTAAATGACAAGTTTATTTGTTGACTTAGTTTGTGAATCTCCTTAAAACTAAAATTAAGTTTACATTTATGTGACAATGACAATTATTTTATAGAATTAGAAGCAAATAATATGAAATCAAATAAGTTTGCAGGCAGCTTCGTTTTTGTCAGCTTAGTGCTACATTTTTCTTATAGTTGTGTATATATTGTGCTGTGAATGCAGTGTGCCTTGAGACAATATAACAAAAGTCCTTTAAGACAAAGGAAATGAAAAGAGAGTAAATTGCACTAAATCCCACGAGTTGTAATTAAATAAGTTACTTTGATGTAAATACACATAGAACTGCCGCCTTTGTCTCCTTAAAAACTCCTCACATTCGATGCACAGCTAGGCACGGGTTGTGTCAACTAAACCAAATTCCATGCAAGCTCTCATCAGTAAACCTGAACTTCCCACTTCCTGCCTGCGAGCAAGGCTTCCTGCAGGAAAGATGATAATCTTAACAATCCATGGAAGCAAAAATAAACAAGGAGTGAGGTAAGAGGGCAACAGGAAGCTAACTAGGTTAAGTCATCGTGAAGAGAAATAAGATTCCCTGGTTAAAAAGGAGATGCATGCATAAACAGAACAACACCACCGTAATCTGACCACCGCCATTGAAAAGACAGCATGGGCAACAGGCATGCTAAGCTAAGTGCTAACAAGGCTACTCTAATATTTATGATGTGTTCAGTTTGCTTTTATTTTACTTAAAAACTAGAACTGCTTGTTAAGGACTATGAAAAAAGGAAATCCCTCTGAAGTTGGATTTCTCAAAAAGTCAGATTTCTTACCAGCCCAGCTCATAATCCAATATGGCTGCCCTGCACATGAAGAACTATGACAGCAGCAGTTGTAACATTTTTATTTTAAATTTCTGTTCATTTGTGTCCTACTAAAACAGTCACATACAAAGCTTTTTCAATCTTTAATATAGTTACAGTGAATGTAGACAAATAGTTATTTGCTGGTATTGCTAATTATTATTAGCCTGGTTATTGAGCATCATAACAAATACTAGTTGTCCAAGTTGCAACAGGAACACAGTTAAGTTGTTTTTTACAAGACAAACTTTTACATTTTTTTTAACCCATATCAAGAATGAAACTAAAACATAAAACGACAACAACAAAAAAGAAATCTAATATAAAAACTGCAAATTAAGCCCATTAAAGCCAAAATCCAGTTCATAAGTCCCCAACTTTTTCACCCCAACCCTTCTAACATCCCAGCCTCTCAGCTGTGTTGCCAGTTTGTTGGAATATTTCTATTGTCTCTGTGTCCTGATCAAATGGACTTAAGATTATAGGCTTATATGCTTTTCAAAAACATTAAATTACATTTTTTTGTCCTCTTAACTGGTTGCAAAATGTATAAAGACACATGGTATAGGTGGACATTTACAGTTTAAAGGTACAGGTACAGCAGAGCATGGTATTTCATTATTAATTTGACAGAAACGTGAAGTGATAGAAAAGTATAAAAAGAATAATGCTTTTAGAAAAAATAAAGAAAAGAAACATGATGAAGTAGATAGTAAAAAATATTACAACCCATTGAAGGTTTTATTTCAGATAAAAAGTGAGAACTTAAGCAAAACAAAGCCGGTCTGTCTTCACGCGTTTGCAGATCTATACATACTTGTTTCTGTGCAAAGGGTTCAGGATGGAAACGCACATGCCTGACCTGTCGCTCAAACACAAACTGATTACAGTCCTGAGTGAGCAGTAGTTTGAGAAAGCAGAAACAGATGTTAAGGTCAGTCTCTGTGTCACTGTGTTTTTTTTTGTCAGTCATAATCACCTGTCAGCCCTTGACAACAAACTGTTTGTAACTCTGCCGTGCTGTCTTCACGACAGCGGCCTGAGAGGACAGTCAAGGCTGCCGTGTTACTTAACACCCAGCTGTCGGGCTTTCAACCTCCAACAACCACAGCTATACAGACAAACCCAACATATCCTCCACAGACAACTTCATTCTTACTCATGCTAGCTTTTTCAACATAGTGACAAGAGATAACAGAATGATAATTTTCTCTAAATTCCTTACCAAGAACACGATCAACAGCTTGTATCTGTTTGAAATGACGACGTTAGACTTCTTGCAGAGAACTTTGCATGTACTGGAACCTATATAATGATCAGATGTTTAAGGAAGTGTAAAATGAACTTGTAGCTGTTTAATGTTGGCCCCATATTAGGCAACTTTATCTTTTTAGCAGCTCTGACAAATACAGGCATGAGAAAGAGTTGGCTGGTCAACATGGTGTTTTTAGCTAAATGTACTGTGTATATCCTGATGCATGCTCATGTACTGTGTATGTTTATTACTTAAAATTGCAATCTGGGTCAATTTGGGTCAGATTTTAGAAAAACAACTTAAAGAGACATCCCAATACTGTGAAAAGTACCGTAATTTCTGGACTATAGAGTGCAACTGAATATAAGCCACGCCCACACACACAAAAACAAACTTTTGTACATATATAGGCCGAGCTGGTCTATAAGCTGCAGGCATTCATGTTATAACATGAGACTTTTACACAGAAACATTTTGAGGGTGGGTGCATGAAGAGCAAAATAACTGACCTGAAGAATTTAGTGAGCGTGTTTGTAACTCAACGTTTAATTGGTCCACTGTGACATGTTCTGTAATTTCATTAGTTAGATTATTTTTTTTACCTTTATTTATATAGGTAGTCTCATTAAGTCACGAGGACCCACCCCCCAAGAGAGACGTGTACTGGGCAGCTATGTGAGCGCCCAGGTGTGATGAGGCTAAATGTTTTTGTCAGCAGGAAGCTCGTTAACCCGTCAAAAAATAAAATCCATAAATTAGCCGCAGCATTGCGTGGTGCGTGGTTCAAAGCATGTGAAAAAAGTAATCACGGAAATTACGGTAGTTGACCTACAGAGTAGAGTAATGGACAGGAAACCTTTGGATTGTCCTGCTTTGCGATTACATTTCGGTGCAGTAAGAGGACCGGTGCGATCATTTGAACCAGTATTTATTGTTGTATGATTCAACTGTGAACTCACAACTCTGCATAAAAATCAGTTTCTGGAGTTCACACTGTTCGTACACAAAACAGTCCCTGAAACACAAAAAGATTCATAATGGACTATATCATCTTGCATTTTTAATAAACACTTACAGAAGCAAATTTTAAACTGCCTATTTGATATTAGTTTTATGTAGGCATTAAAATGTATTTTGATTTAAAAACAACACAAAACAAACAAGGAAGTTCACAGTACTAAGTTTTTACACTTTCAGATTAGTATAAAAATCGAAACAAATGCAGTGAATGATGCTTTTGTCATTTGAAATTAATGAAATAGTTTTGAACTCCCTCACTTCTGGCGGTTAAATTACATGCTATAGATAGTGGCTAAATTAAAAAAAAGCTAACATTGTTGGACGGGGAGGCTGTGGCTGAGTGGTTAGAGCAGTCGTCCTCCAGTGCAAGAGCTGGAGGTTTGATTCCACCAGCAGTCAAATGCTGAAGTGTCCCTGGGCAAGACATTGAACCCCTCATTGCCTCCAATGTGTGTCCCGTTGGTGGATGAATGTGATAAAGCTCTGATTATTCTTTGTACAGAAATAGTAGAAAGGTGCTATATAATTACAGTCCATTTAACTGCAGCAGAATAAGAGATTATCTCCAAAAATATTTTCCTTGGATTCCATAATCTAACCAGGGAGGGTGAGGAAATGGAAAACTAAAACAAAAGTTCCATGCAGAACAGAAAGTTCTCTACCTGTACAGTAACATTTACATTTTTTTTTAAGAATAAGAATGTTAAGAATAGGCTTTCCACGTTAAGATCCATCTCTTTGTTGCCTTTGGAGAAGGACATCCTTCAAAGAGCTCCCATTTCCTGCAGAACCAGCACCGCTCCAGATTTCCATTTTAGACTTTCCATCCGCTGCAGCGTGGAAAGTGTGACAGACGAAGTCCTGCACAGCGTGGCTCCAGATTAACGCTCGCTCTCACGACGTCACACACAAAATGAGCCAATTAAACTAATAAACCCCTTCACTCGCCTCGGTGTAGAACGATATAAACAATAGGAAAACCCCACCCAGCACTCACAACAGTGGCCACACCCGGACCAAAGAAAAAGACCACTAAACTAAACATCTAAGGAAACAAGTTACGAGGTAAATAGTATAGTTGGATAGATAACACTAATTGGAATAGCCTGTTTGAAACACATCATCTAAAAACTGTGTATTAGTACTTTACACAGCTGAGCAATTCTTACTATTGCAATTCATTATTTTGTCATCCACAGGGTCTGATTTTTCCAGCATCATTTCACAACAAGAACTTTCCTCCTCACCAGAGCATTTATCAGCATCACAATATCAGTGTGCGCAGTGATAATATCACTAAAGAGTGGAATAAACCACAGACTCAAGCTGCATGCTAACAACATGTTTGACATTCTGATGAAACCCTCAGCTGACTTTATGGTGACCAAGATGCTAAAATTCCCACATGATGCTGAGAGCATCAGGATGAGAGACAAGAAAGAAGAGTGAGAAAAATGGGGATATATCGTAACTGCAACTATAAGCAATGATAATGCTGCAACTGCATGGCTTCTTAATATCATGCAGACTGTTTCCTTGTGATTTTTTTCATCAAAAACCAGATTTAATACAGTCAGCTTGGACGTGACGGCTGCCAGAAGGCCTGAAACTCACCTCAAAGTCCTCGAGGGGGAACTGCAGCATGTCCCTGAGAACATCACTGAGGATCTGGGTCTTTCTCTGAACCAGCACATTTTCATAATCCAGCGGCTCGATCACCTTCCGTTTCACCTGAAGAACACAAAAACGAGGTTACTAAGAAACGTCAGATTCTTCACCAACAACGAGGACTATAAGTTTGACACAAATAGGACGTAAACAACAAATAAGTAAAAGCAGATGTGCTTATTGCAGCTTGCCAAGTAGAAAAATCCTGAACGTTGCATCAGAGCTGTTGAGATATGACTTCATGTTTCTGTTCAGCAGCTTTGCTCTTCATAATAAATGACTCTGACAATAAATCTCTAAAAAGTCAAAAATCACCGCTCAACTTCTGGAAGGGTCTGCGTTGAGATCAGCTTCAAGTGAAACAGGATAAACTGCATTGATCTAAAATATGGTAATAATAATGAAGCAACATTTCATTTTACAAAATGCAGAAGTTGTCTAAATGTCTTAATCTGATTGACTGGTTCAAACAGAACCAGAATCTCAAACTTGGTTAGCGTCAAGATCTGGAAGCAGCTAAATCATAAAACAGAAAAAAAAAAAAAGAGAGAAAAAGTAAAAGAAGAATTTCTCTTTTATATGAAAGTATCTGTTGTTTGTAAGAATACCTAAAGGGCATCCTGCACAAGTAATGCTGAATGCAGCACAGGTTTGACAAAAAAAATAGAGAGTACTGAATAAATTTACAAAGCTAAGTATGCTTTAATGATTTTGCTGACTAAACATGAAAACCTATAGGAACCACATTTCACCCTGTTTTGTAGAACTGCCATTGAAGCCTTGAACAAAGCCAAGTTCAGGTCAGAAGATAACCCAGTTGTGCTGTCACACTGGGAGACATGCCTTCAGATAAGACGTGCTGTCTGTCACGTGACACATTAATCAGAACCTCATTTGTGCAGAGAACTTCACGTTAACTTCACCAGCTGAAGGGTCTTTGTACAATCAAATTTCACCCAGAGCCAAAAACATCAATGACTTTTTGTGGCAGGTTTTTGCTATTAAAAACCACACGTAAATGCTTTTCAACAAGCCTCTGTGAACATGCACACACTTTCAGCAGGCAATTATGACTTTAGATGCGTTGTCACTGTATGTGTGAAACGATAAAACACTTTCCCAGTAACTTCCAAAGCCTGCGAGCTGCAAAGATGCAGAAGCAGTTGGATGGAGACTGAACAGTCAGCACTGAGATGATAGGCTGGGGGATAAATGGGTAACACTTTACAATAAGGTGCACACAATTTGATTAACTACTAGGGAACGCCTCAGGATCGAATCAGGAACAAACCAGCTCGTAATTGTCAAAAACCTGTTTCCTTGTGAATACTGGTTTTATTGGATTCTTACCACTAATCAGTGGTAAGAACTGATTTCATAATCTTGTACTGCTGACATCTTAACTATGTCTGAGCTGTGACCTCACTGTTTCAGGGTTTATTCACAACCCACATGGAGAATTACTCCTCTGTTTCTGTGGTAACAAACCAGTAGTCCCCTAATAAGTCTTGGTTGTGTGTTTCCCAGTAAGTACTGGTTAACTACTCATTAGCTCCTGATTTGTTCCTCTTTGG
>NC_056510.1:21958802-21979790 GCF_014905685.2 Nematolebias whitei
CCAGTAGTCCCCTAATAAGTCTTGGCTGTGTGTTCCCCATTAAGTACCTGTTAACTACCCATTGGTTCCTGATTAGTTTCTGAGGTGTTCCCTAGTAGTTAATCAAATGTTGTGTACCTTATTGTAAAGTGTTACAGATAAATCTAAGAGCCAGAGAGAAGACAAAGTAAAAAAAAAACATGAGCAGACTTTTGAGTGACAGCAAGGATCACTTGTCTCCACATCTGGGACTGATAAATCTGACCTGGTCTCAGAGGAAGAGACATAAATAAACTGCAGGCAGGACCTGATATGAGATTTTATCAGATCAGAGACAAGGCCGCCGTGTTTTACCTGAGACCCGTTTCACATTTTGACTTGAAAGAAAAGGACAAAAGCAGGTGACTCTAACCCAAAGCTGCTTTCTACTTGCACAAAGCAGGATGCAGCTCTCATTTACACATCTGCACTCTTCCTACCCTTCTGACCTTTTAAATAAAGTTACGCAATAGGATTATAAGAAAAGGTGGACTGATGGGGGCAGACTGCTGCCTGTAAGACAGGTGAGCCTGGATGGTATTCATGATGTCTGCAAGATAAGATGTGTGTTGTCTAAACTCTCCAAAACCCCAGATCCTATCGGACGAGCTGAACGAGGAAAAGAAGCCTCAGGTTCATCAGATGTGAAGCAACGTCCTGGAACCAAAGACTCATGATGATGCAGAGCAGGTCGCTTCATCCGGAGCTTTTCGAAAACTGCCAGAGATGTTTGGTTAAGGATTCTAAAACCGACGTGCTCAGCACCATGACACAGACAATGTGGGAGTCGCCTCTGCACATACCTGCGGTGGTGAAACCCAAACACTTAATATTTCAGAAATGAAGCGGGTGAAAGGTTTGACCCCATAACAGTTGTGTTAACCTTTTCCCCACGGTGATGCATTCCTGAACCTGCTCTGTTGTTGGGGATTTTTTTTTTTTTTTTTTTACCCTCTGGGTTCATCCACTTTGCTTTGTCAGTAGCTCAGAGTGGTCAACCACTCAGTCCACTCAGAGAAAACGGACCAATGCGTGGTCATCGAGGAGCTGACCACGGAGAGCAGACTTTTTGTATTTTCAATATGTCAGTTTTACCAGATTTGTACTGAATTTAAAGCTTGAACCATCAATTTAAGAGAAAATAAAAAAAACATGCTTGAAAGATAACGTATGGATCTCCTCCAGTCTCTCCCTTTGGTGATCCAGCAGCTGTTTATCTGCACCCCACCCGCCGCTGCACCCTCACCCAGCTTGAAACAATGGTCCTGTGTAACGTTCCTCCACCAAGCGATACAGTCAGTCCTTCCCCAGTGACTGTTGAAATGACTCTGAGGAGCACCAGGGCATCTTCATGTCAAATCTGTGCTGACTTTTGAGCCATATAAAAAAGTTTTACAAGCTTCTGTCTTTTAAAACTAAACCTGAAGTGCTGCTTTCATGCAGGTAGTAAACCCCGGCGTTCCTCTAAGTTGCTGCTGCAGTTGCAAGTTTTTAATACGAGTTGGCAGCATGGTGGGTAATGAAAAAGATGCTCACATGACACCTGCCTCTGGGTTTTTACGGCTGTGGTACGCCACGCTGAAAGACATGAGAACAACTAGAAAGAGCACATCAGACGTTCTCCTTTAGTGTCTAAATTCATTTAAAGGCTTACCACCTCCTGTGGGACTGAGTCTACATCAGCCTCAGCTGCAGCCAACGTCTTGAACTGCTGTGGGCTCTCTATGACCAGCTCCTTCTTTGGGGATTTATTAGCTCGACCTTGCATTGTCAAAAGATCTGATAAGATATCTCCAATTTAGATCCCAAAAAGAAGCTCAGGGCAAGCATGTCAGTCAGAAAAAAAATCTCTTAAGTAGAAAAATATAAGATAGTTGTCCTCCTCCTCCAACTCAAGCTCAGCTCAGACTGCTCCGACTGAGAGCGGTGAACTCACACCCAGGCTGAGGAGGTGGCCCCTCCTACACTCGAATGCGCAGCCGGAGGGAGTGAAACACCCTCTCACCCATATATATTTATATACACACACACACACACAGACGCTATCTGACCCCACACCATCCACCTGCACTGTGACAGAGGGACGACAAAAGAAAACAAAAGAAACATTCCTCTGGTCAGAGATCATCCACGCCTTGTGGAGCAGCTGAAATAAGAGCCTCAAGAGGAAGAAACGTGTGGAAATTAAAACAATACCGAGGCCTTTCTAATCAATAATCAGCTGCAGAGTTTTAGGGTTTATTTGGTGCCCAATCAAACACAGCCAAACTTTATTAAAACTCCAAATGTCTCCCACACGTAAACCAAAGACTGTCATTTCAATCTGTGTAAATCTGTGATTTCTTTATATTTGTGATCTGTCTCCTCTGCACGGAGATAAAGGTATAATCCCAGCCTTGAGATCAGGTCCAGTTCAGGTCTGACTGCTTGTCGGTGCAACTGCTTGAGGAGCATTCCAGCACAAAGCAGCCCCCGTCTGGTCAACCTAGGAGTGGACCTGACGTAGAGATTCCTCTGGTGGGCCACAGCAGGGGAGGATGTTATGATTTAACGCCTGAGTCTCAGAGGGTGAGGCGCTTCCACCCTTCCACCGTCACGTACTCTTATGCATCTCATTCAGGGATTGTAAATACAAATTTAGTATGAAGATGACATCAGGAGTGCATGCAATTTATGCTAAACTACATTTGACATCATCAAGTCCGTATCACAGGTTCTTTTGGTGCAGTTAATGAGAGTTTAAAGAACTCATCACTTAAAAGCACATGTAACTATTTGTATATTGTGTTTTCATAAATAGTGACAGCTTTTTTTTGTTGTACCGTAATTTTCGCTTTATAAGTCGCAGTTTTTTTGCATAATTTACCCTGCGACTTCTAGGCCGAAGCCATATATTTATGGATCCACCCCCCCCCCCCCCATATTTATAAACCCATTTTTGGCTGAGATATTATAATAATAATGTTTTCTTTCTATCCTGATGCATGCTCAATAATCCAGGTAGAAAAATCTAAACAAGTTAAATCTGGTCCTCTGGACATTCAAAAATAATGTTTTTTTTTGAATGTCCAGAGGACCAGATTTAACTTTTTTTTTATGTTTTCTTTCATTCTGACTGAAAAAATTGAACATTACCATTTTCAGCCACTAGATAGGAGCAGAGACACACATTTGCTACAAAGTCAAGCAAACAAATAATTGTTTTTAGATGTTTATCTTGTTAAATTTAGAAGAAACACACAGCGACTCGTCCTTCTGCACGTGCCCACTTCCGCGTATCGGCTTTTGAAATGCAATATTGACCGTCAAAGTGCATTTATTAAGCAAAAGTTAGACGGAGACACACATTTATCATAACTTCAAGCCAACAAATAATTGTTTTTAAGCGTTAATCTAGTTAAATTCTTGTTAAAGTCCTCCTGTGCACGCTCCTGCGGCCGCCATTTGGCAGCCAATCGATTTTTGGCACAACAACGCACATTTCCGGGTTGTCAGCGGTGACGCGTAACAAACGCAACGTGTCAGTGGTGACGCATAATAGATGCGACGTATACGACGAAGCGACGTATTTATGGATTTTTCCAGTTCATTAGACCTATTTGGACGGATGCGACTTACAGGGCGGAGTGACGTGTACGGCAGAAAATACGGTAACGGAACTGAAAAATCTTTATTTTGTCAAATTCATTCAAACGTTCGTAAAGTCAAACTAGTTTGATGAGTTAACAAGCAGGATGAGATGATCAGTGTCTGTCTAATCTGGAGTTTTAGTGTAAAATGGACATTTGGGAGGTTTTTGACATTACTTCTTTTTTTGTAAACATTGAGTAAATGATAATGCATACAAAAGTCTAACCACTTGTACCTGATTGCTCCATCTCTCCTCTGACTCTCCTGCACCGTGACACAGGATGGTCAGGAGACACTGATATACATCAGCTGTAGTTTTCAAACAGAGAATGATTCTCAAGAAGAAGAGGAGGAATCATGTCACATATGTTTCGTTAAGATTCAAGAAAATCTGTCTTTTGGTAAACCAGGCCAAGATTCTTACAATAAAACAAGAGCAGGGCAGTTAGAAAACATATTAAAACACATCATATATAGTCAGTTGGTCTCGTAAATAAATGATTAGAGAAGTGTGAGCTTTTTATTGGGCTTTGTGGCAAAACTAAACTTCTGGTAAATGTAGCAAATAGCAGTCCAAAAATAAATACTGCAGATCAGTCCTCTCTGACACCAGGATATTTTATCCTTGCTTGACATGAAGACTAACAGAAGCTGTTTATTTTTTATAATCACAATCATTCAGAAAATGCCCAGCTGTTTTCACCGTGTTTTCCACAAAACTTGTGCCAATTCTTGAAGCATGCACCGGCGTTTCATTCCTTTAATTTCACAAATCAGCTGCACATTTTAGGCTTCACATGGTCCAAATCGGACGCTCCAAAGCAGAACATTCAGCCTTTCTGACACGGTTGGTGGCACTTTGCAGATTCAGAACCAAGACGTTGATGGCTCATTTAGTTTACGGTGACTTCTACGGTAACTCATGCCACCTTATAGACAAGCTACCATTGTTAAAAACTTATTTTCTTTTTATCAGAAGTGGACTTTAGAATATGATCAAAAGAACATGAGTCAGCAGTAGTCAAGCAGTTGCAATAACGTAGACATGAATACTTTCCTACGGTCAGACTCTCATCTTGAGCAAGCATGAAGGCGACAGTGGAAAGGAAAAACTCGCTCATGAGGAAGAAACCTTTAGCAGAACCAGGGTCAGGACAAGAAGCCATCTGCTTCGACTGGCTGGGTTTGAGAGGAACAGGAAAGAGGAACAGATACACAATGGCAGGTCGAGAATCACATGTTGAAATAGAAATAAATTCAAATGAAAACTATTCAATTTATAACAATTAATTTAAGAAGATGAGCTCAATTTGTCCTCCAGTAGTCTAAGCCTATAGCAGCATAATATGTTTCTTTCTGCAGCTACTCAAGCGTCACCTGTTATAAGACTCTTTCAGTAAACCAATCCATTTTTCATGATTTTTTTTATATCAGGTTTGATGTTTATTAAAACCAGAGCAATTTTTTTTAAATCACGGTAAAGCAGCCCAGTCTGCCTCCCTTTGTAAGTTTTATACTTTATATATTGTGTTAGCAATTTAATTATTTACTGACAGTTACTGAGAACTTCACAAGTTGTAGCTAAAATATTCCTGTGGTTAAAACTTCCTCAAGCAAGCTCTAGATATGTTGGATAGTTTCTATAAATTCAAGCTAATTAAATCCATATTTATTACACTTTCAACCTTTTAGTTCAGGGGTGTCAACTCACTTACAAAAGGGGGGCAAAATTAAAACCTTTTTCAAACTAAGGGCCAATTTTAGAAACTACATTAACTCTAATCAGATACTCAGCATCTTTTCTTGGTCACAGGTTCCTCAACAAGAGTTTGATTGGTCTCATTTGATGTTCTCTGTTGTACTTTTGACATCGTAATCAAAGATTACTGAAAAAATTCAAGAGATAGAAGTATTTTACGTTTCACATATCATCTTGGGGGCCAGATAAGATGTTAACGAGGGCCACATTTGGCCCCCGGGCCTTGAGTTTGACACATATGTTTTAGTTCAAAACCACAAACACCTTGCAGAGATTGTGGATCACTTCCTAAAAATATCTTGTTATGGCACTTTGATCACTTTTTTTTTTTCAGTTTTCTGCTTAAATCAGATTCCATGGAAATGAACCAAGGCACATTTCTTTGTGCAAGCTGGCACAGACTTGTAAACAGAAAGACCTGCTGAGATCTTTTTACTGGCAGAACAAAAGTCCAAGTTGAAGAATGCAAACTGAAATTGTATTTTTGGGGTGAGTACATCAGAAAAAAAAAACAGTTTTGTAACTTGTTCAGCACAAAGTGATTTCATAATTTAACGCACAAAGAGAAGTTGCTTCTCAACACAAGCTTTAGTTCTATGTCTTTAACAGAATAAAAGAAACACTTTTTTAATGATTGGAGAAAATGGGATCATTCAGAAGTCTGAAACTTGGAATAAACAGACAATATTTTAGTAAAGTAAGTTTCTTTCGGCTGCTCCTTTCTTCAGGGTCACCACAGTGAACAAACTCGCATGAAAGATTTGGCAATTTGTTTTATGCTGGATCCTCTTCCTCACACAACCTGGGCTTGAACCTTCAACCTCAGGATTTCAAGACCACAGCACTGACCACCAAGCTACAGCCCCCCTTAAACAAAAAACTTAAAAAAAACAAAAGAACCTTTCTTATTTTCTATCGTTGGTTTTAGTTTTGCATCATCTTTGGGAAATGTTACGACCAAACTGTGAGATGATATGAACAAAATAATGTTAACTACTTTGCTGCATTATCTTGCTCAAGAGCACAATTATAAAACCTGTATCGTTATACAAAATATTGTTTTATTACAGCATTACAAATTAACCACTTTCAAGATATGAAATCCAGATTGAGATTTATTTTAATCATCAGTTTTTATCTACTTCTACTTATCAGTTTACTCCAAAATGAGTCCAGGAGAAAAAACTATGTCTCTGTTTACTCTAAAATATAATTGCTGAAACTGATTTTAATTGTCCAGATGTTGCCTATATTTAAGATACTGAGGGATGTGAGTATGACTGGTCTTCTTGGTTACATAAGATGTCAGAGCCAAATCAAAACAGGGTGGAACCTGGAATGTAACAAAACACACCACTCCGTTACAAAAACTGCTCTAAGACCCAATAATACAGTTTGTTTAGGGTTCACAGTCCGGAATGTTCTGATCCATGAACCAAGAAACAGATTTGAACTAATAATAAATATTCAATCTTCATATTGCCTGTTAAAAATGTGAAGTCCTGTAAGAAGTAGAACACAATCACATGTTTTAACCTCATTTAATTGATAGTAGTCTTTTAATCTATTGACTATTTTGTTCATTTATAATGAGCTCAGCTATGGCGTTCCTCTTTTTTGTTTTTAAAGTGCTTTCCAAAAAGAGGCAATCTTTACTGTAACAATGCCCCATTCACTAAATGATAGACTGTAGTCCAGATATAGGTAGTCCAGATATAGACCCAAATGAAGTCTTACCAGGACCCAGATCAGTTAATAAATCTCTGTAGAGTATTGTTTCTACTGTAAAAGTTTCCTCACATCAACAGTCTCTCAGTGTAAAGGTTTTCTAGCCTTTATGGTAATTTTCATGGACTGGCCTCCCTCTCTCTGTACTGGTCTGTGGGCTGTTGCAGAAATTCAATTCAATTCAAAAATACTTAATTAATCCCAAAGGGAAATTAAATGTTGTAACACGTTATCCTTGTTTCATTAAGAGATGCTATTGATACTGATGGCTGTGGGCAGGAAGGGTCTCTTTTAAAGGTCACAGCAGATCGGAAGAAACTGGCCTCAGATGCCGTCCGATCCGTCCACCCAGACTCGGCAGGCCTCTTGGTTCCCCCGGGCTGCAGTACCGCCCGAATGCAGGGCTGAACTCCTCCCAGAATGATGGCCACTCCTCCCAGCAGCCCACCGAGCTCCTCGTCGCTGTGGACAACCGGCTGCAGATGTTGGGGGACAATCCCAATACTTCTGCTGTCACGAGCCGTGTTTCCTGCCAGTTCCAGGATCTCAGTGGTCAGGCACTCGAGCATAGCTGGCAGGGAGATGGGAATGCATCCACGGCGCCTCTTTTTCAACTTATTTGAGATTTGGGGCTGTAGCTGAGATATTATTTGATCATTTGAGAAATTAATCATTGCTCCCAATTGTTAAAAAAAAACACTTTGTTGTCATGGTTATGCATCATAAAAGATGTCCAAAACTAAAAAAGTTTAGGTAAAAATCCTTCCAGCTGCACAGCATCCAATACCAGAGGAAACAATCATCCACAAAAAGGTGATTTGCATCCAGAAAAAGAAGAATTAAAGTTAGAAAGAAGCCCACCTACCTACAGACACAATCCTGATCACATAAGATCAAGAGTGATGACATTCAGCATGGCTGTCACTAAGAAAAGTTCAGAGTGAAAACAAAGATATTTGGACAGACTCCACTGTGTCCATTCTTCCTGCAAAGGGTTTACATCCACGTCTCTCATACTGTCAAAAATTAATAAAATCTGCTATGTAAAACAATATTACACAACTAAGTACAAATTATGTGAGCAATCATTAAAGTCTACTAAAAGTAAAGGTTACAGTTCATTAGCACCTGAAGCTTGAGTGGAAATAAACCAAATCTGTAGATGATGAACCAGTACATGAGTTCAGATTATGTAGGCTTGTTGAGATTATTAACACGGTAAACAGGATTAAACCCTAAAATAAAAGAAAAGGACAAGAAAAGAGGGGAAACAAAAACCATAATTTGTTTTTAACGAAGCAAGCACTGCATTCTGACAATTGAGGACCACCACTAAGCATTGATTAGGCCATAGACAAAGTTAAAACAAAACTATCTCCTTATTCATGAAACTGAACTAACTATATACATACAGAATACAACTGAAGCTGCTCCCAGATCTGTAGGGAAGCTAAACTGCTGCAGCCTGGAAGCCTTGTCTGAATAAGAGCCCGAGCGCTGAGACACTGTTCACACATATCCGCCTGTCAGCAAGTGAGCAAGACACACATTCAGACACACATGCATCAGTGTTGTAACGTCAGATACCATTTCAAAGCAACCCCTGGAGGCCCGAAACCTCAGAGGAGAGCAGACGAGCACAGTTTATTGTTTCTTTACAGTAAATCCATTAGGCAAAACGTGAACTCTTTACTCAGAAACTGATCTTGCGAATTATTTGCCAAGTGTCATCTGGATGAACATTTAGAGTGTGTAGTCTTGATTATCTGTGAGATGCTCCACCTGCAGGGCTAAATGACTGAAAGCTTTGGAGAATCAAATGTGGCAGATATGGACTGCAAGGTAAACAGGAAGTTATCGTGGAGGGCACAAATGATATCTTGTCTGTAATCTGGGAATTGTTTCTGCTTGATGTCATGAATGCTGTTTGACATTTCATCGGTGAAGAGTGAAAATGTGTTTTCACTCAGTTCACTGGGAGCAAAGCGTCACGGGTCAAAGCCAGAAGTGGTACTCCTTAAAAATAAAAAGCTCTTTCATCTCCTGCAAGGCTGACGTCACTTCATCTTGTAGTTTTTCTGTAGCGACAACATTCCTCTGATAAAACATGCACAGCTTCTGTTATCTAAATACTGTAGATATTAACTATGTGAAAAAATAAGGACAAACAAAGTTTAATATTTGTTTAAAAAAAAAGTTTGGGATAGCTTGTGCCTTTGTGGATCTATTTTTATCATGTTACATACTTCCAGGGATAATGATCTGCTGTAATCAGAGGAATTAAAACAACATGTAATGGCTGAAGTCTTTTTATAATCAGACCTAATGGATTAAAACTGTGCAACATTTTTCAAAGTAGCACACATCGTGTTTAAAGATTCTCCATAAAGTGTAGGTTTAGTTCAAGTTGGTGTAAAGTACAGACCAACAGGACTGGGCTGAGAAACAAAAAGCAATAAAGGGTTGTAAAATAAAACAAAAATAACCAGATTAAATACATATAAAATATAAACATACCTAAATAACACAAACGGAAATGAAAGATAAATAAGGCCATAATAAGTAATGCAGTTTACCTACTTGATTAGTTTGTAGATGAAGTTTATTTCCAGTCAAACATAGACTACAGCTAGCTAAACCTGTTCATCCTTTCTAACTTCAGTTTTATTACACATAAATGAGTAAAAAAATATTACGCACAATACATAAAACATTTTCAAGCATGGCCTGAGACTCCCCTTTCCTCTCCCTATGCAATCTTTTGTACAGAGGGGTTGAAGTCAACCAGTCCCTCTTATGCCTCTGAACCAGCAGGAAAGGTAGTCACAGAGCTGAGTTTTATTCTAACCAACCATGCTGCTGTCACTCACTGGTTCTGCAGTGCAAGCTTCATTTAGTAAAAAAAAAACAAAAAAACACATGACATGGCCGGATTGAAATGGTGCATTTGTGGAAAAAAATGAAAGAAAAGCTCATTTAGGAACTGTTATATGCAACTACCGATATTCCAGATACACCTTTAATGACCTTATCAAAAAACACAATCCATATGTTCAGCTGAGAGTGGCAAAATAAAGACAATAGGCTAAAATGTAATATGAAGATATATTAAAGCATTTTTAAATTATTGGTGGATGAAAACACAAAATAAGACATTATTTCATGTTAATTAATTGCCTTAGGATCAAACTTTTCATGCTGAGTTCTGACATCTCTGGGACATCAGAAAAGTAGTTGAAATTGTATCGTATGCCTGAGCTTAAATTACGTTTACTACTTAATGAAAAAGCGTAGAATTATAAGTTTTATCACCTGAACTGAGCACGTTAGATCAGCTGGATTTGAGAAGTGCTTGTATTTCACTTTTGATCTTCCCACTATAAGTTTTATTATTACTTTGTATTATCTTGTGTCTAAATTTAGATTTATACATCTATAACTTTTTGTTTTCACACCAAATCTAGCCTGATTTTAGCCAAATCACAATCGAACAATTAGACGTGTTTTCAATCCCAAAGTGCTCAGAATGTATGGTTATTAATATGTCCTTTAATGCATTTTGTTCATTCCAGGTCTCCAACTCCACTCTGCTGCACAAACCATATTTCTGCACAGATTTACCTCTTGATTCAAAAGACTTTGCTGATGGAGGATTAACTGATGCTCTCTGGGCGATAAGACCATCCCCGAGCCAAAGGAACCAGCCATGCCCTTGACCTAATTCTCTGCTAGCAGCCAGGACACTGTCACTCAGCACTTTGAATCTGATGAAGCAACAGCAAGCACGAGACATCTCACACACCCACAGCAGGAAGTCAACACAAACAAGAGGTGGGGAGACAAACTGGTACAGAGCATAAGCTCTGCCAAGCCTGCTGGTTCCCAGATGAAAAGCGGTGATTGATTTCCAGCAGACACAGAGCTTACTGTCACCCCCACTTAACCTCCTCACTGACATGGAGGCTTCAACCCATGCAGCGCTAGCAGAAGCAAACATTCAACCCTCCTGCTGCCCTACATTTGATCCAGTTAGCTCTCCTAACATCACACTCCCATGACTGAGGCAAGATGGTGTAGACAGATCAGACAAGTATGAAAGGTGATAGTATAAGTGTGAGGAAAATGGCACTCCACAAGCATACGTCTTATCTTATCTTATCTTATCTTATCTTATCTTATATATATTAAGGAGGTGAAACAGGAAAGTGTTGCACTCAGCAGATCTTTACATTCTAACATCACTAACATCTGATTGATTTGTCATGTTTACATCTAGTGTCTTAAAATGATCAAGTAGAGCCACTGTAGAAGTCTGCAAAGATTTTACATCAAACATTGTATTTATAAGCAGTTTATGGGAGGAATAAATGTTGTAGATGTTTAAATATTTAGTGTAATCAACCAAGGATATATTTTAGGTGAACAGCAGGGATGACTGTTTACTTTGCTGCATCCAAGTTGTACCTTGGTGTACTTCACCATCAAGTATACCTGCACAATATACCACAACTTTAGTACAGTTTCAATACTACAATAAGGGAAATATCAATGTTGCAAAAAAACTACTTGGGCTGTCAGTAATGTATTACTGGCAACTAATGTATGCAACAAATAGAAACAGCTGATGACAATAATCAATTGCAAAGTTTAAAAAACAGATCTTGCACCATCAGTTAAAGCTTAAAGTACAGTATATATTGGAAAGGAATTTCAGCTACTACTACACTGAATTTTAGCTCAATATCTGTAAAACTAGCTGAGTTATAGCCATTTTTGTGCTTGCTAAGGCCACTTAGCTGTGGCGGCCCTCTTGACTCCAAAGATTAATCAGTTGTAATTGTACATCCAATTATTCCCAAACACTCAGAGTTTCCTTAAATGTCATCCACTTGTTCTTGAGATATGAAGTAAGTGGTACAAACAAACACACACAATTAAACGAGGCCGAAAACTCGTTATTTCACCTTTGGCAGTGCGTGATGAAGAAAGAAGCAAAGAAAATAAGGTTTTAATCACAGCGTCGTGATATTTAACATTGCACTGTGAGTTTTTCAAGCAAGTCCTTGAAGTTTTACATCTTTTGCAGTTATTCTCCTCACTTCATTCAACCACTCATCACTAAAATGAGCCCTTACTTGTTCTTACTTCTAAAAGAAGATATATTTTGAACTAGTAAAGAGTGCTTTGTGTGCTCGTCATTAGATATGTTTGTAAAATAAAACCCATCCATGTTTAGGGATGTACACACCTTCAGGATTCTGGGTGTCAGTAAAGCACGCGACTCCCTCCGACTCAGCGCTCTCTCAGCCTCAGACGGTCCGCTGGGCTCAGCTGCTTCTTTGCAGATGTAGCCACTACAGTTCCTCTCCAGGACCGTACGCAGCCCGTCGATCACCACGGCGCTCGTGGTGCACCCCATTCCTCCACGTCTGAGCGGGCATCAGTCGGGAGAGTCCGCTGCTGACCCAGTTTACCTGACTCTCATCCCCTTGCTCCCGTCTGCTCCATGGTCTCGCTCTGACCTGCAGTTTCTCCCCCAGGGATGAACAGTCAGTGTCCAGGCAGAGGCATCCGAGAGGAAATGTATGCTCCCGAAGAGAAGAGTCCCTCTGTACAGTAATTCTGAGCTGCTTGTGGAAATAACCCAGTCAGCAGAAGGGATACAGTAAGTGAGTGAGGTAGAGCAGAGACTGAGGGATGTGTGTGGAGGGGGGGGGTGAAGGATGCTGTGAGCTCTGCTGCAGCTTCAACCAATGCTGAGCACCGCCGCATTGGGCTTCTGCATCTGTCTCACTTATTCAGTCACCTCTGAATTTGCCAAACCTCCCTTTTCTCTCTTAATTTTATTTTCCACACTGTCATAAATGAAGCTGTTTCAATTATACCCCCCAAAATGAGACTTCTTTACATAGTGACTTGAGTAATTTGGAAATAAATAGGTTACACTGAACGCAGTCCATGTCCGGAGGGAGTGTGTGATTCCATGGTCAGGCAAACAGCAATATGGCTGAATGCTTATTTAGTTCAGCTGAAAAATCCCAGGGCAAGAACACCACATGAATCATAATGAAGGGATTATACACGATGCAGCAGTTTCATTGAAAACATTCATGAAAAGCCAAAAATCTATGGACTGAAAATTCAGGCGATCCAGCTTGAGCTTTACAGAAAACTCTGTTTGCAAAAACAGCCAGAACACGGGGAGGATTTTAGCCTTTTAGGCCAAGACATCAAGCGAGGGAGTGTTCTTCAACAACAGATTAGTTGCACTTGATCACAAGCTGCCCACTCTGCCAAGCCCACAGATATTGGGAGTGGAACCACAACTCTAAATCACACACAAGGTTTCAGAAATACCACGGGATGATTCATCTGCTGGAACGGTCTCTGCTTAAAATATCCCGACTGATCGGGAAAACAGAAAATAAAGGAAAATAAACACATTTTCAAAAGCTGGAAAATTTGTTTTTTCTTCTACTGTTTGGGTTTTTGTAGGTCAGTGATAAAATCATATGGATGAGACAATTATATATGCTCCAAATATAAGACAATTTAGAGTCACCACTGATAAAAACACGCATGTTTTTGGACTCTTAGAGAAAACCCGAGCAGCTGGAGAAGACTGCACAGCAAGAACAGGCCGAAGACCTTCGCTCTGCGAGGCTAACCAACACACCAGGCAGCGCTACAAGTGTAGCTGGTGTAAAAATTACATTCAAGCTTTACACAAAAAAGAGAAGAAATAATGCATATGACATTTTTAGAAAGACAAGGATATCAGGTCATGTTCTAGACATTTAAAACGTACCCTAATAGTTAGATTAGAATTTAAAAATTGAGGTATGTAGAGTGCTGAAGTATAGTTAGTATCTTACCTGCAGTAGGCAATAGTCAAAGCAACATCTGAATGGGTTAATCAGAAAAAAAATATGATAAAATCAAGCCCAGAAGGCCTTGGTTTAGATCAGCCATCTAAAACAACTCAAACTTTAAATATATGCAGTATAATTAGTCATTTGAACAAAAGTAGTGTTTTGTTTTTACAATACTGTACACCTCTTCTGCATTAGATAAAACTCTCTATTTGCAACACAGTGTTGCAGACAGAACATGATGTGGCAGATTTGAACGCAAGTTACAACACAGCCTTTAGGGTTGATAACTATCCAATATAAAAGGTATGTCACAAAAAATGACAATAAGTAATTAACTTGAAAAATCATGAAACGTTTAAGGTTTTTGATTAAATGGGGGAAACTATTTTAATTTTTTTGGCCCTTGAATGGTAGCTGTTAAGTTTCACTCCTCCTTAACAAAAATCCTCACTGAATCGCCAAACCGAGAATATAACTACTCTCTTCTGCAGGTAAGATACTGACCACTGATAAGAACTCCACATGACTCCTTTTAAAAATCCAACAGCATTGTAAGCCAAAGTTTTCAATAAAAAGCTTAGGGACACAGAGTATATAATAAGGATGACTCTCAACTACTACCACACCACAATTTAGCTGAGTATCTGCAAAACTGACTGAATTAGAACCATTTTTGTGTTTGATAAAGTTAAATAGCTGGAGTTGACTCCTAAAATTAACCAGTTGTAGATGGGAGTTTCAATAAAATCGATTACCTGCTTGTCACATGGGAGTGGTGGCGCAGAGGTTAAAGAAGGTGGGCCTGTGATCGAAAGATCGCCGGTTCAACTCCCGGTACAGACAACGTCAAAATGTGGATGGGAAAGGTGATGCACCCACACCTGCATCCACCCTCATTTGCCCCACTCTGGACCCTTGAGCAAGGCTCTTAACCTCCACCATCTGCTCCCCCAGACGCCCTAGATGGCAGCTCTCCGCTCCACACAGAGGGCTGTGGTAGCTCAGTGGTCTGTGGTTGCGGCAGGAAGGCATCCGACGTAAAAATAATTACCATAAATAAAAAGTTTGAACTCTCTCTTCGATGATTTAGTGACAAATATAAACTGTAAGTAAGTTTCTTTCAGCAGCTTCTTCTGCAGGAGTCACCACAGAGAGCAAATTCACATGAACGATTTGGCAACTTGTTTTACGCTGGATGCTGTTCCTCATGCCACCTGGGCTTGAACCCACAACCTCAGGTTTACAAGACCGCAGCACTGACCACCGAGCTACCACTGCCATTGACAGATATATGCTGTACTTGAGCAAATACTGCTCAAACGACATGTCACATATTCAAGTCTACTTACGATTAGCTAAAAATATTGTATTACAGTACAAACTGAATAAAAACGCTTTGTGCTGAGGGTCACTCATGCAGCAAACGTCTCTCTGTGCTGCGTTATGCAGATGGTCCCATGCAGTAAAGCATTCCTCCACATCACAGTAGTACTCTGAACTCGTTGCTGCTCGCCGCGCTGTGTTAATATTTCAGGACTGCGTGACACACTGAACTACATTTGAGAGCAGGACGAGACGAGAGGAAAACAGCTGAGCTCGAAAATGAACAGATTCAGTGGAAGGAAATAAAAAATGAAAAAAAACTGGAGAAAACGAGGGATGAGACTTTGCTTGTGCAAGTAAACCTTTTAGTTTATTCCTTGTCTCACACGTCAGATCCAGCCTTCATCTTCCTGCCACAGCAAAGAGGGATTTAAGGATTTAAACCGCGTAAGAAGTAATCTCGACAAAAACTTAGGATTCTTCCTTTAGAGGATATGTAGGCAAGCTGCGTAAAATGCTTCCTTTAAATTCTCACTTGTTTTTCTGGAGACCTTTGTTTTATTTACGGAGGGTCATGAACATCTTTCAGGGCTGCCAGTGGTAACGCAGCACCAGCGTGAGACAAACGTCTGAAGTGCCACAGCTGGCTACAATGAATCATTTCCTTCAGGGACACATCATCTCGTGCCTGTAAGGACATGTCTGTCTGCAACAGTATTCTTGCACTCACATTGTTGCTGGGGCAGACGCATGTTTTTTTTTTTTTTTTTTTTTTTACAGGTGCTCCTCAAGAAATTAGAATAATGTAAAAAAGTTCAATTCTCTGTGTCAATCATTTCATAAAGGGAAACTCAAATATCACATAGATTATTACACACAGAGTGAAATTGAAGCCTTTATTTCTTGTAATTTTGATGATTATGGCTTACAAATAATAATAATAAAAACTCAGTCTCAGAAAATCAGAATACTGTGAAAAGCTTCAATGTTGTAAGCTCATCCTGATCAGCTGATTAACTCCTGGACATGAGCTATAAGTGTCTCGTTCCTCAAGTCGAGCCACTCCTGAACCAGAGACGTCAGAAGCGTCTTACCTGCTGAGAAGACAAAGAACTGGACTGTTGCTCAGTGGTCCAACATCCTCTTTTCAGATTAAAGTTAATTTTCATGTCATTGTTGTAAATCAAGGCCCCAGAGTCGAAGTGTGGAGAGGTCCAGAATCCACATTGGTTGAAGTCCAGAGTGAAGTTTCCACAGTCAGTGATGGTTTGGGGTCATGTGCTCTACTGGTGTTGGTCCACTGTGTTTTCTGAAGTCCACAGTCAACGCAGCATCTACCAGGACATTTTAAAGCTCTTCGTGCTTCCTTCTGCTGACGAGCTTTAAGGAGATGCTGATTTCATTTTCCAGCAGGACTTGGCTCCTGCCCACGCTGACAAAGGAACCAACAGCTGGCTGTGGAATATTTCCATTTTCTGAGACACTGATTCTTGGTTTTTCATCATTTGTAAACCATAATCATCAAAATTCCAAGAAATAAAGGCTTGAAAAATGTCACTGTATGTGTAGTAAATCTGTGTTTCACTTTCTGAAATGACTGACAAAAAAACTTGAACTTTTACACAATTTTCTAGTTTTTAGATGCATCTGTAAAGCATATGTGATGTGACATAAAATGCCTTTATTTTTGTTTTTGTTGCTGTGATATAAAAAAAAAATACACACTCCAACACTGCAATTTAATAAAATTTGTTTATGTCAAGTTAAGGAAGCTTAACAATTATCTTAAATTGTAAAAAATAAAGACTAATTTGCTCCCATTAAAATCAAGATCTGTTAGATGTTAAATAAACAGTTTGGTGTTTTTGAAGAGGGATTCTGAGAAGAGGTAGTTAGTAGTCATTATCTTACCTGTAGCAAACAGCAGAAATTAGTAGAAAGAAATGGAGTCAAGATAATAGCTAATCAGTCTGGGGCCAGTTCTAGAACAGACTGCAGCCACCAAAAACAACTTAAACTTTAAAAATGTATAAACTGTTCAAATGAATCCTGATGCATGCTCAATAATCCAGGTAGAAAAATCTAAAAAAGTTAAATCTGGTCCTCTGGACATTCAAAAAAAAACAAAACAAAGCAAAATAACAAAAAATGTAGAAACGTTTCGTCTCTCGTCCGAGAGACTTCTTCAGTCTGAGGTGCTGTATTCAGCTCAGTCTCTTAAATAGCACCGTCAGGGTGGATCAACCAGTTTTGCTGCTGACAACCAAAACCAGCTGATCACATGCTCAAGAAGGACCATCAGCCTAACAATGGATCATTAGCACACTGATGGCTGTTTAATATTCACAGAGGGCTGAGTGATACTAGCAATCACAGCATTGTAAGAGGGGGACAGTTGAACCCGGAGGCCTCCACCCCTGTTTAATGATGGACGGTTTCTTTTCACAAAGATGGCCTCCTTTACTCCTCTCTCAAACCATCGTTCCTCTCTATCCAGGATGTGCACATCTTCATCCCTCTCGGACGAGAGACGAAACGTTTCTACATTTTTTGTTGTTTTGCTTTGTTTTGGTTTTTTTTGAATGTCCAGAGGACCAGATTTAACTTTTTTAGAGTTCAATTGAATGCTCTCATGACTTTTGAAAGATTTGAGGATAAACAAAGGGAATAGTTAATATATTTAAAAACTAGGATTGGGTGAATATTCAGAACAGTTAATACATTACCTGCTGTAGACTATTTGAATGACCAGTTTGGACAAATGGAGTTTAATTTTAAACCAGACTGACGTGCTAACAGGTCGAGCAGGAACTAAAACCAAAGTGGATCTTAAAATAATTAAATAAATAAATAAAAACTCAAATCTTGAACATTTATAATAGTTCATACAAACCATTTTATAAACAAACATCAAATTTAAACTTCAGCCATTTTGACAAAACTATTATGATATTCCTGACAGAAGTGCTACAGCTAGCTGCTCCTAATTGCGCCTCTAAATAACCGCATAATTATATGAAAATAACAACATAAGGTGAAACTGACAGCGGTGTACGGGTTTATAAAGTAGCCTTCAAACAAAAACAATATACTTTCTGAAACTGGAGTTGTTGCAGCAATCCACTTTGTTCCTGGCCCCACTCTGACATTATCTTGTCAATCTGGTCAGATTTAAGATCTATTGTTCTTAACAGAGCAGATAAGATAGTAATTGTTCACAATCTTTCCATATAAGCCCACTTAAGATCTGAATTAATGCTTTGGGTTGTTTTAGATGCCTGAAATGTATATTTAGGTCCCAGTCTGACTATTACAGGGATTCCTTCGTGATTATTTCTCCCTGATTCTTCAAACTGAAATTAGTCTGACTTCTGTCTACAACAGGTAAGATACTGTCTATTCAGAAGTGCTGCAAACAACCCACTAAAAGAACGTTGCTCTAAGAGTTTCCAGGAGGATGCTAATGAAACATTCAGACTACAGTGCTGTAGCTATCCTGCAACGCTTCTAAATCATGAATAGTTAATAAATGTTGCTTTAAAAAGAACCATGGCTCTGCTATGTTTGTTATTTTTCTTTGAAATCACCTAAAAATGTTTTTATACCGTCTTCTCCAGAGGACTTTCATTATTTGTTCTAAAGTGTGAAGGAGTTTTAAGGTCTGAGCAGACTGATGGCTCATGGGTTTGTTGTGATTCTTTTTGCTGTGATACGTGCCGCGCCTCAGCAGAATCAATGCTCCACCACAGATTACAACTCGACATGGAAAACATGCAGAGTCTTTAATGTTGGACAGCAGCTAACAAATGTAGCGGTACTGTTGCCTCCAGCAGTGTGTCAGGCACGCTAAATCATGAGGTGGAGTTGCAAGGGTGGGGAAAAAAAAATCAAAAAATGACTGTGTATATTCAAGCTCAGCTGCAGCAGCTGTGAGGCAGATAAGGACTGAGCATGAAGAGTTTCATTACTGCTGATCTTGTTACAAGCACTCACTCTCCTCCCGCTGGCTAAACCTCCTGGTACTCCTGCCAAAGTACTGATGCTTTTTATTTTAAATTGAACACACTATTAGAAAAACTATTTTTCCAGTATTTTCTCATCGTTGAAGGCATCATGTCTTAAATTGTCATTTGTTTTTGCATGAAAACAAGGTGTGTTTGATTTTAAGTCATTTTAATAGAAAACCTTTTGATATAGCGCAATATATTTTTATTGTTTGTATGTAATTTTTGTGAAAAAGTGTATCTGACAGTAGTGTGGCAAGAAAATAAACTGTACAAAGGTTGGTAAATGACCAAGTTAGAGCTATTTTTTGTTAAACCGTTTAAAAAATAACTTTTTTTTAAGTTATGTGCAATCTTATGTGATATTGTGAGATTTAAAAGATCTGTGACATCCATTTTTTTGTAATAAATATGAATGCATTTTTGAAAAAAAAAAACATAATTGGTAATAACATATTGCAAAAAAAAATAATTCTGCTGAGATGAACAGGTATTGCGATATCTGCACGCTCAGAAACAGGAAGTGATGACAAAGGGCCTGCATGTAAACAGAGCGGTGCTACGGCGGCTAACAACACAGACAGTAGACAAGAATCTGATGCTTCTTTAAATTATTCTGAGTCACTGTCAGAGAGACGAGAAAGACTCAAATAATAATATTTTACAAAGATCGTGGAGTTTCCCTTTTTAAAGAGTTCCCCTTTGATGTCACTTCCTGTTGCAATTTGGCCAAGTTCAAAAGAAAAAAATTGACAAAATGTGTTTTATGTCAAATTTCTTAAATGTTAAGAGGTTTTCTTCAGAGTGCTCAGAGTGTATGTTAGGGAGGCTCTCAATTGATTGCTATGTCACATTTTAGCTCAAAATTTCTTAATTAGACTGAGGAATAGCATTTTTTGTGGTGGATAAAGTTGATTAGTTATTAGTTATTTGGTCAACTACATCCAGTGATTAATTTCTGAGTTTCATTAAACTGAGCCCAGTGGTTGACTCTCAGCTACTACCACACCAACGTTCAGCTTTATATCTGTACAGTGAATATGTTTTATCCATTTTTGTGTTTCCTAAGGTCAGTGCGTTGTGGCGGCCATCTTGAATATGGTGAACGTCACAAGTTAATCAGTTGTAGAAGAAAACATAACGATTAGTGTCTGGGAGTTTTTATAAAATTTGTTCACTGGTTGATGAGATATTTTGCTAACAGACAAACAGGATGAACTCCAATAGTATTTGACAAAGTTTTCAAAAACAGGTTTACCTTCAGTTAGTTTTTGAAGTACTGTTAGAGTTGATTCCCAGCTACTACCACACCAAATTTCAACTTATTATGTGTAAAATAAACTGACTTGTAGCCATTTGTTGCGTTAGCTGAGATCACCTAGCTGTGGCAGCCATATTGAACCAGGCTGGATCTAGAGTTAAATACTTGTAAATGCACACCCAGTCATTACTTTCTGAAAGTTTAATTGAAATCTGATTAAAGGTTCTAAGATAGTTTACTGAAAAATGTAGGGATGCACGATATTATCGTCATGGTATCGGTATATTAGCGATAAAGTTAAATATTGGACATCAGCCGTTCCATCAAAATAACTCACCCATATAAAAGGCTCTGTTTATATATATATATATATATATATATATATATATA
>NC_056510.1:22004790-22009203 GCF_014905685.2 Nematolebias whitei
ATCTCTCACTCTCTGCTCTTTGAATTGAGAAAGCTCCTCGGATGAGGAGCGAAACGTCTTCTGTTACAAATAAAGTCCAGTTGTTTTTGTATTGAACGCTTTTTGAATTCATCATGTCCTGGATGACTGAGAATCTTCACCAGCATATTGTCTACTGTTGTACTGATAAATATCTCCTGGAGGGTAAACTATCTTGGTTGCAAGTATTAAGCTGAGAAATCCGTTGTTTTCTACAACTGATAATGGTTGGTCATTAATTACGATGAAGTTTGGCAACTTCTCAGTAAACATTCGAGCTCCGGGGCTTCAGTGATGTCTTTTTCTTGTTCAATCCGCAGCAAGCAGTCTGATCTCGGTCAGCCACGCTCAGTCTGTCCCTCCTCAGAGACAGACGGACTGAGCGTGGCTGACCGAAATCAGAGTGCCTTCTCCGGACTGAACGAAAATACCAGACCACTGCAGCCCCGGAGCTCGAATGTCCATTGTAAAACTAACTTTACAGCGGTTTAATGTGGTGCTATGGCTCTGCAGGCATTGCACGTTGCTGTCTTGTTTTCTGGTGTTTCTAGTGTAAAATACTTCCGCACAGCGGACATGTTTAGATGAAAAGTTTGTTAGCTGTTATCCACAGTGCTGCTAACTCAGTCCTCACATTGTAGCTGGCTGCAAACTATGAAATGGATTTCCTGAATGTGAGGCGGGTCTTATTACTCTGGGTTCATGAAACACGCCTCTGTTCAGAAAATCCATTCCATAGTTTGAAGCCAACGTGCAGCGCAACCACAGACATGCATCATAGATCGGAAAAATCGGCAGGTTGGATCGGAAAATCTGATAGGTAAATTATGCTGGTATCGGAGGCCGATACCGATACTGGATCGGCTCGGCCCCATCCCTATAAACAATAATATTGTTTGAAATTGGACAATAATTAGTAATCATTGTCAATTTTAAGAAGAAATGTTGTTTAATTTATTTTGTGTATAGTACCTTCTTTGACCACCAGATGGCAGTATAAGACTGGTTGAACCGAAGGATGGATAGTGATGGAGCGAGCAGCGTGTCTTTTTAAGAAAAATGGGAGGGAGGCCCCTTGACGTGACATGGGCTGTCTCTCTTTAGTTCTCAAAATGGCGGATGCTCGGTGTGCTTTGAGCTCTTTAGCATAACATTTTTCGCACAAAGCTTTTAATAAAAAAAAATCAGTAAACAATTTCTCAGCTTCTTTTTGCAGAGAAAACAACTTTTTACACGAAGGCATGGATTTCAACCGTGAATTTTGGAGCTTCGACAAGACAGAGGTTTTTTCCCCGAGGTCTGCCTGTTAGCTTAGCTCATAGCTTAGCTTCTCAGCTTAGCTGCTTTTAGCGAAGAAAGAAGAAGAGAAGAAACGATAAAGCCGATAAATGAAAACGAGGTAGATAATTTTAATTTATCATGCGATTAATTGATTTATTGTTTATCGCGACAGGCCTATTGAAGACATTTCACCTAAACTTTAGTTTGGGCCTCAACAGATGAAGGTGATGCTGTTTCTTTTATTCATTTTGATTAATTCATTTCAATCCGCCATGAAGACATTTCTGTTTGCTAAAGAACCGGTCAAGAAGAGTTACTTTAACTGTGTGTTTTGCAACAATAATTGTTTAAGTTCAAAAAAGAGCAAAGTTCTCTCATTTCTCTCACTCCTGAATAAAAAACTGGCTTCTAATGGTGGAGATGGGATGAGAAAGTTTGGAGTGTGCAGCAGCCTAACCTTGAATATTTTCCGCCATGGCAGGAGAAGGTTTTCCCACAATTACACGTTAGTAGAGCAGTGAAGGTTCATGAAGCATCACTTTTACAGAGACAGTTCTCTGCAGACATCTTTGCCTAAATTAACACAAATGTGCAGCTTGCAGCCTCCAATCAGTGCTTTTTCTGGGCTAATCTGAAGGCCACGTGTGCAGAGCAACAGTTCACCTCATGTCTAAGACGCACACAGGCCTCTAACAGAGCTGATGAATGAGTGATGGTACGCATAGCAGTTTCCACCTACGCTTGATATATTCCCCTCATTTATTCCCTCTTGTGTGGGCTGGTCATGTAAGGAGCTGCTTGTGCTGGTGCCGTTCATATGACTGAGGTTAGGGAGGTTAAACAGCCAGCATCTGACACCACAGCAAACTCTGTCTGTAAGCACAAACTGAAACCTGATGCTAAAACAGGATAGAAAAAAGAAAAACGTGACGTAAACCGCTGCTCCATTCATTCAAATGTTCTTCCTGGTTATTGGATCAGACGGAGCAATGACAGTTTTATCAGTTTACGCACGAGGAAACTGGATTAACCACATCGTGATTGCAGAGGGAAACCAAACACAGAGGTGTTGTGACAGTGTCTTCAGCAGCTGGACTCAGAAACGGCCTCACTGATGGTTGGATGATGGAGGCCGAGCTCTGCTGAAGACGATGTCTCTGCAGAGAGACGAGAGGAGTTTGAGTCAGATGGAGCCTGACGAGGCTGCAACTCAAACTCCTTCATATGCATATATTTTAAATTACATCTACAATGGAATACGTTTGGCAGTCAACCCAATCTAAGACGGCCACCAAAGGTAATCAACCTTAAACAAACAGGAAACAAGGTTTGAACTTAATCAGATTTTGAGCTAATATTTTATGTGTTAGTAGCTGAGATTACAACACATACTCTGAGCACAGCATGTTGCACAGCGCTTTGCTTATTTGGCTTTGACTGATGGACTCAGTCATGTCTGTCTGTTAGCAAAATATTTCATGAGCCACTGGATGGATTGTAATAAAACTTTCAGAAAGTATTTATTGGACACACATCTACAACTAATTAACTTTTGGTATCAATTGGATTTAAGATGGCTGCCACAATCAAATTTAGCCAACACAATAAATGGTTAAAATGTAGTCAAATGTACAGGCACTGAGCTAAAATTGGATGTGGTAGTAGCTGAAAGTCAACTCCAACAAACCTTGCACACTTAAACAGCATGTGAACTTTCTCAAATGTTTTGCTGTGGGGCGTTATGGCGCCGCATGAAATGCTATTTGCTAGTGCTAGTCGTTCATGTTATTCACATGAACCACTGTGAAATATGTAAGACTGGAGGAGCTTTATGATGCATGGGTCAACTCAGACTAGATGTTTGATCATCAGTCTGGTCAGATATAAACGTTCTCTGCAAATAGAGGTCATTCAGAGAGCTATCTACAGCAGGTAAGATAATAGCTGTTCTTTTCACTCACTTGGACCCACTTTTAAAAGAGCTGAACTAACTCTTTAAGCTGAAGAATACTGCAGGAGGCAGTAAAGAGAAAAGTAAACTCCTGCTCAGTGACAGGGTTTTAAATACTGTGCTAAAACAAGTCCCTGAATACCGCCGTACACTTGCTAAAAGGCAAACCGCCAGGCTCCTCAGCAGACCCTCTCTGTTATGGTAACCTCATGTGTTCTCCAAAAACAGCTCTGCTCCGTGAGCCTCCACACCCACAGGCACAGTGAAGCCCTGCCCAGCAATTAGTCTGAGCCCAAATACAGGCACAGGAAACACGCCGTGTCTAGGAACAAAAACAGGCCTCTGCTCTCCTACCAGATGAAGGACAGGAAGTCAAGGGCACTTCCTGTTCTGGCAGAATGGAAGGGTTTTGGTGAAAGTAAACAATCTGCATTTCTAAAAGCAGTTGGGAATTAACACAGATTGAGGTAAACATTTGTTCAATTCTCACATGATGGAACCACATTTTACAGCTCGGGTTCTTATACGGTGAAAAAAAAGGTTCAACTCCTACTTTGACATGCAGCATTAAACTCGTTCGAATTAACCAGGTTGTATTGATTGGAACACATTCTGTCTGTCTGTCTGGTTATTGAATTGTTTTAGTTGGTTTTTGCTGCAGAGCTCGATCAGCTGAGAAATCCTAAAACTTCCTAAATGGAGTTGCCTGTATCTGTCTGTCTGTTAGCAAAAAACAAACAAAAAAAACAAGTATAAACCAGTGGACGGATTTTACAGAGACCCTCAGAAAGTAATCACTAGATGCACATCTACAACTGATTTACTTTTTGGAGTCATCGTGATTCTAGATGACCACCAGAGTTTTAACAAACTTAACTTTAACTTTAACAAACACATAAATGTTTAGAACCATTTGTGGTACCACTTTACAATAAGACTCCTCTTATAGATGCTAATAAATAGTTTATAAATATGTTAATTCCTCTATGAACACTTTATAAATCATTAATAACTGCTTATTAAGCATTAATTAAGGACAAGAAAGAGACAACACTGACCAGTTTCTTGCCAAATAGTGAGCCAAATTTGTTCACCTATATATTTCATCTAGAGTTCTTATATTAAACATTTCAGACTACGTTACTACCTTGTAAGCACAATAA
>NC_056510.1:22009213-22019941 GCF_014905685.2 Nematolebias whitei
ATAGAGGAATTAATAACTTAAACTATTTATTAGCCATCTAGTGAGCCTTACTGTAAAGTGGTACCCCATTTGTTTTAGTTGTTGAGCTCAAATTTGCTGTGGTAGTACATGAGAGTCATCCTGTGCACAGATTGCAAAAGATCATTGTTTAAAACTCGGCCTGCTAGGAGGAGGTCATCATACGTTCCTTTAAAGATTTAATAAACTTTTGCTTCATTTGCCAACTGTCATGGCCGTTCTTTTTATTGTTTAGCACGTTGTGTTCACAAATTAGGCAAACAAACAAAAAAAAAAGCCTGGAAACTTTTTCAGGCATTAGCCTGTGATTATGAAACTATTAACAGACGGATGGAAAACATTTTTTCAAGTTGCAACAAAGTCGCCAATGCGGTTGAGTAACTGCGGTCGGACTGCTGAGACAACCCTTCTGTTGTCCCGTGTTGAAAAGTTCGAGCTGAATCTTCAGAAACATGCTGTCAATCATAAAATGTCTTACGGCGGTCGTAGCAACGATGACACTAGGTGCACCAATCAGTCAAAAAAAAAAAAAGTACTAGAACTTTCTTCTCTGATTTTTTTAACGGACAAAAACCAACGACACCGTTTTACAAGTGTGAGCACGTTTCGGGTTTGAAAGTACATACAAAGTATGTGATTATATGGCTGGAATAAAACAAAATTTGTCCTACATTGTGAGCATTTGGATCCAAAATGGTGCCTTTAGTGGAACATTCATAATTATTGTGAGCTTTTCTAACCTACAGGAAAATAGTCTCCTAATGGGTGCACTAGTTTCTAAAACAGTCATGTATTATTGACCCATCTGCTCTCCTGCTTCGACCCCCTCGAGTTTAGTTTTTGAGAACAGTATACCATCATGGCAACAAATGCAGCTTGTGCACATACTCTGACACACACATACGGGCCTTTTCATGACAGACAGAGTGGGGCATAAGCAGAGAGGTCAAGCTGCTTAGGTCTCACACACCACTGTAATCTGTCAGCTCAGACCTGTGGCAGACAGTATAGTATATCACTCAGGGTCTGCTCCAAACATAAAGGCTCTGGCTCGATGGAGGGGAGGTCGCACTTCAATTGGAGGACCGGTGGCTCGATTCCTATAACCCGCAGCATGCTTAAGTGCACCCTGGGCAAGACACTGAACCCCACCTGATATGCTTATTATCAGTGTATGAGGGAAAACATAAAAACTGCTGCATGCCGAGTGTAAAATATAAGAGAAAGCACTGAATGAGTGCATGTGTGAAAAGTATTGACCAATACTTATAAGAAAGAAACAAAAAACAGCAGGATTTCTTTTTTAATTCTTTAAATTTCATCGACTTACAAGTATTTTGTATCTATATTTTGTTTTCAAGGAATCAGACTAATGTTTGTAACCACAATAATGCACTTTATTAATATTTATTCATGGTTTCGCACAATCTTTAACATTGGTTTGGTTTTTCCCGTTTGAGTCCAGGACTTGACCATTTTGAAAGGAATGCTGTTTGTTTGGGACTAAGCTCTGACCTATGACTCATTCAGTTATAAAAAAAAAGTTCTTAAATTCAAGGAGTTGTTGTGTTGACACATACCAGATGATTTCGCTAAAAAATGACTTTCAGTATCATTTTCTGCTAATTAACAAGCTAAAATGCAAGTTAGCTAGTGAGCAGTTTGTTATTAGCAGAATATCTGTTCTCATTTCTGTAGCTTCTATGAACAATATATCTTTGGCTCTAAAAATGATTTTCAGACATAGTAGCTGTGAAATTGTCAAACAGTAGATAAACAATGAAGAATAATATCTCTCTTATGTGCAGTGGGACATATTTACTAAATATTTTCTGGTTCTTGACTTGACTTGCAGATGTTCATTCATTGCAGGTAGTTATTGGAGACTAGATTCTTCTTCTTTTGTCCCCACGTTTAGATATTATTACACAATATTATTGTGAGCTTTTCTAACCTACTGGAAAATAGTCTCCTAATGGATGCACTAGTTTCTAAAACAGTCATGAGTGCTTAGTGTATATTTAGTTGATGTTTTTCTTAGTTCATATCTTAGATGTTATTACTGTTTTTCTTATACATTTTATTGTTGGATGTAACTGGGACCCTGCGTACATAATTTCGCTCCACCACATGTACCACATGAGGTGCGAATGACAATAAAGAAACTCTGACTCTGACAATATTCTGCCATGTTCTGGTACAAAACCAAAAGGATAGTAGATAAAAACGGCAATAAACGATTACAACAAAGACTGGCTCCAAAACATCAGGGGTGGTTTAATACTTTTGCACAGTATCTTACACAGTATAAAAAACACAAGCTCAGTTTCAGTGCATTAAAAACATGGCTTTAACCTAACTAAAAAACAAAACAAAAACCTAAAAATATAAACTGCCCTAGTACACAACCTTGTGGAACATTTTGGGGATTCCCATACCTTAGAAATATATATTTTATTAAAAAACAAAAATACAAAATTGATTTTATGCAGGAAGAGTGGATAAGGTTTGTAACTTTTCTTTACCAAGTAGTCTGCCTGCTGGGTGAATTGCAGCAGGGATTTATTGCCAACATTATTTAGCTTTCACAAAACGTAAAGCGTATCTTGTCACACAACGCCAGCAGATGGATCATAGAGAAACAACGTCTGCTTAGACCATTTCTGTTTAGATTTGTGACTTGTAATAATAAATTATTTAATGGTGGGTCTGTTAGGTTATCTGTCACACTCAATGTGTTGTTATTTTTTCACAGGAGCCTGTCCCCTTGCTTGCAGAGAGTGCAAGTTATACAAGTTTGGGCCATGAACAGTTAATTGCGTCACTCCCTCATAATGACACCCATCTGGTGTGGAGCTCTCTCCGGTCAGCTGCAGAGCTGAAACGGGGAGTGTTTGAGCACATCCCCATTAGGTGGGCAGCCAGTTAGAACTATTGATTACAGTTACACAACCGCTTCCAGCTGCTTCGTACACGCGTCACACATCCAAAGGCTTTGCATTTGTTACACACCAGCCAGCCAGTATGTTGAACACATTAAGAGTGCCAGAGGCTTGAAAATGCACCACAAAAGTATTTCTGCACGCTCAACCCTTTCTGCTCTCGTTCAACTCGAAGGTGCCAAAATGCTTCATTAGCAAAACAACCGATTTAAAGCTGATGGTGGCCATCGTGAAGCTAATCGAGCTTTCAGTGTGCCTGATACGTGAAGAAACAGAGGAGGTGGCTGTTCCATGCTACACGTCTCTCTGGTCTCCACTGCAACAATAAACAAAGAGGCTCGAAGCCGTGTGTGTCTTCACAAAAATACACAAGCTGTTAGGAGATGGGACTTGTGCACAGCAGCTGGGTGGACAATGAATTTGCAGGAACTTATTACAACCTAAATAAGGGCTTTTTAAAAGTTTATGTTCCGACTATGATCACGGCCTACTCCACAACAGGCCACACCCTCTCCTTTATGTCCATCAAACACATCTCTCTGTTCCTGCTGAGGGATTTACATGATTTACAGAGGAATGAATTACAAGCTGCGTGGACAAAGAGGTCCCATTCTTTATCGCACTGAGAAGATTCATCTAATGGTTACACAGTATGAGGTATAGAAGAAAACACATCCAGGGGGTTAGTCCGAGAGCTTTTGTTATCATGATAATTAAAGTTACAGTTATGGTCAAAAGTATACATACACTCATTATACGTCCAAATGTCACCATTTGGGACTTTCAAGAAGCCAGTTTTGATGCCCTGTTGGAACATCAAACTCACTTTGAATACAGGTGTACAGTAGTCCCTCGATACTTGGCGGTTCGACTTTCGCGGACTCACTGTTTCGCAGGTTTTCAACGTAAGATTGTACACGACACACGATTGGCTGATTGATAGAAGGCGACCAACCAGAGCATTGTGCTCTGTATCCCAGGCGTTGATTGGCTCAGTAACCATTAGGCCTGTCACGATAACAAATTTTGCTGGACGATTAATTGTCTCGGAAATTATTGCGATAAACGATAATATTGGTTGAAATTAGACAAAAATTTGTAATTGTCAAATTTAAGAAGAAATTGTTTATTTTTGTGTGTAGTACCTTTTTTTGACCACTGGATGGCATTATAAGATATTTGAACCGAAGGATGGATAGTGAGGGAGCCAGCAGCGTGTCTCTTTAAGAAAAAGGGAAGGAGGCCCCTTGACATGACATGGGCTGTCTCTTGTTCCTTTTTTCAGTTCTCAAAATGGCGGACGCTCAGTGTGGTTTGAGCTCTTTAGCATAGCATTTGTCTCGCAAAGCTTTAATAAAAAATCTGTAAACAAGTTCTCAGCTTCTTTTTGCAGAGAAAAACAACTTTTTAGACTAAGACACGGGTTTCAACTGTGAATTTTGGAGCGTTGACAAGACGGAGGTTTTTCCCCGAGGTCGGCCTGTTAGCTTAGCTTCTCAGCTTAGCTGCTTTTAACACTCCAAAAACACGATTTTGGACTTAAAACAGATTTTAAAGAGAAAGGGAGGGGTCAGTGAAGAGCACCAGAGTTGAGCCTTTTGTCATCCAGTGTCTTCAGTAGAAAGAGGGAGACACGAAGAAACGATAAAGTCGATAAATGAAAATGCAGTCGATAATTTTCATTTATCATGTGATTAACTGATTTATTGTTTATCACAACAGGCCTAGTAACCATAACATCAGTCTGTCTAGTCTCTTTCACTGTGCTCTTTAAGGTCCGGGCAGCCGGTCCCCAGACCTCCAGGGTCCATATGGCCCTCCCCACTCTCCTTTCCTCCCTGTCCGCACACCTCTGGGCACGCATCTGTGGGGCGCCTTCTTCCGTCGAGCCTGTGATGCTCGCGGCTGCTAACGGAGACCTTCCTCTGCGCTGCCCGAGTCCTTGCGCTCGCCTCCCCAGGATCAGCGGAGAAGATCTGCTCCAGCGGGGGAAGAAGGGCGGAGGCCACCTTGCGGGCGACACGTCAGCCTTCTGGGAGCGCCCCAGCTGCTGCTGTCGGACTTTAGCGCCTGCCGCCTCGAGCGCTTACCTGGTGCAACACTCACTATATCAAAAAGGATGAAATATACACATGTACTGTAAAATAAAAATAACATCCCTACTTCGTGGATTTTCACCTATACTGCGGGGTGTCTGGAACATAACCCCCACGATAAGTGAGGGACTACTGTAGTACTCCTTCAGTATTCAGTTTACTTTGAATTGTGCACCAGTACCACTGCATGATGCTACCACCACCATGCTTCAAAGTAACTGAAGTGTTCTTAGAGGTTTTAGGTGCTACTTCTTCTTTTTGGCACCCTCTCAGTCCACGTAAAACTCCCTTCAATGTGTACAGGGGCACTGATGTTCCAGCAGTTTCCAATTCATGGCCAGCATGAACCTTGGTGGTTCCTGGGTTGTACCTGAAGGTCCGAACCAATTTTCTTTCCTTTTAAGATCTTCGCTGAGTTCTTCGGATTCACCCATTGTTCTAACTGTTGGTCGGTCCAAGAAGAGCTGCCAAACAAAACAATTTTAATGCTAGAGAAGAGAAACTAACACTTGCAGTCAAACATGAAGTCCAAAAGCCTCAGTCATGTTGGGTTAAATGACATTCTGCAACCTTCAGCACCACTTTAGATTTCATGTATGTATATATTTGAGCCTGTGTGTTCAGCATGTGCGCATTAGAGAAAACACTAAATAAATTCAAACTTGTGAAACCACTTGTTGTTATTAAAAACGATAGAAGCTGTATGATGTATTACCATTCAAATACATAACTAAAAGCCACTAATTAAAATTGCACTCATGCTCAAGAAGGGTGCATGTAAACTTTTGACTGCCGCTGTATTTATTTGGCATTGCTACATTCGAATGAATGTGGCTTCAGCTGTGGGTGTGACATACCACACGCTCGTTTCAAACAATACACTCTATTTCTGCTCACACTGACGCTTTTCTACAAGTTGGTTCAGCACTCCGGAGGCTGATTTCCCAACATGCATACTTGTATCCACTGCTGCTCTCCTCCCTCGGGCGTCTCTGGCAGAGAGCTAGAGTGAGAATAAATAAATAATATGAAGGTGTGGTTGGACGTCTGGGATCCTGACTCAGGATTCCATTTCCCTGACAAAGAACCTGGACGGTGTTCGCTTTGGTCGCATAGCAACTTCTTGCAGGAAAGTGGGAACAACCAAAGGGATGGAGCGACAACACACACACACGTGTACCTAACACAACAAGTGAGCTCAGTGGAAAACTGATACAGAGCAGGAGGCGTGCTGCAGGTACTCGCTGCACAGATGTTGTCAGTCAGAGTGGACGATCAAACAGTCACCATCCCTGGAGACATTATGTGTGTGTGTGTGTGTGTGTGAGAGAGAGAGAGAGAGAGCGACAGGGATGAAACTGAAACCTCACAGCTTCTTTTGTGAGCAGATATGTCATCCAGGTAAAATGGTGCCCTCATTGACAGCACACAACCTCTGCTCAGCATCGTCACAAACACTTACATTACGTCAAGGGTAAAAGTAAAAAAATACGTGTTTCATACACATCTTTGTCCTTTTAAACATTATTTTCTTGTTAAATTAAGCACAGCAGCGCCCAGTTTAAATAATCTATCGGTTTTAACCGTATTCTTCCATTTCTATTACAGTTTTTGTCTCATTAGAGACGAGAAGAAAAGTCACAAAATACATCAAACGTGCGGCTGGATTGAGAAAAGTGCAGACAAAATCCACCAAAATAGTAAAACATAAATAAATAAAATTCCCCAGATAAAAAAATTTAAAAAAGAAGTAATTTTAGAGAAACAAGTGAGAAAACTCATCCTCCTTTGGAGCTGCACAGTTCAGACATACATCAATATTACTGAAAGTTTAAACATGTGCACACGAGTGTACCTCGAGAGACTCATTTTGATATCCTAAATGTTTTGGGGTTATTTATTTATTTATCTTTTGTTGCACAGTCCCAGTTTAATTTTATGGATTGTGCAGATTTTATCACGGACTAGCCAACCTTTTTTTTTATTTTTTTGTGATGAAGTCATTCTAACATTTGAACATTTTTCACAAATTATACAAACAAAATATCCCATTTCCACAATCTTTATGCTTTGCATGCTGTTCAGACATCAAAATGTTGGTATTTTTGTCTTCTTTCACCCAATGTGTCACAAACAGCTGCAGGACTTTCTCTCTAATTCCCACAGAAAACAGTGCACACCCAAACTTCCATAGACTTATCTCAGAAGTTTCTCATCACAACTGGAAGTGAAGGTCGTATCTCCAACAGAAAACACTGCAGACTCACAACATTTCACACCCGTGTCGATCAGACCCTTCGCTTGTGGCTCAGGGACTTCTTCAGTACAGTTTACAGGTGGCAACATGCATTTGTTGAGATTTACTTTCTACTCTCCATTTCCGTCTGCCTTAGTGTTGTGGTTCGTGGTTACCACGGTGACCCTAATGAGCATGGCAGCAGCTTCAACATCATTTTGACATTGGCTTTCATCAAAAAGTCTCATATTACTAGTCGTGATATAGAAGAAGGATGATGCTGGATTATATTTTGGGATTGGCACACTTCAAAAGTCCACCAGAATTATTTGGATTGTTTTTTTAATGTTAACCACAAACTTTTCCCCTCAGGTCCTGTCTGCTCTAAAGTTTACAGGGTGAGAATAGTAGGACTTTCCACCGCCCACAAAGAGCTTTAAACATCCTGCAGAAACTAAAAATACCAGAGCAGGAGGCTTTCTGTAACTGTGTCACATTAACTGTCTTTGGCACATCCATTCTCAGTCACCCCCCGCAGCTCAGAGTCACTAAGTCTAAGTGGCATGACAGCTCCCAGCTGATCAGAAAGCTGTGCGTAAAAACAAGGCTGTTCCAAAAATAAGCACCCAAAGGCTCTGACTGCAGGGTGGGGGTGGTATAAGGGTGTACTTACGACCAACACGGATGTCCTCACCACCTCGGAGACACTCTGCCTGAGCTCGGCCGCGGTGCCAGGTTTACTCAGACACCGCGTAAACTTCCTGGTCTCCGGGTGCGCCGGGGTGCCCATCGTTACGCAGCGCTCCGCGCGTCAACCCGTCCAACCCGACGCTCAGAGGGAATCCATCACTGGTTAATCCGTATCGATCCCCACTTTTTGTGCGCACCACGAGCTGGAAGTTGGCTCGTGGTGTTCATTCCCGCCCATCGGTTCCGTCTTCGCTCCTAAAACTCAGCGTGTCCCACATGGATTCTTCCCTCCGTTCGGACGGGAGTGTCACAGTCAGGTATCCTCTTCAGGAGCGTTTGATTGGGCGTGCAGCGGCAAGCAGGAGGTGAATAATCTGCTCTGAAGTCGGCGCACTCCGCCCCCCCGCGGTTAGGACCGGCCCACTCCGGGATGAAAAACTGCGAGTCCTGGACTTTGGACTGCAGGCGGCTGCAGGCCACAGGATGAACAGGAGTGCACGTTTTCCCAGGACAGAAAGTCTCTGTTTTATAAACCTCTACATCCAAAATGTTTTGGGAATAATTATTTTTTGAAAGTCAAATAGCAGTAGCAGCCAGCTGTAGCACTTCCAGTGCAGCATGAGGGGCCATCTTCAACAAGATGAATACAATTGTGTTTCCATCTCAATTACACCAGATGAATCAGACATTTCTATATTTTAATAGCATGCCATCAAATTAATAATTATTGCATTATTATTACAATAAGGCTATTATTACGATTACAACAAGTATTAACAAATTAATAAAGTCCCAATTTTTTAAACCTTGTGCTTCTTTATTGACTATTCCTGAACATTTGTTCAGTTCAGTTTGATGAAGAATCAGGAAATAAAATGTTTAACTTTTTTATCTTACTGAACACAAATAACAGAATAATGTTTTAGACAAAAATATTTGATCTACTTTTAGAAATTCATTTAACCTAATTCAGAAAAAAAATAGCAGTTTGGAAATGTAAGATTAAAACTTTGATGTCTTCCCATTTTTAAATCTAAACCAACAGCGGTTTTTGGATCAGTGCCGCCCTCTGTAGGTTATATCCGGAATTGCACTACAAAGTAGTATTTGCCATCATATCACTGCAATTAAAACAAACAGGAAAAATCTGGGTTTGAATAAGTTTTTTTTTTATTGCTTTCACTTCCAAAAAAACATTTTCGTTGTCTGATAACACTTCACTGCAAAACTGTGTCAAATGCACATTTCCATTCATTCAAACCCATAAAAAGATAAAGTGGCAGCTTCAGTCAGTGAAGGAAAATCATATTTGGAGCTGAAAGTTTCTATTTTTATTTCACACACAATCTTTAAAGCTTTCAATTATGCATTCCTTCATAATAATTTCTCGTACAGCTGGATGGTAACTTCTGAATAAAAAAAACACAGAGTGTTCATAAAACAATGGTATCAAATAGAAGATTTAGTTTCTGAAGACAGCATTAGTGATGATGGCAGCTACCTCTGGTAGTAAAATATTTTCTTATGTTCCTCTTTTTTTTACACAGTCATATTGTGCAGAACCAGTCATGAACCAAGCTTTTACTGTGATTTAAAACCTAACAGGACACAGAGAATTATCCCACACCCCACTGTAACAAAAACACCTTTAAAAAGTCCCAGACGTTGATATAAACTGATTTTGGCACTGAAGTTGCTGGGTGTATTCTCCCTCTTTTTTCAGCTGTTTCCTGTTAAAATTGACAAGTTGAAGCAAAGAAAGAAATGCTGTGAGAATTTAACCGTCTAAGAAATCATTTATATCAGCGTGTTCCTGCTGTAAAAACCGCCCGTGACAAAATGTAAAAGGGGGAAAAGATAGGAAGTGGTCCAGGTTAGAAAACAGTATAAAATGACTTCTGCAAAAAGAGGTTTCTGAGTTGAGAGTAAAAACGCAAGTCTCTGATGCAGTCTAAACCAGCGGACGTGTCACCATTAAAGCATCAAAAAGCACCAACTGTGCATGGACGCATGGATAAATGTCCCAGACGCGAGTAGAATTTAAAAAAAGCACAAAACAAACAAGTCTGTGGGAAGGAGAGCAGGACGGGCAGATTCCACCCATAAGGAGATGACGAGGTGACTCAGTGAGGGTCTTTGCTGTTCAGGACACGAGAATGACTCGAGGGGACCGTAGCGCTGCGGATGACCTCCATCCACCTGCAGGCAGAGAAAGACTTCCTGTCAGGACAGTTTATTGACAAAAAGATGAAAGAAAATGAGGCGACTGTGAGAAACCCGTACCGTTCAAAAGAGTATTCACTCTCTGATCTGAAATAGTACACGTGGGACTTGAAATGCAGTTTGAAGACGTAGTCCTTGTGGACGTTTTCACTGTCGGAGGGGATGGTGACTGAGTAACCCAGCAGCGGGAGGCTGGCCAACGGATAATCATCCTGAGGGGAGATTTGTAAAATTAAATAAAAAGAGGTGCCAAACTCAGTTATGACAGGGGGCCAGAATTAAAAACATGTCAAACCAAGGGTCAGTTTCAGTCAATACATTAACTCCAGTCAAATAACTGACATGCTTTCTTGGTTAAAATCCTCAACAAGAGTTTGATCACTCTGATTTGACGTTCACTGTAGATCTTTTTGCATCAAAATCAAAAATTGCTAATAAATTTAAACTAACTTCAAAGTTGCCCAACTGTCAGGAGAAGTCTGAGATGAGATGACAGACAGACAGACAGACAGACAGACAGACT
>NC_056510.1:22020341-22031171 GCF_014905685.2 Nematolebias whitei
ATATATATATATAAATCTTTGTCTATGTTATTGTTGCCAATTAGATATATATATATATATATATATATATACAATATGCACAAGATGGTATGGTAGGGAGTACTACATTCCACCTTTAAATAAGCCATTAAATAAAGTATGCTCAGTTTTTAAGCAAAATGAGAAGCAGTAAAAATATTTCACTCTAAAATGTTCTGGGGGCCAGATAAGATGTCATCAAGGGCCATATTTGGCCCCCTGGCCTTGACTTTGAAACATGTGAATTACATTAATGGAAGCAAAGAGTGGGCTGAGAATCAGACAGCATGATCAACAATGAGCAAAAATACCAGTTTCACAATATTACAACAAAAATTTAAAATGCGCCACACAAACAAATTGCTACAACTACGACTGCAACCGCTGCTCAGAAAATATTATAATTACTGCTGAAATGATCAGTGCGCCACTGTCCGGGAAATATAATCCTGTTTTATAAAGTCTGTCTGAGATATTTCATGCACTAATAACAGATTTAAAATATGTGTCAACGTCAGCTATCAATATATTGTCGAGATTGAAATCCTCATTTAATCACAAAACTTGAGATTAAACTCAAAATCAGTGTTAGCTAAAACAACAGTCAGCAGGTTGCTTTAAAATATATATATATTTAAACAGATTTACACAAAGTTTGAAGGCCTAAACAAAAATATAGAATAAATAACAGATACATGTAGTAAAATGTTCAAATTGTACTTGTGCAAATTACTTATTTATTTTGTACAGAAATGTTTAGATTATGGCATGCTAGTGTTAGCACACAAATTAGCCTGGGTATTAATCTCAGCAGCAGACGATCAGTAGGTTGTTTAGTTTACCGGTAAACACGGTAATTCTCTTAGGTCGTTTTAAATACTAGTTTCAGAACTGTGTACCTCTCCTGGTAGACAAACCATCATGTGTGTTTTTCCTCTGCATGAAAATAGATTTATTTTTTTCCAATGGGGGAGTATTTTAGGGGCATTCTCCTCATCGTACACAGCTAGAAAACCCTGCTCCATCTTTTGAATCGCATTAAAATAAATGTAATTCAGAGAAATGGTGCGATAGAAAAAAATAGTTTTGAAAAAGCACTGTGAAAAAAAAAAGTACAACTTCTTCTTTATGAGAGAAATTGAACTAAAATGAGAGAAAACGCTCCTGAAACTCCACATTATGAGTTTATTAATCCTCTTTCCACTGGTCTATAACTAAAAAGTGACCTTTCAGAAAATAGATTCATTATTTTACCTACTTAATCTAGCTTCACGTGACAGTCACGCTGCTTCTTTTGTAACCTGCTGGATGTATAATCCAAGAACCAGAAGAATATTTTTGTGGAAACGACTTATTTTTATGTTTTCTATCGGTCATGTTTGTATAAATTGTGAGAATTCTAAATTACAGTGAAACCAGTGGCTTTTGACATATTTTAACAAAAAAAAAAAATCCTTATGTTGCTCAGAGTTCTTACTTAACTAAAAGAAGCCTTCGTCCAAATAAAGGCACTGAACCTTTGCAGAGGAGTAAAAGCACGTGACCTCTGACATAGCACACACGTTTGACATTTTACACCGAGATGTGACATTAGAGGGAAACCAGCAGGGTGACGGCGGTGGGGCTTGTGTTTGTTCGTCACCTGGTGGGACTTGTAGAAAAACAGACTGAAGTTGGTGAAGACCACCCAGAGCTTCTGCCAGCCGTTGCTGTTCTTGAACTTCCTCAGCAGGTTTCCCGACAGCTGATTCTACAAAAAACAAACGGCAGCCAGTTCGATTTGGAAACTACAGATCTGAAGGATTCAAACAAACACCAAGAAAACTACACGTTCTCAGTTCTTTTGCATTTTTAAATAGACTTTTGTTGCACACTGAAGCCTTCTAACCAGGTTCTCCTCTCTAGAATCATGATCTTTGACCAACATGTCTTCATAACTGTGATGAGACCGGCTTACGCCTCGTCATTACGTCCCAAATCAGCTTATTAAATGAAAATTAAAGCCTTTTTAAAAGATATTTAAAAAGGAATTTATTACCTTTGAATGCATTTTTTTTTAAATAAATCAAAAAACTTCACACATAAGTACAAATATTACAGTAAAAACACATCAAACTATTGTTGACAGTTATCTGTAATACTAATACTTAGCACATAATAAAACTTTTATCAGTTTATTGCAGCTAAGTGTTTACGCGTTATTAGGAATATCTATTAAAGAATAATAATATTATGAGCCCAACATCATTTTTATGTGTTTAATTTCTTCCTAATGCAAATGTCTGGTGATATGTTTATTATTTGCTTCACAACAGCATGTACTGTAACTTTTTTTTTCATAAAATGTCAATCAATCCTTTGAATCCTGACAGCACGTTTTTATACCTTTTGAGTTTGACACTTTTGTTTTAGACTTAAAATTGAAAGGTTTATAGTTTGTTCCAGTACACATCTGGTTGTTTTCTTGTTCAAATAATTAGAGAAGAAGAAGATTTTAATTCTGGATTGCTTTGTAATTTTCTGCAGCCAGTTATTCTGTCGTAATTGATAGTTGTCTCGGGTTAAGTTGCAGAAAAACATTCCCACAAAATGCTGACGCCATATTTGACTGCAGGGATAGAATTAACACGTTCACTACATGCTCATTGCACCCCTTATCCAGTGAATGGACACTGCCTCATGTCAGAGTCCTGTTCAGGGTAGATAATTAAATTAACTAAATATTTCTTTATGCAAAAAATCCAAAATCTGATTGTGTGCATATGTGTATATTTTAAGAGGGAAAAAGTGCCTCTCCTGGCTGCCTGGCTTTTTTACCTCCAGACTCCTGCAGGATTCACTAAAGGAGAGGCTCTGAACACGGTACCAGCAGATAACAGACAGAGGAACTGGTCCCTGGCCGTTCGTGGGCCCCACCGTGGGGGCCTTATTGTCACAGACCGGACTAGGCTCCTCTACCACGAAGGAATGCACAGGAGAGAAAACAGACAGGAGGGGAAGGACAGAAACACAGAAACTGAGTAGGTTCCACGTGAGCATGCGGTGGCAGAGTGGTTAACACGGAGGCAGACAGCGTGTCCAGGCAAAGCTGTGAAGAGGACATTGTTACAGCTACAGAGGAAGAGCAGAACTGGTGCGGGACACAGCTGGGTTGGAAGGAGGCTACGTCACACAACAGGACACGATCTGTTAAGACGAAGACATGAAATATTTTAAAAACCGGGAGGGGAGAAAAGAGACAGACGCACACAGAACAGCAGCAGTTTGGTTAGATCAGGACATCACACCGGCTGCTGTCAGCCAGAGAGGGATTGAAACAGTAGCCTCACGTAGGCTGAACATAGACGTTAAAAATGATCTTACATGTCTGCAATGATTTACTTATCTTTAAAAGATGAATAGGAAACATAAATCTATTTCCTTTAGAAGTCATTTCAGTTTAAAGGCTGATAAATCTATGAAAACAATTGAAAAAGTGTGTATGTAACTACTTAAAGTAGAATAGCGTGCTGGATTTAAGGTCAAAATTTCGGCTGCTGTAAAAGTTCATTTCCAAAACTCCTTGTTTTATTGTTTATAATTGAAAAGCAGAAATAGGGCAATAAAAAAAACTTAAGCATCTCTGTCTGCAACACCGTGAGAGGGCAAAGCTGATTTAGTTTGCACAACTTTTTTTACACCATTGTGTGTGTGTTTAGGATCAGTGCCATTTTTCCCAAAAACCACTTCAATCTTCTTTTTTTCAGACTTTGTACAGTTTTCATCCATAATTAAGTGATTTCATCAAAAATACACACAGGAATCAATTCTTTCTATGACCAAACATTCCCTTATTACATTTGCATGCAATGCAGGTGGATTCTTGGTAAAGATGGCAAGATTATATAATACAAGAATCCATTTTATGCCAAGTTCAAAACTATAAACCTGTGACAAAAACACAACAATGTAGACAAACTAGTGTCTTGATCCAATAGCAACAGTGTCGGTTGCCTGTGAGAGTCAACACGCAATAATCTGAGGAGGTTGTCAAAAAGTTTTACATTGTGATTATTTCTTTAAACTGTAAAAAAAAATAAACACAACTTGTGCCTAAAATGTTAAACTGAATGTTTCCTCTTAAAGTGACTCATTGCAAAGTATGAACCTAAACATAAAAAAGATTACAGTAGTCCCTCGCTACTTCGTGGCAACTTTAATATTACTCACGTGATTGGGACGGTACGGGATAAAAAGTTAACGGGGAAAAAAAAAATGCTTCGGCCAAGCGCCACCATTTTGTAGTTTTCTTTTAATAAGCCTACACTGTAACACCAGTCTAAGAACTACAATACCCAGAAGCCAACAGTGCTTCCAGCCGCTGCTTTCTGCCAAAACGGAGGGAAAAATTTAATCTGATCCAAACCTGACTAAAAAGTTTTGTCCTTATTCATAGTGACTTTAGTACTCAGTGGATGCAGAGAGACGATCAGAACCGAACCCGAACCGGATCAAGGTTGGTGCATGGGTTCACATATAAAATTTTGCAGTACTGTAGAGTACATATATGTATGTTGTTAAAATGACATAAGTTGAAGAGTTTAGAACACTGAAAGAGTGTGGGAAAGGTTTATAAAGCCTTAAAATATATATATACATATTAAAATAAATATAGAATTCCTACTTTGTGGTTTTTCACCTGTTGTGGGGGTGTGTGGAATGTAACCCAGGATAATCGAGGGAATACTGTATCTGAATTATACCAACTATATACTCGTGCAGTTTTCCAAATATATTGAGCGGACTTCTAAAATGCAGGTCTGCACTCAATGTAAACAAAGCACCCGGGCGAAGCTGCCAAAAACCACGTGGAAGCTCGAGTCACCTGACTGACCTGCATTAAGCTGAATGTACATTTGACCTACAGTCTGTTAGGGATAAGGAACTGTTGTGTGGCTCTGTTTTTTTAACCATATGATTTTTTTGTTTGGGTCTTTCTTTGCAACGAGTACATTTAAACTTCATGCTTTAGATGACCCATACGTTACTCTTTTAACTTTTTACAGCAACAGAAGTTTTGAGCAAAACTTTAGCATGCCTTTGCATTAGTTCTGCTCAGTTATAATCAGTAGTTGAGGTCCGGTGCAGCTCAGGAGGACACTGTTCCAAGCAAAAGATCAAGAAGAATTCAAAAACAGCACAGAAGAAGAAGAAAGAAGAAAAAAAAAAAACAGCAGGGCAAGACGAGGAGGGGCAGGTCAGAGCTTTAGCTGATACCTCCACAGCTACGCTAAAGTCCACCATGGACACGCTGGTGTTCCTGTGCCAGCACACGTGCACCATGGTGTTACCACGGTGAGCGGCAGGCCTCTCCGGCAACGTGCTCACAGCCGGTGCGTCGTCCTCAGACTCTGCCTCGGCTGAGGAGTCTTCTGAGCATTCTGGGAAAGTCAGGAGGTTGTTACTGCTAGACAACGAGCAGAGTGGTGAGGGGGGAGGGGCTAAAGAGGCTAAAACAGACAGTGTCAGATTATTCGGAAACTGGGCTTTTGGGTTTATTTTAAAAACTCATAATTCACGTGTTTTTTGACAATAGCAGAGTTCTTTTTATGAGTTAACTTACTGCTGTCTGTCAGGTTGCAGGTCAGCAGCTCAGATGAAAGTCCGTTGCTGGTTGTTGCCATTTCTATGGCCATCTTGATGTCCTCCATCCACTTCTCCATTTCTGTCAGAGAACTGGAAAAGAAACAAATCAAAAGCCGAGGAAAAAGGCAGGGATGACTCACAACAAAGTGGCCTTGAGGTTAGAAATAGTCCCACAAACAGAAATAAAATAATAATAATCATCTGCATGTACAACTACACTGAAGTGTTTCTGGTTAAAGACGAGCATGGCTTTGCCTCAAAAGTATCTCAAACAAGATAAAAAGCACAATTTAATCCATCCAAAGTGTGTTTGTTCTTACCTCGCTGCAACCACCACCGACTGCCCCTGTCCAACCAGTGTGAAGGCGTGAGGCACACCCCACTCATCCTCACTCTCTCTGATCTGAAAAAGGTAAACAGAAACACAGAAAAGACGTTAAACAGCAGCAAAATCTGGGACAGCGAGCACCAAAAATAGACTCGAGTGGGAGAGATGGAAGGAATTACAATAAAAAGGAAACACGAAAGAAGGAAATGTGCACTCTGTGTGTGTGTGTTTTGTGGGTGATGTTGACGGAGCTAAAGTTCAGCTGTCTGAGGCAGCTCATTTACAGTAATGACAATCTGCTGACAGCCATTCATCACTTTGCACGGCACCACACTCACTGTCATCCCACGGAGCGGCAGCTGCCCGTGCACTTTGAACTGATTGGTTGGCGTCATCCCTCGACTCGAGTACAAAATGACGTCGTTAAACTGTCACCAAGGAAACAGAGAGACGAACAGAGAGAATGCAAATGAATCCTCCAGATGAAAACCGGATCACATGCTTGAATGACGAAATGTATAAATAACTTTTCTATACGATGCTCCACCACAAACTCATTTTTAAAACTTTTTTACTGCCACGGATAGAACATACAACCAACCTGAATACATGTTCAGGGGTGATAAATGTTCAAAGGAACATGTGTTTTATTTTTAACACTGAATCTACCAACACCATCCACATCATGACTAGGCCTGTCACGATAACAAATTTTGCTGGGCGATTAATTCTCAGAAATTATTGCGATAAACGATAATATTGTTTAAAATTTGACAATAATTAGTAATTATTGTCAAATTTTAAAAGAAATGTTAATTTTTGTGTGAAGTACCTTTTTTGAACACTAGATGGCAGTATATGACTGTTTGAACCCAAGGATGGATAGTGAGGGAGCAAGCAGCGCGTCTCTTTAAGAAAAATGTGAGGGAGGCCCCTTGACGTGACATGGGCTGTCTCTCCATTTTTTTCAGTTCTCAAAATGGCGGATGCTCCGTGTGGTTTGAGCTCTTTAGCATAGCATTTTTCACACAAAGCTTTTAATTTAAAAAAAAAAAAAATCAGTAAACAAGTTCTCAGCTTCTTTTTGCAGAGAAAAACAACTGTTTACACAAAGGCACAGGTTTCAACCATGACTTTTGCAGCTTCGACAAGATTTTTTTTTCCCAAGGTGGGCCTGTTAGCTGAGCTCGTAGCTTAGCTTCTCAGCTTAGCTGCTTTTAACAATCCAAAAACGCGATTTTGGACGATTAAAACAAACAAAGAGTTGAGCCTTTTGTCATCCAGCATCTTCAGTAGAAAGAGAGACACGAAGAAACAATAAAGCCGATAAATGAAAATGAGGTAGATAATTTTTTAATTTTTCATGCGATTAATTGATTTGTTGTTTATCGCGACAGGTCTAATCATGAGCAGCTGAAAGAGTTTTCTTTCTGCTTCCATCATTCAGCTATGAGATTAGACGAGTGTTGTGAATTGACGGAAAAGGGTGTTACCAGGAAAAACATTCGTTGCTGTAGGCCTTTTCCAGACAGCTTGCTAAGGCAGCCTAACCTGATGAACTCCTGCAAATAAAAATAAAACATTGTTCAATGTCCTAAAACGTAGATTAAGAAAGCCAGTGGTCTGGCTTTAAACTCACCCGACCAGGAACAACGAGATTGTCAACGCCGAGCAAATCCTTCTTCAGCTCCAGAAGTTTCTGGAAGTTCTCCATCTTCATTAGACTCCCCTGGAGCTGTTCCACCACCTCAGTCACATCTGCCAGAGCAGCTGCACAACAACCCGACAAGTAAGAGGTGCGCAGATGCCGAGGAAAGCCACGTGTTGGCGAGAACGCACCTCTGCAGTCCCTGAAGTCCACATGGGTGGCCAGGTAGTGTTTGCACAGGCGCTCCAGGATCTGCTTGTAGTGAAGGAGGCGATGAAGAGGCCGCAGGACGAAGACGTTGAGCGGGATGTAGCAGACCTTCTGCAGCTCGAACTCCCTGCACAGACTCTCCAACCTGCAGGACGCCCTGCAAGCCTTTTCCACCTCCACCAGGATGTCGGCCTGCTTGTGCAGGTTTGTTGTCAGAGGCTGCAGATGGAGTGGTTGAGTAAAGATGTTGTGTTAAAACACATAAGATTTACCTGAGCTCACAACTCACCTTCAAGGCTTGAAGGTTTTTCAGCATGACGTCTCCGATGCGTTGGTAGTCTCCTTTAATGTGTGCGTTAGAGCGTCCTTCCCTAAACACAGAAAACCATGAGAAGTGAGTTGATGGGTTTCTGATTTCACCCAGAGAACGTCTGAAATTTCACATAACGTGATGTTTCTTGAAGTTTATATTGTTGAGAACAAAAATAAAAGCAGATTTCTTAAATAACATTTGAAATAATAAAAATTTTCCATTCATTGATTTTTGAAATTGTGTCCCTTTGGTATTAAATTTGTTAAATTACATATGAACGTCTTCAAAGTGAGAAGTTCTGTTTTTGTATTTTCATTCACTGCAGATTTTCCTTTCATCGTGTTTTTCTGCAAATAAAGCCTACATAAATGTAAATGTAATCTTTTTAGACAGCTGACAGTAAATTAATTGATTAACCAACACAAAACATTTTTGTTCAGTTCATTGATTATTCAGATGGTTTCGCTGCCTTTAAACTGCAATAAACAAAGTCCACCAGCAGGTGTCGCCTTTGAGCAGAAAAATCAACACGAGAGAGATCTGAACACCATTACTGAACTTATTTATAAAGATTTGAATTTTTAACTTAGAAAAATCTTAAATTTTTAACATGCAACTTGATTTAATTATGAGAAATAACTTTATAAATCTGTCCTAAACAACAGAGGTCCAGCTCTTCTTCTATATTTGACTATGCAAAGCTGAAAGACATGCAGCTCTGGATAATTTGTTTCTACATCTGTATGTGTGGTGCAATGAAATCTCACTCTCAGCTTTAGTTGTGAGTTTATGCAACTGCCTGTCTGTAGTACATGCTTGAAATATTTAATAACCTGATGAGCAAATGAGTTTGTGTAAGGGAAGAAGCTGTGTGCTAAAGCACAGCATCATTAAAGCCAGTTGTGTTGTTGCCATGGAGACGGGAGCTCCTCAATATACCTAAAGGGATTGGGTTGCCTTCTTGGGCTGTATGCCAATAAAAGTAATAAAAAAAAAAAAAACTGAGCAGAAGCTGAGATGAACTGGACCAGAACCAAAGCAACATGTGACTGAGCTCATCGCCCTACATGGGAAGTGTGGGAGTGAACGGAGCCTCACCACAGGGCCAGCCTCTGCTCCACCTCCCTGAGAAAACCCGTGTGGAACTTGTGCAGAGGCTCAAAGGTGGAGAGGACGGTGTCCTTCAGGGATTCTGGAGTCGCCTCGTCTTCACCCACAACCCTCTGGAAAGACTGGGAAATGCACAAATAGGAAACATTCAACATGAGAACAAACATTTAACAGTTTTTAGGTAAAACAGTTGTTACAAAGTATCTAATCGCCAGGGATGTCAACACAAACAGCACCCTGAGCTGAAACCAGAGTAAACTGAACACGTCTACAAAAAAAAAAAAAAAAAACTTTTGTTTTACTTTAAAGTTATCTTTTTTGTGGCATTCACACAAAATTCTACGATTATTTGCGAGCACAAAAAGCCACAACAGCTGCTAGCTGTGTGCTCCTGCTGCAGCCAGAGGCACTTCCTGCAAGAATATTCTAGCTGGAATAAATTCAATTCAATTCAGTTTGTTCATATAGCGCCGAGTCAGAACAGAAGTCATCTCAGGTCACTGAACAGAAACATTCATATGCATAAAAAACAAGTTAATATTATTTATGTGAGGAGCAGACTGCTTTGAGTTTAACTCCATCGCAGAACTCTCATCTTGAGCAAGCAAGAAGGCGACAGTGGAAAGGAAAACTCCCTCACGAGGAAGAAACCTCCAGCAGAACCATTAATCATGTACTGTAACACAAAACTGAGAGGAACAGAAGGGTTTATAAAATAGCTTCCACACAAACTGCTTTTACCTTTGTGAGATTAGAGTTGTTTTCAAACAGCAACAACCCACTTCGCTCTTGGCCTCACTCAGATTAGCATTAGCTTGTCAATCCCATCAAAATTAAAGATCTAGCACTCGTTAAAGAGAATACGGCAACAAGTTGTTCCAAAACTTATCTTTTCATGTTTAAAAAAAATGTATTAATCAAACATTGAAAATATGTGTTACATGAGATTTTGCACAATCAGTTAGCACTATGTGTTGAGGATGATCCTCACCTACCGTATTTTTTGGCCTATAAGTCACGTTTTTTTTTTGTTGCATAATTTGCATGTCCTGCGACTTATAGATCGAAGCAATGTATTTACGTTTTTTTTTCCCCTCGTATTTATAAACCAAATTTTGGCTGAGATATGACCGTTTTCATTCATTCTGAATGAAAAAATTGAACACTACTATTTTCAGTCGCTAGATGGCACTCGAGTAGTAAGGCATGCCGTTGTATCATTTAATAGGTAAAAGTGGCTATAATGACAAAGTCAAAACATTTGCTATAACTTTGAGCAAATAAATAATTGTTTTTAAGTGTTAGTCTTGTTAAATTCTTGTTAAAGTCCTCCCATACATGCTCCCGTGGCCACCATTTGGCAGCCAACCAATTTTTGGCACACCGGCCCAGATTTTTGGATTGTCAGTGGTGACGTGTAACAAACGCGACGTGTCAGCGGTGCCGCATAATAGATGCGACTTATACAGCGAAGCGACATATTTATGGATTTTTCCACTTTATTATACATATTTGGACTGGTGACGTATAAGGCGGAGCGACGTATAGGGCGGAGCGACGTATAGGGCGGAGCGACGT
>NC_056510.1:22031181-22032310 GCF_014905685.2 Nematolebias whitei
GCGACGTATAGGGAGGAGCGACGTATAGGGCGGAGCGACGTATAGGGCGGAGCGACGTGTACGGCAGAAAATACGGTACTACCACACGTCCACACTAAAATTATCACTTAATGTCAGTAACACTGACCTTTTCTTGTGTTTACTAAGGTTGATAAGCAGCAGGGGCCATCTTGAATAAGACTGACTTTAAAAGTTAATTAGATGTACATCCAGTGTGAGACGTCAATTAACAATGAAATATTTTGCTAACAGACTAGTTCTAACAGTGTATGCCAAAGTTTTATAACATTTCCACAGAACTCCACTTCTAACCCACTTTTATTTCCTTGCATTTGTCACCGTGTGACTTGTTTTGATCCTGTCTATAGTCCACAGTGTTGGTCATTTAGTTATTATCAGCTGCTATTTGTATCTATTTTTTTATTTTATGTTTTCCTGTCCGCTGTGCTTGTTTGTTTCTATTGTACAGCACTTTGGTTGGCCTTGTTGCTGTTTTAAGTGCTCTATAAATGAATTGGTATGGTAATGATCTGAATTGGTACTTTAATTTCATTACAACAGGTATTAAACAGATTTGTTTTGTTTTGTTTCGATAAAAAGCAACCGTGTGAAAAACATTTCAAACACCAGAAACTAAAGACAGTCAAGCATGAAACTGGGATCTGAGTCAGATTTTATGGCTAATCTCTTGTTAAGAAACCTTTTTTTTTTTTAAAGATATACACCATTCTATTGACGCTCACTTGCATTAAAGCTCGAAAGGGTTTTCAGAACCACTTTATCTGTGCTTCTGCAGTAAAACTCCCAACTTGTAAATCCCTTAATTGGCTGAGGTTGAAAAGACAAATCAATAGTCGTTCTTACTCAGTTGTTTCGTTAAGTCAGACTGACAGCAAACGCTGTGTGTTTGAGCTGGACAGGCAAAGCGCAGCCTAATTCGGCTGACATGATGGGAAAGGGAAACGGGCTTTCGGAAAACTTAGGAGGGCTTGAGACAAAGACCCAGCTGTTGTTCAGATGACTTCACCATGACCCGACAACACTGCAGCAGCACCAGCCAGCAAATGGGAAGAAAAGGACTCATATATATATATATATATATATATATATATATATATATATATATATA
>NC_056510.1:22032320-22060891 GCF_014905685.2 Nematolebias whitei
ATATATATATATATATATATATATATATATATATATATATATATATATATATATATATATATATATTATTCAAAACATCCATATTTACACAGAGAAGCAACACTGCACGTTTACTATCCTGTTTTCTGCTGTGTTTACTTTCAGACATTATCACATAAAATGCCGCGCTCGTTCTCAGCCAATGAAATCTGAGCGACCAAAACAAACCAGCGCAGGGAGAACACGCGGCAGCTCTCTTTTTAAACACACAGTTTAGTATTCACAACCTTTGGCGAGGTGGATCTGTGCATTTCAGAGCGTGAGCGTGAGGAATGAATGAAAAATGAAATTGCTTCTGTCAAAGTATTTGTGTGTCACCGTGGCCCGGCTCTGTGATTAGGCGTGTGCTGTAATGGAGAAGCTAACCAGAATAAATAGCGCTTTGCTCCACTAAGGACTGATTCACAATGGGGTCAAAACAGCAGAGCAACCTTGTTTTCCTCATCTTACCACAGTCACCACCTCCAGGTCCTTCACATATGTCCTCTCTGTGGTCAGCAGCTCTTTGGCGATGAAGTAGGCTCGATCTGTGGGAAACCTCTGCAAAAGCATCAAAACAGCCAAGTGTTAAAAAAAGGCCTTATACCCTCCCTGACCCACCTGTTTGTTAAGTAAATGTACACGAAATGATGAAGCTATTTCCATTAAATCCAATATATCCAAACCTTCCTCCGGACCTCATCTTCATCGTCCGTGCGAACACTGCAGGCATCGTTGAGCAGCGGGCTGGTGAGCGGGGAAGGCTGTCGGCCATCGAAGCTGTGGCCGCACAGGTCCAGTGACTTCTGGCCGTTCACCATCCCGTGGGGGTGTCCAGAAGAGACAGACAGGTGAGGACTGTTGGACTCTCCACCTGCAGGAAGTCACATGGTCATGTCAGCGTGCGGTGAACTGATTTGATGTAATGGCACACATTGTAAGCATCTGCAAACATCTAGTCTGAGAGGAATTTCCATCACTGTGGGAAAACACACACAGATGATGGTTTAAATGCTTTAAATGGAAAAAATATTTAAATGGAAAAAATAAATAAGGTGCTCAGTTCTATAATACAAAAAAAACCCAAGATTAAACCAATTTATTTATAATAGGATAATGAATATAAATACTTGACAGAGACAGTGTTGACATTTTTGTGGTAATTAAACCTTCCAGAATTCAGATTATAATTAGAGATTGACTAACGGATTGGATGAGTCATTATGAACATCGATTTTTTACCTTTTTTTTATTATCTATATCAGATATGCCTGAGCATTGAGACACAGTTATAGTCAGGTGTAAGACGTGTGTGCTTACCATAATGGGGGTGCCTTTTAGGCTAGGGGAGTTTTTTTTTTAATTTTCCAACCACACCAGTTATCGTACTTTTTTTTTTTTTTTAACACACTGTATTTAATTGTTTACTTCTATTTTTGGCACTGCTTTTATAGTACGCCCTATGAACACTTTCTTAATCATTATAAAGCTGTTTTAGTTAAAAATCCAATAGATTCCAAAGTGTATAAATATTAAATATGATGTTTATGAGTCAAGAAAAACAAACAAAATAGGCAAAATAAATTGCAATAAGCTACCCTGATTTTTTAAAACTTGGCAATGGCCATAAAAAGCAAAAAAACAACTTAATCAACCTTTAGTCACGATCATATTTTGAGCATATTCAGGTCCATTTAGAGATCGTTTGACCCACAGTCCACTAAACTAAAATCATCGAGGTAAAACTGGGACATCTGGCAAAAATAAAAATCAGACGTGACTCACTCTGAAGTTGAGACAGCCCTGGCAGCCGTTGCACCGTATCAATCAGTGCACAAGCTGAGGCACATACTGCGGGATGATCGAGAGGAGCGGCTTACTCTGTGTCATTTCACTCAGCTTACTTACTATGTTGTAGCAGAAACACGGCCGCCTCTCTCTGCCGTCTTCTGGAGTGTCAGCACAAATAAAACCATGATTACATGACCACAAACCAGCACAACATTTAGTCTAAACGCTACTGAGCGAAGAAGTGACTCAATTACACAATGCTAACAATGAGTGGGATACAACCATACGCCAAGAAGCACAACAAAACTACGAGGGTTTTTAAAAAGGGGAAATCTATATAACGTCTACAACGAACACCCAGTTCCAAAAAACATACACAAGCTACTACAGTTTCAAAATGAAAAATCAATTTGTCTTAAAAATAGCATTATTTAGTTTGTGGGAAAAGAGATGTCAAAAGGAGACAACAATTTTCTTAGGCTTTATCTAAGAATGTTTAAAACTACCAAATGTACTACCAATGTAAGCTCACCAGTTTAACATCTAATTTCATTTGTCATACACAGAGCTGAAAAGATGTTACTTGAATATACTGTTTATTAGTTCGTTAGCCTACAGTTTGACATGAAACTCACCCGTCTGCTTACATGATAATGAAATTACAATGAAGTGAATGGAAGAGCCACATATGAAGTACTGTGCAAAAGTTTTTAAGATCTCGTCAATTTATTTCTTTGTTTCCAAGAAGGTGGACTTTCTTGTAATATTCTGAAGTGGTCTTAACCAGAATTTTTTCTTTGAATTTTAGCTGCTTGTTACTCTTTTTTTTTTTTTTTGGCCAGTCCTTTTTAGCTGATCATGACATGTCAGGTCTAAAATTAAAATATATGTAGCGGATGTATCTGAAAGTCTTGTTTTGGGGAAGCACAAGACCTAGTCTCTTTCACAAAACACTTCTTGCTTGGATGCAAAGGCCTTCAGGCCATCTTGGGGTGATACATGAAAGGTCCAATGGAGAATTGAAGTCAACTCGCTGCTGTTACACCACTGAGCTGAGAAGTGAGGGACTGACAGAGCCATAATGGTCAACACACGGGGTAAGCTGGCAGCTCAAGGGTGTGATGTAGTGATGACAGGAGGTCTGACCAGCCTGTCATGGGATAAAAATGGGAGAGGTCCAACACACATTTTATGTGCAATGTTCCACATCAGTGCTACTCCTCATCTTAAGTCCCATTGTCACGAGACATGAGTGGATCGTTGGCGATCTATGAAAGGCCAGAGGAAGTTTAGAGAAAGTTTTGTCTTTGGGAATCACTATGTTGTTTCTAAAATATAACTTGGTACATCCAACTGTGTTATCTTTGATACTTTTTTACTTTGACAACAAATACAGCAACAAAATGGGAACAAATTGGAACATAGGTTCTAGCTAGCTAGCGCTATAGCTACTTACTAAATGGACAGCACTTACATAGCGCTTGTCTATCTTATCAAGACACTCAAAGCTCTTAACACTACAATTTGTGTCCTCATTTACCCATTCATACAGCACTCTGCTAGATCTCTACAAAGCTAATTGAACAAATCATTCTAAAGAGGCTGATCAGTGCTTTATCGCATTTATACACCGATGGGACACACACTGGAGGCAATGAGGGGTTCAGTGTCTTGCCCAGTGACACTCCGGCATGTGAAGGCTGTTGGAGTCGAATCCCCAACTCTTGCATTGGAGGAAGACTGCTCTAACCACTCAGCCACCGCCGCCCCACTGGCTAGCTAAAGAACCAACTTAAAATGAGCTTTTTGCTGAGCTGTCTGCAACGTGTTGACAACACTGATTATTTTTTTAGAGTTACGGAGCATTTCTACACCTGAATGATTCAAAGGGACTTAAACAAAACAAAATCCTTTGAAAACGGCTAAAGTGACTGAAAGTGAAAGTTCAAAGACAAACATTGAAGGCTTCAGAAAGCCTGGAAAAAATACTCAATACCACTTTAAAGGATTACAAGAAAGACTAGCTGTTTAGAAGTAAAATATAAGCACAGAGGGATGACTCAAGACTTTTGCAGAGTACTGCAAATTACAGAACATACAGCAGAGAGCAGCCAGGACAGATAGCTCGACACGTACTTCATCATTGTCTTGATTTAGTACAGCATGCACTGGAAACACCTCCTGAAGGACACCAGGGGTTGAGAACACTCACAAATCCTTCCTACAGAACTGAGATACTGAGCATGCAAAGTTTCATCAAATCAAAATTCCCTGTAAGCGTCACTTGAGATGTGTAGATTTATGTGCACCATGAGGGGTCCCTGATGCAGCAATGATCCAGTACTTCATCTGTTATACTTTATAAATAAATTGTTGATCAATTCATATAGCTTTGTTCTTTTACCAGTTACAAGAATCTATATTTAGGTACGTATGTGAATGTAAAAAAAAAAAAATAGAGAAAGCAGTCAAACAGCTTCTTAAATATTAAAAAAACAAACTTCCACCTCTCTGGACGTTCATCTTTAAGTCCGTGCTAAAAATGTCCAGGAGGACAAAAGCAGTTGATTATGAAGGATGAGCCAGGAGACTCCCTACTTTTAAACTGCCTTTCACAAGCGCATTACACACAGTTACTAAAACTTGCTTCTATTTTCCTTTGAATTCCCAAACGTCCCAACTATGATCTCTCTGCTTTGGAAAAATCAACAGTAACGCAAATCACCACAAGAATAAAGGATCCACAGTCTGATTATCTTGTTTCCTCCCCACCCACCACCCACACACCGAGTGACAGAACAGGTTTACATGCAGCAGAGAGAAAACAGACAAGATGAGACTGATTCATGCTCGTGGTGAACATTAAACAGAGGAAAAACGTAACAGAAAGATGCATGCTGTCAAACAGATTAAACACAAACATGAAGAGAAGTGCAAAAGAAATGGGACATAAAAAAGTGCAGTGGCATTTTATTGAGAGGACTGGAGATTGTATGAACCTCCAGTAGATTACAAAGCTATCACTGTAACACACTTTTCCTTTTACACCAGTCTGATACTGCCCCACCTTCTAATGCAACAAGATAATACACAAAAAATATTGGAATGTTTTGTCTCGCCTTATGTGCTATTTCTCTCTTATATATATATATAAATAATTTGTGAAAGATAAATTATACTTGCTTTAAGTTAGTCCAAAAAAAGGCTGTTGTTAAAAAATAAAACTGCATCCAAAACACCATAAGTATCTGCACCTTGTTCAATCTAACAAGACAGAGACTGTTTTCAGTAAATGTTAAAAATTTCAAAATAAAACGTCCACAGTTTATTTGACGCCACAAAAAAATGAATTAAAAGCCCAGTGTGTTGTATGCAAAAACGCAAAGTTTAAGAACTTGGATTTTCTAACACAATGTTTCCCAATCCTGGTCCTTGAGGAACACCATACCTGACTGACACACCTGACTGAGTGGTTTAATGACTTCCTTAAGTTCTGTAGAAGCCTGTTTAATTGCCCTTTCATTCAAACCATGTGTGTTGGAGCAGAGGAACTAAAACATGCAGGGTGGTGTTCCTCAGGAGCCAGTGTTGGGAACCACTGCAGTTATGGAATAATGTTTCCCTGTTGGAGGTCTTAAGGCACTAAACTGAACCTTCAGCAACACAGCAGGTCAACCACACTTTAGTTAACCATAAGCTTTAAAACAGACAATCACTAAATTATTGCAGCTTCTAGAGTTTTGAAATAGTAACTATTCAGTAGAATCCCAAACAAGGCACGCGCATATGTCTGCTTGGACATAATTAAAAATAAAGGGAGACTAAACACGTAACGGCCAAGAAAAGTTCTTAAATAGTGCTTTAGTTAGAAGTGCTGTGCTTAAGAAGACTACTGCTGGTTTTATACAAATGGACTATCTGGTCCCAGAATAAATCTGTACAACTCCCTTTTGTTTGTGCACGTCAGCAGCTGAAAATCTGTCCACCATCCTCATCACTGAAGACATGGCATTCATCAACTTCTGCATCCTCATCCAGCTGGAGGCTGCCAAAGGAAAACTTATTCCTAGGTATTGAGGAAGTAGCCTCTACTGGACTACCAGTCACAGGGCTGCTGCAGTTGCCCTTGTTCTCCACCTCAGACTCGCTGGACTCAGAACCACTGGTGGTGCAGTCCTCACTCATTTGAACTGCACCTATATGTGTGACGGCAGCCTGCCCTAATCGTTTTTGACCAGCCCGGGATCTGCCCGGTGCAGAGAGGCCGTTGGCCATCATGCGGCGTTCGAGAGCAGCCATACGTTCAGCCCGAGACAAGACAGAACGAGATGCTTGCCCTGGTGGAGATGCACCATGACGTGGGTCTGCGTTAGACTGCTGATGCACTTTTTGGATTTTCTGTGAGCGAGATGATCGGCTCAGGAGTGGGGAGCATCTAGCATTGTTAAGGAGTGGGGGAATGTAGCCGTTCTGCTCGGTGCGAGTGAGGGACGATGCTTGATGGGGGTTGTTAAAGGCAGGACTGGTACCAGAACTCCTTGAACCCATCAAATGTGGACCTGGGAGGGGGCTGCCACACTGCCTCTCTCTGTTCTGACCACTGATAGTGCCCAGTGTGATACGGTCAGGGTTTGGGTCAACCATTCGATGGGACTGCTTAACAGCCTGATCTAGTTCACACTTCTTGTTCAGTGATGATCTAGAACAGGAAGGTGACTCCTGGTGCCGTACCACACCCAGAAAGTGCTCCTGCTGAGTGCCTGAGCCAGATCTTTTGTGAAACAGGGCCTGCTCCATAGAATTTGTTCTACTAGCCCGCTCCTTACACATGATAAATTCAATATTTGTACCACTGATGGCGGGGCGGCCGTCTGAAGCAGCACAAGATGCTGGACCTTGGCTTAGATGATCTTGGTGAGTTTGTCGCGTTGAGCCTCTCCTCTCCTCTGTATTGGACATGGATCCTTTTCTGTCCTCCTGACCATTTCTCTGGTGGGAAGGGCTCATCCTCGTCGTCCGCAAAGCTGATGGGTCTTCGGCACTCACCAGCACCGACTCCTTCCAGTGACGGCGAGGAGACGAGCTGAGTCTGTTCCCGGGAGCACCACTCTGAAAACAGTTAAAATTTCAAAAGAGTAATATTATTACCAACTAAAAGCTGTAGTTTTAAATGAACTCTGTCTGGTATAAGAATTCCCTGCGATGTCTTTTGTTCAGTTTTGAAGGGCTTCTATCTTTTCTACTATATAAAAAAAAACTGTCCACACTGGACCAATACATTTTTACCAGGATGTAATATAACAACTCAACCAAATAAATTTCCCTGAACAGAAAAAAACTAAGCCTGCACAATGAAGCACAAAAACACTGAGCAAAGAGGAAAGCCTCACTTCTGTTGGCACTTCATAATGGTGTGGAGAAGGCAATGGTGACAAGCGACTGTTGTGTTGAACCCGGGTGTTGTACTGGACCCGACTGTGTTTCCTGACAGATGGGACATTACAGGGCAGCGTTACACAATCTCAGCATTTGTTGTTGAACCAAATATGTCCAAAGTGTCTCTAGTCTTTACCTCTCAAATGGCATCTTCTTGAACTCGGACTTCCTCACGTAATCAATCACCTGCTTCTGAGTGCGACCGCTGCACAATTACAACAGAGATAATAGTGAGCTTCTCTGCAGGAGCTGTGACAGACTATTAACTAAGTGCGTACCTCCAGTCCTGCTGAAGAACACTTTTACAAGACAAAATCTCTACCTAAATCTGAAGGAGGAGCCTCGTGTGAACAGCATCGGCTTGGGTTTGGGTTTAGGTTCTTCAAAGAGGCGGAAGAAGGCGTGAAATTCAACACAGATCTTCCAGAAGACTTTACAGCAGTCCCTGCTGGACATCAGAAACTCTAAAGTGTCCTGATATGAGCTCTATAAAGAAACGTTGAAAACAAAACTTACAACAGTGAGGCGGTGTGTGTTCTTAACAACAGACCAAGCAACACTTACATTTACATCTGGCCTCAGCTTGATGAGGAAACGTTTTCGCTTAAAGCTCAGTTTGCGAATTTTAGACCAGTTGAAGGCGTTTATCCTTGTGTATCCCTGAAGTGACAAAAGGTTTTATAAGCCCCTGATCAAGAATGTATCATGAACAGCAGCAGAGCTGAGAAACAAATAACCAAAGTCCACATTATGTCCATTTGCCTGGTGTGTATTCTACAGACCTGCAGGACCAGGACACCTGTGTGAGCCACGGCCAGACTTAAACTCGTGCCTTCGCGATCCTTGGCAGGGTGGAGTCGAATCCCGTACATTTCCAGCTTGCGAGCCACTTCTAATAACTGAAAATCTGATTCTGCTGGTGAATGACCTCTACAACAGAAAAACCCCACAGACATACAGAATATTTAATGTCACATAAAGTGGCATCAAACACCAAGAAAAGACCAACGTAATAAAAAGGAATTTCTATTACACCAGGAGCCAGATGTCAAAGATAAATCTCCATTTCATGGAAGTTATGGACAGTAAAGTTATATTGAACTGAATTGAACAAGTCTTGTTATAAACCAATCAGTTTGTAAAAATACTACTGATGCCAAGTCACTGAGTTAAAGTGATAAAAATATAAAAATGTACAGAAATAGCTAATGAGAACTACTTGGTGAAACACACAAATGTAATCTACACATTATAACAATGAATATTATTTTAAGGAATGCATATTGCCCACCATCATATATGCAAAAGTTTCAAACAAATATCCCCTATGATGTGTTAGCACTCAGACGAAAAAATGGAGAGGACTCCCAGCTGCAAGCACATCAAATTTTAAATCAATATCTTTAAAACGGACCAACTTGTAGTCATTTTTGAGTTTGTTTAAATCACATAGACCAGGGCTATTCATGTAAATTGTTCAGGGGGCCACAGTCACTGAAAGCCAGAGGCTCAGGGGCCACACATCCAGCAGTTATTGTCAGTAAGTACCGTACTTTCCACCATATAAGTCGCATCAGTCCAATTATGTCTAATAAAGTAGAAAAAATATAAATGTTGCTTCGCCTTATGCATTTACATGTTTTAGTATTTCTTGTTTGTTTGTTCTTCAATTTTTTTAGCGAGTCCAATTGGTTCTTCTCATCCTAAGCATTCCATTGTACTGTTAACCTTGCATATGACAAATAAACAAAACTTGAACTTGAACTTGAACCTGGGCGGGGCAGCAAAATGAAGCTCCAGGAGTTCTGGAGTGAGACAAAGGTGGCTTTGCCATGCCAAGTGTCTCAGTAGCTACTTTTACGTATTAATGAGACGCTTGGTTTGCCATATTGGTTGAGGGCCCTCTAACGGCTGAAAATGGTAGTGTTCAATATTTTCCATGTTAGAATGAAAGAAATCATCAGCTCTCAGCCAAAAACTGGTTTATAAATATGGGGGGAAAATATATAAATTATTCGCTTCGGACTACAAGTCGCAGGACTTGCAAATTTACGCAAAAATATATGAATTATAGTCCGAAAAGTACGGTAAGTTTGTTTTATGGTTTAAAATCTAGTTTTATTTAAAAATGAACCCATTGGTGGGCTGAATTGAGTTCACCTGCAGGCCTGATTTGGCCCCTGGGCCACCAGTTGACTAGCCCTGACATAGACCCAAGCAATAAATATATGACTATGCAAACTGCAAAAAATAACATATGGTCAAAGACTCTGATTTGACAAATGTATCATTCCTAAGTTTTTCGGGCAATTTGCCTGATAAATATATGAACTCCTGCCTTATTATCCTGCTGCATGTCCCACTGTTTAAGGGTGAAAGAACAAGACAGAGTGGTGTCCAGGCTCCCAGCGTTAATCTGAGTTTTTGGAGCAGAAGTGGGAGGTTTGGGGAGGGGCTGCTAACTAACTTTCCTAATTCTTGTCAGTAGATAAGATTTCCTGCTTCCTGTGTGTGGTACTTGACAGGAGATTTAACTCAACGTGGCGCTCCAGTCAGAAGAGCTCTAGTTATCAGCAGACAAGTCAAAGAGAGGCAAATTTAATGGAGCTCCTCTGATGCTGCAGCAGTCGCCCTCTGTGTGTGTTCATAACTCAGTGTAACGGGGGGAGGGGGCAAGTGTTGGCAAAGCTGCTGCTCGAATAACGTATGCACTGAGGAGAGATGGTTGATGGCGTGAGGAGATCTGGAAGCTTTCCAGTAATTTATTCCCAAAAGCAAAAAACTAGATAGAAAGGAACCAACTTCACTTCTCACAAAGTTGTCCTTAGTTGTCCTTAAATAGACTATCGTATTTTCCGCCGTACACTTCGCAATGCTAATAAGTCGCATTAGTCCAAATATGTCTAATAAAGTGGAAAAATCCATAAATACGTTGCTTCGCTGTATATGTCGCATCTATTATGTATCACCACTGACGCGTCTCGTTTGTTACACGTCACCACTGACAACCCGGAAATGTAGGTCATGTTGGGCCGCAAATCGATTGGCTGCCAAATGGCGGCCATGGGAGCATGCACAGGAGGACTTTAACAAGCTTAACACTTAAAAACAATTATTTGTTTGCTCAAAATTATAATAAAGGTGTGTCTCGATCTAATTTTTGCTAAATGCACTTTTACGGTCAAATCAGCTGTATTCCAAAACCCGATTTGCGGAAGCGGGCGTGCGCAGTTGGACGAGTCGTAGTGAATTTCTTCAAAATTTAACAAGATAAGCACCTAAAAACAAAAATTTGTTTGCTCGACTTTATAATAAATGTGTGTCTCAGTTGAGCTTTTACTTAATAAATGCACTTCAATGGTCAAATTAGCTGCATTTCGCCAGGGCGGCGCAGTGAAATGAAGCTGATTTGATGGTTGCTCCAAGCGAGCTGGACGAAGTTGGCAGACTATGGCAAGCCGATTGTGTCATTAATAGCCACTTTTACATATTACATTACACAACGGCATGCCATGCTACTCAACAGCCATCTAGCGGCTGAAAATGGTAGTGTTCAATATTTTTAGTCTGAATGAATGAAAACGGTCATATCTCAGCCAAAAATTGGTTTATAAATATGGGGGGGTGGGGGGGTGGGATCCATAAATATGTCACTTCAACGTATAAGTCACAGGGCATGCAGATTATGAAAAAAAAAAAAATGCAACTTATAGAGCAAAAAATACTGTAAATCTGGGTTTTACTCCACAAACCTATATCTGCTGACCATTCTCATGCTCACTTTTCAAAATGTCACTTTTTTCAACAAAGAAACCTTTTTTTTTAAAGAATGGGGGAAAAAGCCAGAAGCTGTCAAATAAATTACAAAAATTGGCTAGCCTACAGTGATACGTCAAAGATAAATAAAGCATTTATTCAATGGCTGCTTTCCTGAATGTGTCACCTGTGTAATGAAACGTCCCAGTGGGACAATAACAAAGTCTGCAACAACATTTCCTGTTCACGGCTGAGGAGAATGTGTGCTCAGCTTATGACTTCACTGACCTCGTGAGCAGGGTTAAATCAGATTGGATTCTTGTGATGCCTCTTTAACGGTTCAGAAACTCACATATGCTTTGAGTGAAACTCCATGATCTTGTCGATAAGGGGCATCTGGTCTGGAATGTAGTTGTTGTTGAGGAGATGTGACCTGCAGTGGCTCTCCTCAAAGTCGCCGATCTCAGCTGAGAAGAAGACAGAAAGATTTTTTTTTTAAAAAACACTCCAAAGTTGGTGTTTTACGGTGAAAAAGTGCACACTTTGATCATGAATGGACAAAACAACTGCTTCAAAAATGTCTGGTTGTGAAAATTTGTGGCTGCTCTGAAGCAGTTTTGTCTAAAAGGTCTCCATAGCAACACAAAGATAATCAATTCGCACAGTCTGTGCTTTACATTTGATGATAAGCTCTTTGTGGAAAAAAGAACAGTGTGCTTTCTTTTTTTTTAAAGTTATCAGATCTGCCATGTGTGATTTACCTTGGATGATGTGGGAGACCATCAGGGCTGCGCTGGTGTCATTGCAGATCAGATGGCCACAGGAAAGATCCTGTCTGATTTGGAGAGCAAACAGGTATCTGGCAACAAACACAAACAATCCCCCCCATTAACAACCATATGACCAGATCAGCTCAACAACACCCTCTGCTTTCTTCCACTTGTGTGGTATCACTAAAATCAGAAACATCTTGTCTAAAATTATGCAGAATAACTGGTTCATGCGGTTATCACTTTTAGGCTGGAGTATTGTAATTCATTATTATCTGGGTGTTCATTAAAAAAAAAAGTCTTCAGCTGATCAAAAATGCTGCTGCTAGACTTGTGACGAGAGTTAGGAGAGGTCATATTTCTCCAGTTTTAGCTTCTCTCCATCGGCTCCCTCTCTCTACAACCAAGCTCCACCTTATAATATGATTGCATTGCTCCATGTTTTCCATAAGGCTCTGTCACACTTTAACATTTTAGAGAACTTGTGTATTTTTGTCCAACACACGGGCATACAATGAAGATGGAATTTAAAAAAATCAACTGGAAGCCTATTTTGAACGCATACATACCATATCACTAACAAGTTATAACCTATACAACCCAAATATACAGTATAACCTACTGTATGAGTAACATCCATTACTTGTCCCTCGTTTAACTTATACAAGAGTATGACATAATTTATTGACTTACGCAGATCTTATGCACACGGTTAGTGTAACTCATGCCCAACTTGTGCAAAGCACTTTGGAGCAGATTGTGACGAGGGCGACGATCACACAGTGACGCATAGCATCAGCGTATGGAAAACAAAAGGCAAACATGCTGGTGTAAGTAGCACAAGTTAGGTGAAAGTTTTTAATACGTTACCAGCGTGCTGATATGCAATGGCATATGTTTGTTGCTAGCCAGTAATGTTGTACATGCACAAAATGTTTAGTATTTAGAGTTTGTGAACATGTTGCTGACAAGTTAGGCATAGGTTACAGGCATGCGAGCCATGCACAAGTTCACACACATTACATGTAAGTTGCTCATAAGTTTACATACGTCGGAAACAAGCTGGGCACCCGGCTACACATACAGTATAAGCAACTTATGTCTAACCTATCTATTACTTATATCAGATGTGGTCACAACGAATAGTAATGTCTGTGCCTTACAGGGTTAATGTTCCGGGTTCAAAGTGTAGGGGGCACTAGGTATGCAAGAGGTGTGCGTGTTGGAGAAACAGAGGAGGAGTGTGGAGCTGTAGAGGACAGCGACTGAGCATGAAGGGGTTAAAATTGGGTCCAGCGTGAGCTGCGGCTGAGACGGCAGCTCGTGTTCTGTTTTTTGCACATTAAATATGGCTCTGAGAGCGCACAGTCCACTCTGGTTCACGTTCATTCCATGATGAGGGGCATTACAGTACATTGACATATTCAACGTATAGCGACAACCCTAGAACTTACTGAACATATTTATAACTTACAGCTACTGTATTTACCAGTGTTTTGGGGGTTCAGCTATATACAGCTGAAATGATGAGCAACCCATCACTCCTGCTGGATCCATGAGGTGCAGAGTCCACAACTATCACCACAGAGCTGGAGGAGCTGGCTGCAGCTTCCTTGATCACAGACTTGTTTGATTTCTTTTGAGACATGCTGATCAATGCAAAATTACTGACTGGAAATGCAGAGAGCTGCCCTTTCACATATGATGTCATGTCGTCGTTGTAGTATGCTCCAACATGCACAAGTTCAGCATAAGTTACACTAACGATGATCATAAGCTCTGCATAAATTAATGTACTCATATGTTTGAAATGAGTTGCATACGCTCCACAATTGCCCAGCTGGTTTCCAACGTATGTCAACTCATGAGTAACTTGCACATAATATATGTGTGAGCTTTGCAGGACTTATCTGTTGCATACCTGTAACATGCCTAACGTATCTGCAACTTGTCAGCATATGCTGAAAATGATGTGCATGTACAAAATTATTGGCTGTCCGTCGTATATCAGCATGCTGGTAACTTGTTCAAAACTTACACAAGCGTGTTCACCTGTTTTTTTTTTTTTTTTACAAACGTTGGCATGTGCTGGTTGGCTGAGATGGGGGAGAGGAAGGGCAGCCGACTTGGGACCAGAAAGTTTCGGTTCGACTCCCAGCCATTCACACATGTCGTGGTGTCTCTGAGCAAGACACCTAATCCCTAATTGCTCCCCGGGCGCTCAATAGCTGACCACTGCTCCACCTGGGTGTCTCCCAGGTGTGATGGGTTAAATGCAGAGAATTAATTTCATCATTGTATGGGAACACACAATGATGACAACTTATAGCACACACTTATGTGCTGATGCTATACATCACTTGGTGACAAGGCCTTAACAGAGAACCTCACTGCAGGTTTACTTGTGGTTCCTAGAGTTTTTAAATGTAGAATGAGAGTCAGAGATTTCAGTTATCGGGCTCCTCTCTTGTGGAACCGACTTCCCGTTTCTATCCATGCAGTTGAAATCCTATCTACGGTGTTTTTAAGACTAGGATTAAGACTTTCCTTTTCGATAAATCATATAGTTAGGGTCGGCTTGGGTTTCCTGAGCTATCCTGTAATTATGATGTTATAGGCTTAGACTGCTGGAGGATAAACTGACCACATTTCCTCAATATGCTGCTACTACTCTCTCTGCTGTCCATGTTTGTGTTTGGAATGATTTCTACAATTACCATGTGTTTCTTTCTATTTCTTCCCATAGACCTGCCATTCTGTGTTTTGTGTCTTTTTCTTGTCCTGTCTAAACCCAGCCGGTCGAAGCACATGGCTACCTAGCTTAAGCCTGGTACTGCTGGTCTTTTCTTCCTGTTAAAAGGGAGTTATTCCTTTCCACTGTCGTCAACGTGCAGCTCAGGATGGAAGATTAAGACAAAACTGAAGATCTGATGCAATCTTCTGGATTACTTAAATGAACCTTTACTTAATGGCATTTTATAATGTGTGAAGATTTGTGTACTGTGCCCTGGGATGAATTTTGTTGTGAATTGGCACTATATAAATAAATTGAACTGAATTAAAGCAAAACAACTAAGTGTCAAATCAAATACCATGTATTGTGAATACTTAAACAATTAAAGAAGCTTTAATTTTTTTTCAAATTGCTTAATTATCCTCTCCGTCTCTAAAAACATGCAGAACATCCAGAACAACAAAACAGAAACCAGAAAATCATTAGCTCCCCCACGCTAATCTCCAAAGGACGCAATGAGAGACATGGCAGCCATGACAACTGAAATGAAAATAAATCCTCTGGGAATCAGGGCACATGTTTCATTTATGTGTCCACAATCGCTTTCAGTCGCAGCGGAGATCGGTCACGCAGACTTAAATACAAATGTACAGCTCAGCGCCAAGTGGAAGACAAATGTGGTTAGAGATAAGAGGAGTTAGATGATCTGAAGAGAAGCTCACCTCGTCAGCTCCTCCTGCAGCTGAGCATGATCTGGGGGAAAAAACTTCACGCTGAACCTCAGGATTGTGTGTTTTGGGCCTGTGTGGGACAAAAACACAAAGAAAATCTCATTTTAAAGCAATATTTATGCAGCTAATGCATTTATAGCTATTGTTGAATTTGGTGGCTATTTTGTTCAAACTTATTTCCATGAAGGAACATTTTTTAACACTTACGTCTGAGCTGCTTGATAATGGGTTTGACATGGTCCAACCACACCTGTGAAGGAATAAAAAAGCATCACAAATCAAATTCAAATCAAAATAACACAGAAAAATGTTCATAAAAGAGGCTGTATTTGGACTTAATTTTCTCACCATCATCTTTTGGTGGTTCTGAAACTCCAAGCCGAAGTAATCGCCTTCAATAAGATTCATGTGAGAGCACACCAAGTCAAAGAGCACCTTGCCCGAGGCTTTTTGCTGTGAACAAAGAAAGTAAAAAGAAACAATCGCTAAGGTTAAATACGGCAATTGTTTCTATTTTAGTCTTCGCGTTCCAGTCAAATGACTTTCTGTTATTTTATATTATTATCTACACAAAAGAGCTCTGCTTTGTAGACCTGTCAAACCCCGAGCTAGTGAATGTTAGTCAATGCTTTCTCAGTTTTAATTACTCTGCTATACTTCCATCCTAGCATTGAAATATTAATTTTGTGTACAAAAACACTTGGAAGTAACAATTTCACCATTCCAAATTTGAAAAAAAAATCAACTAGAAGCTGGAGTTTTGACTAATATCACAACAATCCTTAAAATCCAGTATGGCTGCCTTTCTTCATAAAATCTGGGGCGTGGTGCAGAGCTTAGAAAAGGTGAGCCTGTGATTGGGAGGTCGTTGGTTTGAATCCCCAGACCAGCACAAAAAATGGGTGGAAAATATGTCCCCACTGTGGGCCCTTGAGCAAGGCTCTTACCCCTCCAGCTCTTCATGGCTGCCTCACATGGCAGCCCTCTGATCCACATGCATGCTCACATGTGCAATGTGAAAAATGCAGAGTATGAATTTCCCCATTGGGGATTAACAGAGTATATATTAATGCAGTTATAACCTTATTAAAATGGAGTTTGTTTGTACTTCTGTTAGTTTGTATCTCATAAAATCAGCCTCACACAAAAAACACAGTTTGTGAATCTGTTGCTACGGTGTTTGATTATAAAATTAAACCCTTTGAATCATCAGTAATCACACATCGGTTGGTTACTTACAATGAATTTTATACCCGTTTGCAAAAACAAACAACAAAGCAATACACTTGGGTCTTAGCTCCATTCAGACTAGCCATTAGCTCATCAGTTTGGTCAGAAAAATCTTTTATTTCTCTGAACTGAGGTTGTTATGAGTGCTATCTACAACAGGCAAAAATGAATTGTTCATAATTGTCCACAGAACCCTACTTTAAAGAATCTAAACTATCCATTTAAGTTGGATGTCCATCATTCCAAGAGCAGAAATCTAACTTTAGAGGTAACTGGAACTGCACCGGTCTGCCATTAAAAAGCTCCCATCTTCCCAGATGAAACGGTGATCCTCACTTTTGATCCGAGTTTTCAGTGCCTTTGCTGTCACTGACAGTCCAGCTGCTTTTAAGGTAGATACAGGGTCAAAATGAGATAAAGACTCCCCCTGACTGCTGCTGTCCTAAATAATCCTGCACAAATAAACTTACTGGCAAACACTGGCAACAAGATAAACACATAAACTGAAAAACAACCCCACCGCATCCTCGGAGAAAGAGAAACATGCCCAAGTAAGGTCTAATTAATGTCAGAAATGTCCACAGAATGACTTCTACAGACACTTAAACAGAACAGAGGTCTCACAGACAGGAACATTTCTGCCTGGCTGCTTCCTCGTGACTCGCTTGCACCAGGGCAGAGGCTGCCTCAGCTCCAGAATGTGAGCGCCTTTTCCCCAATGACTTGGGGAATGACCCAGAGCTGTGTCTGAGTATGTTGCAATCAGTTTTTCCTACACTTTTACTCAAATTGCAGACTTCTTGAGGTACATACAAGAAGCTCCCTGCTGTAGCTAAAAGGTGCTTATCCACTTTTAAATCTGTCTGTTGTTTCACTGGCGAAGAATGTCTGCATTCCTATAAATTCTTTACAAATGAAAACCACAGCTGGCATAGTGCAATGGATTCCACATTCCCAAGAAAATCCAAAATCCTCTAATAAAACTAACACTTTTCCTGGTCTCTCTGCTGGCTGGGTCACATTTCGGTCTCTCATGACATTTTCATGCAGTGCAGATGGCTCCTCACCACTGGAGACCAGCTGTTTCCATATGGTGACAGAGCTGATGAAGGCAGCAACAAGAAGGCTGGAGGGAAAGAGACCATCAGTCCTCACACAAACACACTCACACACCATGTTACTGCTGTATGTATCAGTGAACTCATATATTTACTCAAATAAGCAGGGAATGCAACATGAACAATGACAAAAACAGCAGATAAACCTGAGCTGGACATGGAGAATGAAGAGGATTATGTAAATGTGCTGTCAGGGTAAAAATGAGAATGGCAGAGATGGGTAAAGCAGACGCTGATTAAAGTCAGACTATGGTTGATTAAATGCAGTTTTTGCAGGCTTGAGTCACTGCTGCCACGACACTGCTGCAGCCAGCACAGCAAGACAAGTCACCAAATATGATGGCTGTCCAAGTGCACAGAATTAGAAGAAAACAAAAGCAACTTTACATTAGAAACATTGAAAGTTTATCCACGGGGGCATGTGCGCCCCTGAAAACTCAAAGGAAATACAAATAACGTATGCATTCAGTTCAAAAATAAGGATTTAAGGTTCACCTGCAAAAATTAGGGATTAATTTGTGTTGGCTTATGTTAGGGGTTGAACATTTAATTTCTAAAATGAAAATGGAAACCTGGGTGGGTCTGGACTGAACACCAATGGCATCCCATTAAGAGGCATGCCGCCAGTAAGGCTGACTAGCAATTTGAGTTAATTTAGGTCACTGGAGCTATAAAAGGAAAAAGGTAATTTCCTCTGCCAGTCTTACTTTACAGAACCATTCATGTTTAGTTATTACAAGAGCATTCACAGCATTTTTCTTGAGTCAGATTAAAAACACAAATATAATAAATCCATGAAAGTGTAATGAAATATAAAAACTGTGCATGGAACACAACCTCTTCGCGATCTCTCTGCACCATCAGAGAGGTCATATTCGTAAAGGAAACGTGTTTATCGGCTGACCTTTACTTCAAATCCTGCAAGAAAATGTCCCCAATCTCCATTTTAACGACCTTTCTTTAAAACACATTAGAGCTAGTTTTAATTTGATCAGTCAGTTTCGGAATAAGATGACGCAGTCTGAGTCAGTGGTCTCTCAGGACAGACATGCAGGAAGAGTCTGGCCCCATTGGGTTTGACCAGGGGCCGTACGAGTGTATACACGTGTATACACATGTCTGCCTCGCTACATTGACCTCTGTATGCAGGCTGACAGGAGGAAGATAAATAAAGATGACAGCAACGTCTGAGCACGTCTGCTTGGGTTTCCACTTCAAGGTAGACCAAATCGGCCCCTCCACCTCCCAGCCCTTGTTAGTAAACTCCTGTCAGAAAGAAAAAAATATAGTATAAAGGTCAGGTGTAGTAGCTTTGTGTTCCCTAAACTGCTGCCCTCCAGGAGTTGTTGGCATGCTCCACTTCACCTACAATAAGCCACACCAGGCAGGCACTGCTCCCCAAACTTCTACTAGGGGGTTGTGGAAGATGAGTGGGGGTGGTGCCATGGCTAACAGACCGCCTGTGCCTTTAGGCTCCAGATAAAAAGAACAAAGGGAATCACGTCTGGCTGAATATATTGGTTGTGGAGTAGAGGAGCTGCCACTGGCATGGGAGTAAAGTCATTACAGGAGAGGGATTTAATGGGTTTGTTGCACCCTTTCCCTGAATCATGAGCATCGCTGTTCCTGTTGCACCTGCTGGTTCAGATTATGGGAATGTGACTTCCCAGAAGGAGGTTTTCACCTGTGAATGAGGTAAAATGCCTGTATGGTTCAAAAGAGGAAATGGAGAACTGGTCATTTTGGGGCTCAAGATTTTGCTGATTATGAAATACAACCAAAAGCTTTCACAATAGATTTACTTTTGAAGACTAAACTCTAGGCACATTAAAATGGGACAGTTTCAGGCTTTATAGATTTTTCTAACAGCACTCCTGTGATTTTATTTATTTTAATAACATATTAAAAAGTGCAGGGTGGTCTGGTCTCCAATAACATGTAGTGCAGAGTAAAGCTGCTCCTCCCCCACCCAGTCAGCTGTATGATGGAGTAAAAAAGGGGAATTCCTCACAACTATTTTAGCTGATTAAAAAAAAAAAGAGACAATTTTTGCTGTTTAAAAACGTTTCCAGTTGCAGAGATCATGGCAGGCCATGGCTTGTGTAGCAGAGATGCACCACCCAACACTCTTTACGGTTAGGCGGTTCTGAAGCAAACGTAACGACAAGCTATGAGATGTTCACAGGTTCACAGTAGAAATAAACAGCCTGCTGCAGGCTCGCTTCAAAGGCTAATAACCACGCTAACTAACGAACTAGCACACGCTTGTCTAGCTTACAACGTTAATTTACAAAAAGCAGAATGACAAAAGAAGAACTAATATCATTACTATTAAAAGTTGCCATATTCTTCTTTAAGCTTTGCAACTTATATATATAAAAAAGTCACAATTTCTTTGAAAAATGATCTGCTGTCTTTTTGGATTTTTAATCAGATCGTTTTAAATTTACTCATAAAACGTAATTAAATTAAGATTATAACCTTTACACCTTTTTAAGACAGTGTTTCCCAACCCTGGTCCCTGAGGAACTCCACCCTGCTTGTTTTAGTTGATTCTCTTCAACACACCTGATTTGAATTAAAGGGTGATGAACAGGCTTCTGCCGAACTTAAGGAAGTAATTAAACCACTGATTCGGGTGTGTTAGAGCAGAGAAACTACTAAAACATGCATGATGGTGTTCCTCAAGGACCAGTGTTGGAAACCACTGCTTTAAGATATCAATAGCTTATCACAGTAAAGATAGATAGATAATCAGTGAAATGAGTAGTAATGTGAATTATTAACACACATTTTAAACTGAATAACTGTCAACATAATCACTTGGTGGCTGCAGTAGCTCAGCAGTCAGGTCTTATAATCATGAGGCCACAGGTTCAAGTCCAGGTTGAGTCAGGAGGAGCATCCAGCTAATAATAATTGCCAAATCTTTCATGAGCGTTTGCTCGCTGTGGTGACCCCTGCACAAGGGAGCAGCAACTTGTGTTTTCTCACTCCACAGATGTGAATTTGTGCATTAAAGTTAAAACTTCTAAATATTATTTTCAGCTATTTTGTAATTAACCAGTAATAAATCAAGATGTGACTTTATTTAAACTGTAGTAGTAATTATAGGCTTTTATAATTAAACCATTAAGCTCATATGATGCATTTATAAATGCTTATTTTATTAGTTGGAGTGTAAAACTCTGCTATTTTTGCACACCGGAAGCTCACATGGGCTTGTGCTTCCCAAATAGTGACCAAAGAGTGAAGACTTTCACCGCTTATACGAGTGGAGTAGCTGCGGAAATCTCTCTAGGAACAATTTTGGATGATTTAATTTAGCACTGTTCAGAACAACGCTGAGATTACAGCTATTTACAGCAGCAGACAGTTAAGATTTCCACACGGCATCCACCTTGCGCTGTTATTAAAGACACGTGTAAAGACTCAGCCATTACTCTTGTGGGCTCAGTAAAGCAAACAGCTATTTATAGCACTAAACAGTGTGTGTGTGTGTGTGTGTGTGTGTGTGCGTGTGTGTGTGCGTGTGTGTGTGTGTGTGTGTGTGTGTGTGTGTGTGTGTAGGTAAAAGCAAGTATATCAGGGTACCTGCAGGTTTCAGCAAGTCAAACTGAAGCCTTTTTAAGGATACACAGACACCCTGTGTATGCACAGCAAGGCAAGGGACAGAGAGGTCAGCAGCAGCTAGAGCACATCAAGATTCAGGTCATGCACTGCAGAGATTCCCAGGGTGACTCGACTCCGGCACAAAGCTGACAAAGAGATGGGAGGAGGGAGACAAACCCACCGATAATCCTGTGAACTTGCATACAGATGTGTACCCATGTGTGCAGCAATGTGCTCACCATTAGGAGCCAATTATTTAGAACATCCTATAAACACACAGAACATGTGCTGCTCCAATAAAAGAACATGTTCACTCTTGTTGTTCACTAGAAAAAGAAGGGAAAAAAAGCATTTTTATTCACTAAACTCGTGCTGAAGAAGCAAAATGAGAAGAAGTGATGATTGGACTGCCACAGTTGTCAGAGTCATTCCGTCACAGTAGGCCAGCCTCCAGGCCAGAGAGGACAACCATGAAAATAATGCCCCCCCCCACCCCCACCACCACCACCAAAGCCTTCTCCTCCTCTTCTGCCTCCCCCTCTCTTTGACAAACTCACATTATATTGCCTTTCCTTCCCTCCTTGGAGACTGGCCAGCTGGAATCATATTGATTTGGCATAAAAGATAATTAAGTGTCCTGTTGTGCCATTGAATATGTAACAGCGCCGAGCTGCAGGCATTTGTGCAAAGACCTCCAACTGTTTGTTGGAGGACCATAAAGCAGAAGATGGATGCAACAGTTGTGGCTGTGCATCGTTAATGGAGACAGTAAAACAAGCAGCAGAGATTCAGCCAATCATGCTCTGCAAAGATAAAAACCTTGATGGCTCACGCATGCTGATGCAATACAAAATCCTGTTACACGTTAGCTGAATGTCAAGTATTATTAAAATAACCAAAGGGGAGGAAGGATTTGTTTCAGGAAGGAAATATTGCCCTCTTTCTCCCTCATCTGTTCCCTACTCGTCTTTTCAGTGCTTTGAATGACTGTCAATCACAGACTCTTCATTTTACATTTGATTTAAGCACAAACTCCACATTCAGCTTAAGTGTTTGTATCTTAACATCAAGGGAAATTTTAAAACACCTTTGCTCAAATGCTGAGAACGTCCTTTTGTGGCAAGCAGAGCAAGATTATAAAAAATGCAGTTGGTCAAGGTCAAGGTGTCTTTATTGTCATTTACATCGCATGTGGTACATGTGATGGAACGAAACTGTGTACATGCCATGGGTCCCAGTTACATCCAACAAAAGTATATGTTGTAAAGAAAAGCAATAGGATCTGAGATATGAACTAAGAAATATGCTAAACACTAAGAGTACAAAAACAATATGCTGAACAACAGCAGCACGAACATGAGTCTGTGTGAGCAGGTGAGTACCAATGAACACAGCAGCATGAAATAAATCAGCAGCATGAGATCAGCAGTATTGATAGTCAGCAGCACATATCAACAATCAATTGGCATTACAGTGATATGTTTCACAGTGATTATCCTGGCTAAATATTCATGAGTCTAACAGCCTCAGGGTAGAAGCTGTTCCTCAATCTAGTGGTTCTACACTTAATGCTCCTCAACCTCCCGCCTGAGGGGTGTGGGGCAAAAAGTGTGTGTGCTGGGTGAGTGGGGTCCTTCATGATGCAGGTGGCTCTCTTCCTGCATCTAGAGGTGTAAATGTCTGTGATGGTGGGGAGGCTGACTCCAATAGTCTTCTGTGCAGCCTTCACCACTCTCTGCAAAGCATTTCTTTTTGCATTCTTTCTTTCACCTGTGCAGCCTCCATGCCACACGTTGATGCTGGAGAACAGGATGCTCTCCACTGCACACCTGTAGCAGGAGGTGAGGACTGAGCTTCCCAGACCAGCTCGTCTCAGCTGCCTGAGGAAGTAGAGTCTCTGATGAGCTTTATTGATCAGGCTGGTGGTGTTGTTGCCCCAGCTGAGGTTGTCATTCAGGTGCACACCCAAATACTTGTACTTGTACTACTTTGGGTGGCTGTAGCTGAGTGGTTAGAGCAGTCGTCCTCCAATGCAAGAGTTGGGGGTTCGAATCCACCAGCAGTCACTTGCTGAAGTATCCCAGGGCAAAACACTGAACCCCTCAAAGCCTCTGATGTGTGTCCCATTGGTGTATGAATGTGATAAAGCACTGATTAGTCTCTTTAGAATGATTTGTTCAATTAGATTTGTAGAGATCTAGTAGAGTGCTGTATGAATGGGTAAATGAGGACACAAATTGTAGTGTAAAGCGCTTTGAGTCTCTGGATAAGATAGAAAGGTGCTCTATAAGTACAGTCCATTTATTTGTAGCTGGAGACCACTTCCACTGCAGATCCTCCTACGTTTGGGGGTTAGGTGTGTTTGTTCCTTCTGAATTCCACAACCATCTCCTTTGTCTTCTTCACATTGATGTGAAGGTTGTTCTTCCTGCATCAGCTCTCCAGGTGTTCCACCTCCTGCCTGTAGCTGGACTCATCATTGTTTGTGATGTATCCCACCACCGCTGTATCATCTGCAAACTTTACAATATGGCAGCCTGGATGGGTAGGTGCACAGTCATACGTGAGCAGAGTGAACAGGAGGGGGCTCAACACACAGCCCTGAGGGGAGCCAGTGCCTAGGGTTATGATGGAGGAGGAGAAGTTGTGGATCCTTACAAACTGTGGTCTGTTGGTTTAGAAGTCAAGGACCCAGTTGCAAATGGAGGGGCTTAGTCCAAGTGTGAGTAGTTTGTCCATCAGGGTTTGGGTGTTGAAGGTGTTGATGGTGTTGAAGGAAAACATGAAGTCCACAAAGAGCATAAGGACGTAGGAGTCCTTCTGCTCCATGGTGGGTGAGAGCAGTGTGGACTACAGAGGAGATGGGAGTCTTCTGTTGATCAATTCTTGCAGTATGCATAATGGTGAGGGTCCTCGCTGATGTCGATGGTTGCTTTGATTTGGGTCATAACCAGTCCTTCGAAGCATTTAGCGACTATTGGGGTGAGGGCTACTGGTCGGTAGTCATTCAGACCAGTCAATCAAATCATTAAAACAATAACTGTTTGATGAAAGCAAACTTGGACAAACAAAAGCACATTTTAGAAAAAAAAAAACCCCTGTAAATCCAACTTTTGTTGTCATTATTATTCATGCGATTGTAATTATCTCCACCTGCTAAATTACGATCCAGCGGGTTTCCTCCCGTAGAAGAACCGTGACGAGCTCTGAATGTGCAGAGAATCAATAGGTTAATTAGGAGTTTAATTAATTGTAGTTGAGACACAGCTCCCACACATTCAGGTCAAGAAAGATACTTTCATAGATTATCTCAGGGCAAAACCACATTAGAAAGGCGTTCCCAATTATCTGGAATCTAAGGTCGCAAAGTAATTAGTCTTAACATTATTACAGAATACTGCAGAGTGCATCGCATTTTAAAAACAATTATATCAGTCCTGACAGTGTCACCCCTACTGATCATTCTATGACAACAAATCTAGGTTTTATATCTTAATCTAGATCATGAGAAACTTTACCGTTTATCTGATCTCCCACAAATCTTGTGAAACAAGTTTTAGACTTTAGGAAAAATTCTTACTTTTGTTGTCTCAACAACAACAAAATGTCTAACTTTACGCAACAACATTTTTCACTTGTCTTTATCAAATGAGCTTAAAGGGATATTCCAGTCATTCTAAGTTAAAAATTGACCTTAATTTAATAAACAGATATAATTCCCTCTAACAAAAAAACTTAAATTGTCACATTTGGAGAACTGGATACGTTTAGAGGGTAAGCTGGGAATAGAGTATCAACATGATTACTCTTACTTCTTTAAATAATGTTTTGTATTATTGATCTTAAATGTAATATTACATTGAGTATTCATGCATCTTATATACAACATTATGTCCTACGCAATGATGGAGAGTCTCAGGTTCTGCAGACGATAATTACCGGTAGTTCAGAGCTAAGTTCAACGCTCACAAGCAGCCAAGCCCTGCAAATGTAACTGAATAAGGTGGAAATTAACAAAGAACAGTGTTGAAATAGAATGAGTGGTTAAGTTAAAGGTTAAGTCAAAAGCCACAACAAGTCTCTATAACACATTTGTCAAAGATTACGTGATTTCTACTGGACTTCAAAGTGATTTATTGTTGTTTAAGAAAGGAGTTTGTGTTTTGCTTAAAATCAAATTAAGCGTGAAAATTCACAAGGTTCTTTAAGTTGAAGTACAAATGTTTTGAGAGTGAAGCTCATTACAGCTAAAATATGAAATGACAACAATCCCAAAGTAATAGTCAACTCATATGTAAGTTACAAGTTTGAAGAAGTATTTGTAATTTAAACATAAGGCATTGAGTGAAATTTATCCAGACTCACAAGATGACTGACAAAAATCATAAGGAGCTCTATGCTGTATCACATACTGAAGTAGAAGGAAATGATGATGAGCAAATCCCAGAAACACAAACTATTCGTAGAAGTGAAAGAGTAAGAACATTAACCGAAGGGGGTAAAGAGCTTCAAGAGGAGAAACTCAAGGGCCTTAAAAACAAATATGTAGCCGTTTTTGAAAAATGGAAATGTGAAGCAAAACTGAGCAAATCGGCATTAGAAAGGGAGGCTTCTGAGAGCGAATTAAAGGAGCTGATTAAGGATGTGAACATCACCTGCCGAAATGTACAAACCATCTACGAACAAATGCGACAAATACAACCTCCTGATGCAGACGCAAGGCGCAAAGTAGATGTATGTACATCACTTTCTGCATGTATTGTCAAAAGAGCTGAAAACCAACTTAAAGGACACCTTCCAGAAAGCGAAGAAGACCCGTGGCCAGACGTAGGGTCATGCCTGGGATCTGAAAGTACCACATCAAGGTCAAGATCACGAAGGTCTAGATGTAGTTCAAGTCAGTCGTGCTCACAAATAAGCAAGAGACTGGAAGCAGAGGCCGAAGCAGCTGCATCTAAAGAAGTATTGGCAATAATGGAGGAGCAAGAAAGGGAAACAGCTGAACTACAAAGGTTAGAACGTGAGAAGCTCGAAAGACAGCGAGTAATCGACCAGCAAAATCTCGAAAGACAGCAACTAATAGAAGAGCAGCACAGAAAGATTACACGCTTGGAAGAAGTTAAAAAACTGAATGCAGCAAAGGCTCGAGCAAAGGTTTACAATGAAGGTGAAGGTATTTCTGAAGGTCAGAGTTCACTATGCAGTATTAAAGCAGAAAGCAAAATCCAAGCAATCCCTGTCGTAGCACACATTCCCTTTCAAGCTCTAAGTTTGACCCAAGTCCATAATGCCACAAGTCAAACACTCAAAGCATCGAGCCCACCATTCATCCCACAAGCCACACAAACTCACTTTGGATCTGTGCCGCACATTCCTGCAGTTATAAACCAAGCTCAACCAAATCCTGGTGACCAACTTGAGGTCACCACAAACCAAGCACTCAAAGCATCAAGCCCACCATTCATCCCTCAAGCTACACGAGTCTCCTCCGTTGCAATTCAACAACAGTCGAATTATGAGCTAGTTAGCATACTAGCGGAAGCAATAAATGCTAATCGTCTTCCAACTCCAGAACCTACATTGTTTACTGGCGACCCTTTAAAGTATAAGGACTGGCAGTTATCATTTGAAATCCTGATTGAAAGAAAAAACATTCCAAAGAATGAGAAACTTTATTATCTCAGAAAGTACCTCGGTGGACCAGCGAAGAGAGCGGTTGAAGACCTTCTCCTATTGGGCACAGATGAAGCATACGATTCGGCTTGGAAAGTGCTAGAAAAGCGCTTTGGAAGACCATTCACCATAGGAAAATGTTTTAGAGACAAGCTTAACAATTGGCCTAAAATAAACTCCAAGGATGGAAGTGAGTTGAGAGAGTTTGCTGATTTCCTTAAGACTTGTGAAGCTGCAATGTCACACGTAACGACATTGGAGGTTCTCAATGACTGTATGGAAATTCAGAAACTTTTGCTAAAACTTCCAGAGTCGTTGACCGCAAGATGGAACCGGAAAGCCATGAAAATGACAAAGGCTGGCGATGAAAGATATCCATCCTTTCACATATTTGTTGATTTTATATCCACTGAAGCTGACTTAGCTTGTGATCCCATAGCCTCAGCACAAGCTCTCAAAGGTTTGGAAATGAGTAAGCTCAAACACTCAGGCAGCCAAGTCATTCAAGCAAAAACATTAACAACAAACTCAAGCCACACATATACTATAACCTGTCTTTTCTGCAAAGGAAACGGTCACACACTCGATAAATGTTTCAAATTCACAGAAACCCCGGTCCAAGATTGTATCCAGTTTGCACAAGCAGAAAGGCTGTGTTTTAGATGCTTGAAGAGAGGACATCATTCGAAGGAGTGTGATGCCAGGATCACATGCGAAAAATGTCAAAGGAAACATCCTACATGCTTGCACGACGACAAGTTCGTTGAACGTAAAGGGATAATATCTGCACCGAGCGATAACACTCAAGATGAAGAAGAAGCAGACACTAAAGAAGGAGCTGAACCAGCAATCTCTAATAGAGCAACCCGATCGACTTCAAGCGCATTAACTTCCTCTATAGTGCCTGTCTGGGTTTCATCAAAAAATCACCCAAACAAAGAAGTTTTAGTATATGCACTCCTCGACTCACAGAGCGATACATCCTTCATTTTAGATGAAGTAGCCCAAAATATTGACACGAATAAAGGTAAGGTCAATCTGCGACTGTCAACTATGTCTGCCAAGTCGACAGTAATACCATGTGACAAGCTGGTAAACATTCAAGTTAGAGGATATAAGCATGAAAAGAGAATCACATTGCCACCAGTCTATACGAGAGAGTTCATCCCTGTTAACAGGTCACATATCCCAACATCTGAAACCGCCTTAAAGTGGCCTCATCTTGAAAGGCTGGCGGACAAGCTACCTCCAATGCTCGAATGCGAAGTTGGTCTTCTTATTGGCTATAACTGTCAACAAGCCCTCTTGCCACGCGAAGTTCTTGCAGGCAGGGAGAACCAACCTTATGCACAGTTAACCGATCTCGGCTGGAGCATAGTTGGTTGCGCATCCCAAGTTCAAAATCAAAAAGATGTTATCAGTACGAGTCACAGAATCATCGTTCGTGAAGAAACCCCTGTGTCACTACCAGCAGTTGAACCCAAGCAACATGTGCATTTTGTATGCAGAATCCAAGCAAAAGAAGTCAGTCCAACTGATGTGATAAAGACTTTGGAACCCGATTTTCCTAAGCACGCAACGGACAGCCAACCAGTCTCGCAGGAAGAAGTTCTGTTCAGGTCAAAGGTGACCAAAAACATAAAACGAAAGAGAAATAGACACTACAAACTCCCGTTAACATCCAACACAGAAAATTTGGCTG
>NC_056510.1:22065891-22145476 GCF_014905685.2 Nematolebias whitei
TAAACGTTTCTACATTTTTTTGTTGATTTGCTTTGTTTTGTTTTTTTTGAATGTCCAGAGGACCAGATTTAACTTTTTTAGATATATATATATATATATATATATATATATAATTTTTTTTTTTTTGGAGAGAGTAAAGCAGAGCTACCTTCCATTTTTATGCACCAAGAAACTATTCCCATAATTTACACACCCACCAATTGTGGCACTCCTTCACTGATTTATAGTTCACATGATTATCTAAATGGACCAGGAATGTATGCACCTCTGCAGAAGAATACTGGATACGTGTTTCTAAATGAACTACTTTAATATTTTATTGACTGCAATAAAAACTTAACACGACAACATTAGAAATATCAGAATACTACCAGAATAAGTTGAGAGCCTCAACTGGTTTGAGCTACACCTCCAACCTGCACAAATTAATCATATGCCAAACAGATGGGACACTTTCTAGTGGAAAAATTAATATCCAAGGTATGTTATAAGGAAAATGTTCCTCCCTGGGTGTATGAACAACAGCATGCTAATACTGGCACAGACATACTGATCTACATAATCACTACCAGTACTGTCTAATTGAGCACTGTGTGGCTGGGAGAATCGGAGAAACAGAGCAAAGAAATGTTATGGGTTGTTATTAACATGTAGCATTTAAAGTATTATTTAGAGCAAATTCAAAGTTGGCATAATGGAGTCAAACCTTGATTCAAAAGCCATTAATGGCAAAAATATCAAAAACAACTAATTTGGATTTTGATAATAAAATCACAATAACCAACCCATGACAGAAATAATACTGGGTAATGTAAAGCAGTGGTTCCAAACCCTGGTCCTTGAGGAACACCATTCTGGATGTTTTAGTTGTTTCTCTGCTCCAGCACGCCTGACTCAGTGATTTAATTACAAGTTCTGCAGAAGCCTGTAAATTACCTATTCACTCAAAACAGTTCTAGAATTGCGCCGCTCAAGGTGGCTGCATGTTGGAGCAGCTGTTACTTTCATTCTGAGATTTTGATTTTGGAAACTTTAGTTCCTCTTTTTCTGGATGTAAATCATATTTTTTTGGATGATTGTTTCCTCTGGTATCAGATGCTGTGCAGCTGGAAGGATTTTTACTGAAACTTTTTTTAGTTTTGGACATTTGTTATGATGTGTAACCATGGCAACAAGGCAGTTTTCTACAACAACAGCAGCTGATTAACATGTCAAAAGCTCAAATAATATCTCAACTACAGCCCCAAATCTCAAATGAGTTGAAAGAATGTTCTGTGAATGCATTCTCATCTACCTGACAGCTGTATTCGAGTGCCTGACCACTGAGATCCTGGAACTAGCAGGAAACACGGCTCATGGCAGTGGAAGGACAAGATCGTTCGTCCCTCTGCACCTACAGTTGGCTGTCTGCAGTGACTAGGAGCTCGGCAGCTGCTGGGAGGAGTGGCCATCGCTCTGGGAGGAGCTCTGTCCAGCATTTGGGCGGTTCTACAGCCCGAGGGAACCAAGAGGCCAGCCGAGTCTGGGTGGACTGATCGGACGGCATCTGCAGCCAGTTTCTTAGGATCCTCTGTGGGATGGACCTTTACAAGAGATCCTTCCTGCCTACATCCATCAGCATCTATAACATCTCTTAATGAAATGAGGTTAATGAGTTACAACAACAAATAATTTCCCTTTGGGATTAATAAAGTATTTTTGAATTGAATTGAATTGAAATCAGGTGTGTTAGAAACAACAAAAACATGCAGGATGGTGTTCCTCAAGGACCAGTGTTGGGAACCACTGCAAAGTTCATTCAAGTAATAGTATCTGTATTTAATTACTGGTATAATGTGGTATGTTGAGGTATGTTACTCAAATACTGTCTGAAGATTATTTCACAACTGTTAATCCAGGAAAAAGCTTTTTAATTTCAGTGATTTTCTTTCTCTTGGTAAATACAGCTCAATAAAACAGTAATTATTTATCCATTAGTCTACATATTTCATTTATTCAAAAGTGATACTGACTCAGTACAACTGTTAGTACTGTTAATACATACAGTTTTAAAAAGTTATGATTTTCACTTGATTTTGATGGAGTCCCTTCAATTTAAGTTGCAGGATTGGAGAGGATGTAGCCTAAAATAATTCTTGTTTATGTTTTCTAACTCTCCTTATAAGCTATGTGCACCCAAATGAAAACATTAACACAGCATAAACCAGTGCTTCTTAAAGAAATGTGTACCGCCTGCTTACTTGCAATCCAAAGTTCTCGTGCTATTAGCTCCCTTCAACAAATTTCAGCTCATTACTTGTACAAAAAAAAAAGACTGAATTACAGCCATTTTTGTGTTTGCTAATATTGACAAGTTATGACTTTGAGTTTTATTAAAATTAGTTCATGAGATCCTTTTGACACGACAAACAAATAAACAAACAACAATACAGACACAAGGAATTAATTACATGATCACTTGCTTTTCATGGAATTGAGTGATGAAAATATTAAATTAACGTCAATAGTATAGATTATTCACAAATAAAGCATTGCAGATATGATGTTATTTCAGCACTGGCAGCATAAATCTGACTTAAACTACATAATGCATTATTTAATTTTTAGCTTTAATAGTGAAATGGTTTAACTGTTGCTCAACGTTATCGTATAGTCAGAATCTCACACTGGCCCATGCCTAAACACTTAAAACATCATAAAAAGTCTGCTTCAGTGCCAGACAAAAGACTAATTTAGAACACCAGGAAGCTAACTGCTCCCTGCAGTCTCCCATCAACACTCCAGCGCCACCTCAGCGGGGACCACTGCAGTTATTTTTGGAGCAACACTGAAAAGAAGATAAGACCCTGAAGCTTGTGTTGCATTTAAGAGCAGGCCGGTCTCTGAGGAGTTTGTTGGTGCTGCTCTGCTGCAGGTCCCTACCTTTAGCCATAATCTCCCTCAGTAATAAATAATGACAGACGCGCATGCTCCTTCGCTGCGGAGGCTAATCAATTTGTCTGCTTGAGATTAGTCTTAAAACTACTTAACCCTCAGTCCAGAAAATCCAGAGGCCCTCTGCCCTGTGGTGTAGTCAGCTAATTGCACTGATTGTTGTGATGTAACATGCTAACACTAAAAAAAGACAAACTGCTGCAAGCATCAAAATTTGCTGATGCTCTCTTTATTACCTGTAAGAAAACTTAAGAAGCATAATTTGTTACTGTCCAAACAGTTTCTAAATTATATATTTTGCTGGAAAACATGCACCAATAAAAAAAAAATAATAATAATTTCTGCCTTAAAATAAGTTAAAAAATATCTCTCATATGTAACCTGTGCTAGCAAAATGAGTGAGAATGAGAACGGGTTGTTGTGCATAATATGAGAAAATTTTACTTTTCGACAAAAATTTGATTTGTGTAAAAATGAGTTCACAAAGAAACCATCAGAGATACCATTAAGTTTTATTTTACAAGTAAGTCTTCAAAAATAATCATTTATATTATAACCCTTGTAATTTCCTTATACTGTACCCTTTTTGTTAATTCTGTAGTGTCAGAAAATGCTTTTGCATAAAGTTTGGCGTCACTGTGAAGCTCGGGGAGTTCCCTTTTTAAATGCTGGGCTGATGACATCATTCTAGGCCAATAAAAATTGAGTTTTAAAACCTGTACTCTCGTAAACAAAACTAGCTTGTTGCTAGCCTGGTGATAAAATGCAAGTTTTTAACAAACTATTTCAGTTTGACGCTTTTGATATGGAGAATCTGAAAATAATAATGTTCATTTGTTGCCACTCATTTTGGAAGCACAGGTCAAATATAAAATCTGCATTCACATTATGGGTATAACTGCAAACATAATCAATATAGAAAAATGACAAAAGATAGGTCAGAGATTATATTTAAGCATATTTATATCCACTTTAAAGCTTATATTAGTCTTTGGTCAACGGGGACGTTCTTGTTAGAACATACTGAAGAGGACCGCAGAACGTGACAAGAACCTCAGACTGAGCCTGCACTTCTAGGAGAAGAGGATTAAGGTCAGCTGCTAAGGAATCACTCTCAGTTTGAAAAGCGCCAAAGCAGCTGGTATAATGATCGTCTGGTAAATTGTCTACCGAATATAAAGTATGTAGCCTTAGATAAGAAATAATTACTGTCAGCTTACATTGGATAAAACAGCAACAAAGGTTTAATCCAGTTTCTTTTTTCTATGTAACAAATATATGATTATGGTAAAAATGTGAGCAAATTATTAAGGTTAGTATTCAAACTAGTGTTATACAGTTTTATCCAGCAGTTTTACTGGATCAGTGCCTAAAGAAGTAACCTATAAGTATGAACAAATAAAACAACAACAACAATCAAACATTTGAAGAGGTGTGTTTCACCTAGATGGGCTTTTCTTACACACACACGCAAGATTCAGCTATGTGACTACCCTCTCTGCCCACTCTAACAACAACTGAATCCTCTGGGACCCCGGATCACAAACTCAGTGCATCATTCTGCAGTACAGCCTACAGTAGTCCCTCGCTACTTCACGGTTCGACTGTCGCAGACTCGCTATTTTGTGTTTTTTCAACAGTCAACTTTTATATTGCTCACGTTATTGGGACAGTACAAGATAAAAAGTTAACAAAAATAAACAAATACTTCAGACAGGCGCCGCCATTTTGTAATTTCCTTTCAATAAGCCTATACTGTCAAGCCAGTCAAAAACAACTACACTACCCAGAAGCCAACAGTGCTTCTGGCTGCTGCTTTCTGCTGAAATGGCGGGAAAGTCTTGCAACGCAAATCTACGCTATCTATTAAGCTGAGAACTGGCAGGAAAGTTGCAAATAATCCTTAAGCTTCTTAAAGCTCAATTATCAATGTGCACATCAACCTGGACGGGGCGGTGGGCTTCGTTACTGCAGGGTAGGTCTGCCGAACCGGAACAGAGTCAGACCAGAACGAAGCTGCTGTTCTGCAGAGCTGGTGAGTAAAATTTTGCAGTATTGTACAGTACATACACATATGTTGTTAAAATTACGTAGGTTTGAGTTTAGAACATTGCAAGAGTTTGGGAAGGGTTTGTAAAGCCTTAAAATATACATAAATACTAAAATAAATAGTGTTCCTACTTCACGGTTTTTCATCTAATGCGGTGGTGTCTGGAACGTAACTCCCACGATAATCAAGGGGCTACTGTACTTCCAAAACTTTACCAAAGTTTTAACCTTTCATGCAGAAAAATGAGTTCCACAAGAAGTCATCTGTAGAAACCATTTAGAAAAGAGCACACACTTTCAAAAGATACTCAACAGGACATCGAGTCAGTTATTCAAGTCTGACCAGAGCCAACAAGATATCCAGTCTTTTATATGCCTTCAAACTTTCTGGATTTTCTGCCCTAGAAACAGAAATGTACAAATGGTAAATGGACTGTACTTATATAGCGCCTTTCTATCCTAACAAGCTACTCAAAGTGCTTTACACTGCAATCTGTGCCCTCATTTACTCATTCATACAGCACTCTACTAGATCTCTACAAAGAATAATCAGTGCTTTATCACATTCATGCACCATTGACACACACATCAGAAGTAATGAGGGGTTCAGTGTGTTGCCCAGGGACACTTTGGCATGTGACTGTGGTGGAATCGAACCCCCAACTCTTGCATTGGAGGACAACTACTCTAACCACTCAATCACAGCCGCCCGCTGTCAGCTTCCTAACCATCAGGAGCCTCAGTTGATAATCAGATTTTAATATCTGTAGTGCACTTATTCATCATTAACTTTTAGTAGTGAAACTGAACCACTACACAGGCTGTGCACTGCCTGTGCTCCAGTTCAGATGCAATAAAAACAAACCCAATCAGAAACCTTCTGTGGCACTAGTGCGAACAGTTTTGTTGCTCCGATGACAGTGTCGCTTATAAAACTGAATCAGTATCGGCCAAAATTGGAATCGGCAGGTCAGACTTTTTGTGACTTTGGCCACAAAACTGCAATCGGTGCACCCCTACTTTTTAATTAAGTTCAATTCAGTTTATTTATATAGCGCCATATCACAACAAAGTTATTTCAGGGCACTTTACAGGAACATACACATACATAGAAAAGCCAATTAGTAAAGTTCTGTATCTAAGGAAGCGGTTCCTAGAGCTACCTGCGGTTCCTAGAGTTTCCAAAACCCCTACTTTTGATGCATTAATGAGGACAGCTGTTGTTTTGTCTCTGCTTTTCACCAGGTTCAGCAAGAATTTAAAGCTCAGAGACAAGAGCTCCTCTGTACGCCAAAGCTTACCCAGTATGGCAAAAAAAAACAACAAAAAAAAATGTGATTATTATAATCATGGGGGGAAGAAACACAGGAGTTTGAAGCTAAAAGAAGCAAGCACTTAAGGTTTTGTAGGTAATAATCTCAACATAAATAATGAGATTTTAACCATTCTATGATGTAACTTGTTCTCTACTTTAGGAGGGATAGTTAAGATTTATTTTTCAAGTTACCATGCTGTAATTACTTTGGCCATAAGCAGTATCTTTGGAAGTTAAAATACATAAAACTCCACATGTTCATGGCTTTACAAACACGCCCAAACCATTCCTATCTGTGTGGTTCGAGCAATTTAGAAAAGACTAGAGCTCGTGTTATACACAAACACACACACACAGATGCTGGGAATGGACACGCTGGATTCATGGTTTAGAGTGCTGGAGTTTAAGGGTTCTCGCAGAGGGAAGTAACGCACTCTAACTAATTTAACAATCTATAAACAATGGATGAGGGGCTAACATGAGTGATTCGGGGAGTAAGAGGTTTAAAACACGAGCCCTCTTAGGTATGCTGGGTTGAAACGCAGCATGGGGAAGGGAATAGATGCAGCTGAGGTTTACAGCCTTACATCGCTCGCTCAGGACACAGTGATGGGATTTTCTTGAACCAGGGAATATTTCCATAGCAACCTCATACATGCAGCATGGCTGCTCCACTCTAGCTCGGCTCAAAGTGAGTTAAGAACCCATTGGTCAAACAGCACATTTATTTACTCTTTGAGGAATCCAGGGATGAAAATGATGCAATCACATTTTTCGTCCCACCGCATGCCTTCAAACAAAACCAACTTGAGAAATAACTCAAAGAGACCCAGAAGCTATATGCATTTTTACTAAATTTACATTTTTCTCATTGTTTGCTGCATTTTTTTTTCTCTTTAAGTTAATTATCAGTTCTCAAAGGGATAATGCTTTCCCCCCCAGGGTTTGCTTGTGTAAAGCACTTAACAATACTTATAGTTTATCATCCAGCATGTCCAAAATAAATTAAACCGAAAACATTTCAAGATCTAGTACTTTGTTAATTGAATGAATGCTAAAAAATAGTTTTACTTGGAACATAAGCAACATGGACGTAAAGATCAAAATAATAAAAAGGAGGCTTTAGCTCTGGTTGATGTTGGAAGGAGACGCCACAACAACCAAACCAAACTGGTTAACCTTTAAAACGTCATGGCAGAAAGAAATCAGACTATTGATGGTTTGATCCATTAAATGTATTTGCTTTTTTTGTAAGGAAATATATGAATCCATAAGTATATTAAACCTAAAGGTCAAGCAAGGACGAAAAATATTTAAAAGCCAAGTTGGAATATGTAACAATAAATTCCAAAAAGGCAGAAAAACAAGAACAGATTTGTGTACATTTCGCCATACGGGCATATTAACTGTTGCTCCGCTTCAACACTTACAGTGGTGTAGTCTATACGTTGGTATACGCCGTATACCCACTAGAAAAGCTTGGGAATTTCCGTATACCCACTTAAAAGTGCCCAGTGATACATGCTATATATGGTAATTGGGCATGTGTCAATGATATGTTGAAACATTGAAACGACAGGGCCAGTGGTCAGGGCGAACCGCATCGTAAACAGTCTCAGAGAACAGCGGTGTTAGGGGGGGGGGGGGGGTGTATTGCAAGCCAAACTAAGATAGAGAAGAGACTGTACGGTTGCTGCGTTTGCACCTGTCAGCCACCGTAAAACGGTCTGTTTGTATTTCACCAGGCGCATGTGCCGTCATTCCCTGATCTGTTACGGAAGCACGATCCGTATTGTACTTCCGGGTCGCACGGATCGCCGTTGTTTATGAATAAACATCGTCTTAATTTACTTAGAAAAGTACGCGCTCTATCTCCGTTGATCTTCATGTAGCTAATTTACGCCACTCGTATTTCTGTTACAAATCATTGGTTAAGATGATATATGACGCATTAGACCTGACCCCCAGCCTGGGCTGAATGAGAAACACCCTGCAAAATACAGAATGAATAATTTCCAGCGCCGCTCAGTGGTGAAGCTGCGTATCACTTTAACCATGACGTAAATATGTCAACGATTTTAACGGAAATACGAGTGGCATAAATTAGCAACAAGAAAATCAGCAGAGATACAACACATATTTTTCTAAGTAAATTAAGACAGTACTTATTCATAAACGGAATTATACCAGTACATTTTCCTTAATCTAGCATATTCAACGGCGATCTGTGCAACCCGGGAGTATTCCTTTTAGCGCATGTGCAAATGAGCAACACTACAGACTGTGCTTCTGTAACAGATCGGGGAATGACGTGTGCCACCGCGAGCCGCTCCAGCTACGTGAAGCTAGCAGGAGTGACGCGGAGCATCGCCTGAACAAGGGCGAGGGGGTTTTCAAAATAAAAGTTTAGACCGGATATTTACATTTTGTCATGTTAATTCTCATTCAACCTTTATTTCGACAGGTAAATCCCATTGAGCCCCCAGGACTCATTTACAAGAGAGACCTGAGTTCAACAATTTTGTCATGTTAAAAGTATTAGTAACCTTTGAAGCCACCAGCGTGAAGTTTTGAGAACAATAAACAGCAAAACCCTTATTAAACAACAATTATTGTTCAGATTACATTAAATTATTTTTTTAAACAACACAAATTATATTAAAAAAAAACACACTTCATTAAAAACATTCATATTTACATGTTCCACTTAAAGCCTAAACAACTTTCATATTTTGTCCAATTTACTTTGGAAGTCTGAACTAAAAACAAAATAATTTATAATAATAAATATGATATGTGTGTGTGTGTGTGTATATTTATGTAACATATATCCATCCATTATTTTCTGCTTCCTAAAGAGGTGCTTTGGGAAAATCAAAATAAAATGAAGATTACATGGTACTATGGTACTTTGGTTTCTAAGCACAGTATACCCACTACAAAAATGTAGACTACACCACTGCTTCATACCAATAAGCGTTACATTATTCAAACCCCATGGTTCCTATTTGAGTGTGCGGTCTAATCACTTCACTTACATCACAGTCATTCAAGAGTCATTTCACTAATCACATACATCTATATTAGGTTAAATGCCACCATGCTGCCTCTGAAGTTAAAGGAGGCCAACTGAGCTGATGTGATTTAGCACCCAGACTAGAAAACAATGTAATGGCGTAAAAAACAAACAATGAAAGCGGGTGATATTAAAACCATTAAAACCATGTCTCCAGGGGGAACATAAAAAACAAAATTAGCTAATAAATCTCCAAATTCACTCTAAGAGATTAAATTTCCACTAGACAATGTGCATCTAATGACAAAAACAGGATCTGCAAGAAACTCAGCTCCTTCATGAATCACATTGTGCATTCGATTCATTAGTATTCCTACAGCTCAGATATTAGCTGCCTTATGTGAATTCATAACACTTTGAGCCAGCACTTAACATTCTTGACCGTCTATTTTTGACTTCTGTGGTTGACAAGGACACAAGCAAGAAAGATTCATGAAAAATTTTGACAACAACCTGCAACAATTAACTATTCTGTGAGCCATTGAATTCACAGCCAGCATAAAGGAGCCATCTGATGTTGGTATGACTCAATAAAAGTATGATAAGCACACAAATTCAATTCAGTTCAGTTTATTTATATAGCGCCAAGTCACAACAGAAGTCATCTCAGAGTACCGAACAGAAACATTTATACATAAAAAGGCCGTTAATAACGTTATTTATCTGAGGAGCAGACTGCTTTGAGTTTAACTTCATCGCAGATTCTCATCTTGAGCAAGCATGAAGGCGACGGTGGAAAGGAAAAACTCCCCCATAATGAAAAAACCTTTAGCAGAACCAGATTCAGGACAAGCAGCCAGCTGCTTCAACCGACTGGGCTTGAGAAGAACAGGAAGGAAGAACAGATACACAATGGCAGGTCGAGAATCACATGTTAAGATAGAAACAGTATCAAATGAAAACTATTCAATTTTAACAATTCATTTAAAAAAATGTCAATTTGTCCTCTAGTAGTCTAAGCCTATGGCAGCATAACAAGCCAACCCTAACTATAGGATTTATCAAAAAGGAAAGTCTTAAGTCCAGTCTTAAAACTGGACAATGTGTCAGCCTCATGGATAGAAACTGGAAGTTGGTTCCACAAGAGAGGAGCCTGAGAACTGAAAGATCTTCCTCCCATTCTGCTCTTGGAAACTCTAGGGACCACAAGTAAACCTGCAGTCTGAGAGCAAAGTGCTCTGTTAGGAAAATATGGGACAATAAGATTTGTAATATAAGATGGAGCTAGGTTGTTGAGGGCTTTGTAGGTTAGAAGTAAGATTCTGAATTCTATTCTGAATTTGACAGAGCCAACGGAGAGAAGCTAAAACTGGAGAGATATGATCTCTGAGAGAAAACATGGATTCCCTGGTACAAAAAAAAAAAAAAATGTATGTTTATCACAAGACATTCCTATACTGACCAAAACTAATAAAGCTAAATTTTTAAACACTAGACATAGATGGAAACAGATACTGAAAACATTTTCATTGGCATTTTCCATTAATAAGTTAAAATATTTAGGGGAAGAACCAATTAAAGATATGTGGGCTGACAGTGCTGCAGGACAGATGAGCCACTTCTGGATCCCAGCGGTGGGTCATGCAATAGTTTCCACTAACTAAAGATAAAGGAGGACAGTTCTGTCTAATGATACCTCACCTGTGTGCTTATATGCAGCTGGATTTACTTATTTCACATTTTATTCATCTTTCTCTTTATTTTGTCCTCTTCCTCACACACAAACACACATCATTGCCTCAATCACACCAACTCACCGTCCAACACATCTCCTCTATCTGCCCACAGGGCCCCAAATTCAATTACCGCCAGGGTGCAGTGAGAGGCGGCTGCACAGGTGTAGCTCAAAGGAACTTGACAAGTCAGGGAAATGCATCAAGGGATTGACTTCTCTTTACGCCACTGAGTAAATGCAGAACCACGGTAAAATGCAGCCATTTATGCTTTAATTACCTATCAAAGATGATGTGTGGGGGTGGGACTCTTTAACTTGTGAGACTTGAAGAAAGGAGAGTGGCAAAGGTGAAGCCAGAGCCCTGCTACAGAATGAGGCACAGCAGGATGTGGATAATCCCACAGTAACACACCGCTAGTCAGTTCTGACATGCTAATTAAGTCCCTGAATCTCAATGAGAAATTCATCATTTATTGAAGAGGGGCAGTGCAGATGTGAAGCAGCAGAGGCAAACCAGCCCCAGTGAGGTTTTCACCCTATAGGGACATCACAGAGGAGCTGCAGGCTGCACCCACCATCCTCTGATGTCTACCAGCCCCTAGAAGCCTCAGTCAGAATGATGAAGTACTACAGGTCAAGGGCTTAATGAAAGGATCAGAACGCTGTCATTACAGGGCGGTTAAGGTGTTAAGGTGTTTGCAAATGAACCTGGAAACTCACATTTTCATGAGTCTAATCAGATTCAACCAGTCGCAGGTTGTGATTCTCTCCTGCTTTCTGAAAACAAGAGTTTAATGGACAGATAATCGGCTGCACACGCTTGAACCAAGCAAACACGAGGATCTTTCACATAGACACATCCATCTTGGTTACCATGGTAACAAGACTTATTATAAAGGCATCAGTTTTCCCAAAGCACCTGTGCACTGTATATAAAGCAGCGCAGCATAAAGTATCAGACAGGCTGACAGTGACAGCTTTCATCAGAAGCTCTCCGCCGCTGCTTCAGTCTGTTCTTAAAGAACGTATTGTTGGGAACGCTGGGAAAATGAGTCATGGTGGCACAGCTGTGTGACAGCAGGCGCCTGTGGAGAGTGGCGTGCTGGTATTTAACAAAAAAATAATAATCTGCAACAGAGATTGTTGCAGGCTCGGGGTCTTCCTATAGCTGCTGTGAATAATGATAAATAATTTAATAATCTACAATCAATAATCTAAAGATTATTTTTTTGCCAAGTAATTCTTCTACCACTTAAAATTTCAAAGTGGAGGAAAGCTATAGAGTGAGAATGATGAAAGAAGCGCACGTTTAGGCTTCTGCAAATTGCATCAACCTGACAAGCTGCAGAAACTGAGGTGCACAGTTGTCTAATGTCCTTCCTGAATAAAGCACATGGCTGAATTAAGAACTCCACACGAACACTTGTAAAATTTATTGACTTATTTCGTGGATTTTCACAGAGTGGTGGATGTTTGGTAGCAAGAAGATCCTGATAGAAACAACCCAGTCAATTAGATCGGTTGAGATTTGCAATGGTCACAAAGGCCAGATTGTGTTTTATTTTTCTAAGAGAACTACAGTTAAAGCCAAATCTATTCAATTTTCTAATATCTGTTTAAGTTAAAAATTATGGTTTAAAATATGCATTCGCAATAATATCGCAATACGATAAAACTAGATTTTCTAATCGCAAAGGCTGCAGTTTGACTGGTCACATGATCTGGTTGCGTGACTTGCGAGTGAGCGGAGCGGAGCAGAGAGCGGGAGAAGTCAACACTGAGCTTTAACCGGTTGCACAATGGAGTCAGGCTCGACAGAAGCTGACACATTTAAACGTTTGGTACCAAAGAGGAGCAGCACGTCTGGTGTTTGGAATTATTTTGGATATAAAAAACAAGACGCTACGCAACGACATGTATTGTGCAGAACTTGCCTTGCTGCTGTTGCTACCTCGAGGTAACACCACAAGTCCTTATCAACACTTAAATAAACACCACAAAGACATTTACGATTGTTGTACGGCTAGAACACCATCGACCAGTGCTTCAACTTCAAGGAATCACTGACCGAACTGTTGGAAGCTATTACTCCGTATGAACATGATTCGAAACGGCACGTGGAAATAACTCGAGCAGTAACAGAGTTCATAAAGACACGATGCCCATTAATATAGTGACCAAGCCTGGGTTTATGGTTTTGGAAAACACAATAGATAAGCGTTACAGGATGCCCTCGCGCACATGCTTTAGCCACGTTGCTAAACCGGAGCTACACAAAAAAGTGCAGAAACAGAGTTGCAGCGGAGCTGAAAACAGTGGAGTTTGTTGCAACTGAAACAGATTTATTGCTTGTGTTTGTTGAAAATACACGAGAAGAAGACATTGAAAAATAATTGCAATATTGAGGTTTAAAAAAATCGCAATTAGAATATTTTCCAAAATTGTTCAGCCCTAGTTTAAAATATGTTTATAATAATTTAAAAAAAAAAACTTTCTCCAAACAACACCAGTTTACAGTTTGTTCTCTTTATTGCTTGAAATCTAGAAATTAGCAACAGAACATAAGAATCCTCCATGTTTGTTTGACAGAGACATTTGTACAAATAAAATCCAACTTGGGAAAATTATCTTAAATCTCCTTTACAAACCAGATTGAATCATTTACAACTGGTATTGTTACACACCTCAACGCATGAAATTACCTAAACTGCCTGCCACATTTGTTTTAAGTGGCAAATAAAGAATTGCAAAGGATGTCAAAAGCCTGAGCAGTAGACAAAACCTTAGTCTCTTATCAAGGCCTTTTACACATTTTATGCTTCTTTGGACTTATTTTTAAAAACACCTTATAGCTACAACAAACTGTAAATCTTTTTAATCTGTAAAACTGCATTAAATGTGTGCTAATGTTAGTCCTAATGAGCATTTACTGACAAGAAAAAATACATTTTTGAATGCCCGATTGGCTGATCATAAGCAGCACTTAAAATTATCTGACTACAGTCACCTGTCAATTATTTGGAGCATCTTTAATAAATTACCTGATATTGAAACTGGTCTCTTTATTTTGAATTCATACTATTCCACACTGGAAAAAGAGCAACATTTCTACACTGCTTTTCTGAAAAACCCCTAAATGTATCTCCTGCATCACCGAAACAGGTCTGCTAAGCATTAAAGGTAAGCTACAATAAATATATTGCTCTTTAACGAAACTCAAACTTTATAGATGAAGTGTTTTTCTGTTGTTACTCACAGGAGAGCCTAACATGTTGGTGTTTTTTAGATAAAGTACGTCTCAGCGATTTAGATGAGATCAGATGGCTCTACGTGGGAAACTGACCCCCTAACCCACAAAATCCCCCTGAAGGATGTCATTAACATGCCATGAGAGCAAGGCAACCAAAGGTTCAAAGTTCATGTGAGGAACGTTTGAGAAAACATTCAAGAAGAGGACAGAAAGTCAGACAGATTGAAGAATGATGCAGGAACAGCACATGAACACAACACTTCATTTGCTTGTTTGTTTAATGCAATAACATTAAGAACTAATAGTTGATTTCATATTGATCCCGTATGTATGAAACTCTAACCCACAGCACGATCACAGCACCACACAAATCCTTTATTTCTGGGTTTATAGTGACATTTGATTCTCACACATGATCCCTTACGTCCACACCAAACAACGCTGTCTTGCAGAGAAACTGGGTCAATCAGTAGTTAAATGGTGACAAACTAAAACGGCTTTAAGTGTTATTGTCACTTTTTCAGCCTGAGGATTTGACTGCAGCAATATAACAGCCATGAACAACACAGCGCATCACACAGAGGGGTGTGTCTCCTGAAAATATTAGTCATAAATTATTGTACCCCCCATGCTCACATTAGAAGACAGGCGTCTGCAACATGGTAGGCAGATTAACTGCTCCTCATCTCTACGTGTAACCATGGCAACCCCCACATCAGCAAACTTGGGTTTGCCCTTTTAAATGAAAACTCTTATAGAGTTGAAATTCATAATGATATACAAAGGCCTGTCACGATAACAAATTTTGCTGGGAGATTAATTGTCTCAGAAATATTACGATAAACGATAATATTGTTTGAAATTTGACAATAATTAGTAATTATTGTCAAATCTAAGAAGATATGTTATGTTATGATCCATCCATCCATCCATCCATCCATCCATTTTCTTTACCCGCTTATTCCATTTTGGGTCACGGGGGTCGCTGGTGCCCATGTCCAGCAATCACTGTGCGAGGGGCGGGGTACACCGTGGACGGGTCGCAAGTCCATCACAGGGCCACATAGAGACAAACGAGACAAACAACCATTCACTCTCTCACTCACACCTAGGGACAATTTAGAGTTACCAATCAGCCTAACATGCATGTTTTTGGTCTGTGGGAGGAAACCGGAGCACCCGGAGAAAACCCACGCATGCACGGAGAGAACATGCAAACTCCACCCAGGAGGCCCCTGGACCGGGGTTTGAACCAAGGACCTACTCGCTGAGAGGCAGCAGCTCTACCAGTTGCGCCACCGTGCTGCCCGTTATGTTATGATATGTTTGTTAATTTGTTTTGCATGTAGTACCCTTTTTTGACCACCGGATGGGAGCATAAGACTGTTTGAACCGAAGGATGGATAGTGAGGGAGTGAGCAGCATGTCTCTTTAAAAAAAATGGGAGGGAGGCCCATTGACGTGACATGGGCTGTCTCTCTTCAGTTCTCAAAATGGCAGACGCTCGGTGTGATTTGAGCTCTTTAGCAAAGCATTTTTCAGGCAAACCTTTAATAAAAAATCTGTAAACAAGTTCTCAGCTTCTTTTTGCAGAGAAAAACTTTTTCACAAAGGCACGGGTTTCAACCGTGAATTTTGGAGCTTTGACAAGAGGTTTTTTCCCCGAGGTCGGCCTGTAGCTCGTAGCTTAGCTTCTCAGCTTAGCTGCTTTTAACGATCCAAAAACGCCATTTTGGACGGTTAAAATGGATTTTAAAGAGAACGTGAGGGGTCAGTGAAGAGCACCGGAGTTGAGCTTTTTGTCATCCAGTGTCGTCAGTAGAAAGAGAGAGACACGAAGAAACGATAAAGCCGATAAATGAAAATGAGGTCGATCATTTTCATCATATGATTAATTGATTTATTGTTTATCGCGACAGGCCTAGATAAACATTCACAGACGAAGAATCTGAACTGCGACCTCTAACGGTTTGATACTCTACAGCTTAGGGGGCAAACATTCCTCTACAGGTCAGGAAAAGACAAAAAGCATCTGCCCGGGTTAGCAAAACTGAATACCATAGAATAAAGTCGGTCAAAGCAACACTACCAGAGGAGCAAAATATCAGAACAGCAATAGGAAATGGTTAAATTTTAAGGAAGTTAACAGATGTAAGGTGTTAGCAGAACAGACAGAAGAGACAAATTTCAGATGTCTAGTAATTCCCAGTGTCCTGTCAGGCTGCAAACACCTCTGATGACTTCAGAGAAAAAATAAATCAGCACACTTTACAACTCTTTGATTTATAGTTCTGAAAAGACAAGTGGAGAGGGAAAGATGGTCACCGTCATCATTCAGCTACCAAGTTCATTGAGCACAGCAGATGAAGGTAACCGATCACATGCCACCTCTCCTGCCAAAGTTTTTAACAAAGATCTTGATGATCAGTTAGCACTCATTGCATGTGTTGGGGATGACTCTCAACTACTACTACACCAAATTTTAGTCCAACATCTGTAAAACTGACTGATTCATAGATATATTTGTGATTGTAAAGGTAGTTAAACTATGTGTCAACCTTCAAGTTCAAGTATCTTTGTTGTCATTCACGTCACATGTGGTACATGAGGTTGAATGAAATTGTGTACTCAAGGTCCCAGTTACACCCAAAAATAGCCAAAATATAAAGTATAAAAAGAAACAGTACTGTATACAAGGATCTAAGACATACACTAAGATATACGCTTAACATGAATAATGTAAAATAATACGGTATATTAAACTTGAATCATACTCCAAAAATTTTTGATGTATATAATGATTACTTTCTGAGAGCTTTATTAAAATCTGTTCAGTGGCTCATTAGATATTTTGCTCACAATTAGGCCAATGCATATGATTATCACCTTTTATGTTAGTAGGGAATTTAAAAAAAAACTATACATATGTATGAAAATTCAAAGAAACAGCATTGTTACTCAATAGATGTAACCAGAACTCATTATCTAAGGCAGTTGGTGGGAATGTGTTTAAAACTCTCACTGACAGGGTGTAAATACAGAAAGAGTTGCCTTCTGAATTTTATAACAATCACATCCAGTTTTTATTCATGTTCTAATGACAATACCTCAAGGAAGAAGAAAAATGAGCCAAACCCTCTTCTGTGTACAAATTACTGAGCCAGCACCTCTTGTCGGGATTCTCCCGGCAGCAAGGCGGTGAGGATGCAGACCATGTCCACACCACTTAAAGTAAAAACACAATTTAACAAACTGTGTCGATACCAAAACGTGTTCCTCTTTGGAGATCTGCCTTCCTTTCATGCCAAAATTTGAAAACAATACACAAAAGAAAACTTGATCCTGAAAACTTTTATTGGAAAGTAATTCACTCAGTTACCATACATTCAGTTGTATAAGCCTAATTTGCAGTGCAGAAGCAACAATTCAAAGGAAAAAAATAGTTTTTACATACATAGGAGCATGAACTGGAAAGATGGGCAAATTGTGCTGCAACAGTAAATATATATTTATACTATCACACAGGAAAAGTTATTATTAAAGAAAAACGTGAACGCAAATTCACATTACACAAACACAGTGTTAGGCAGAAGTGTTTTAAAAGCAATCATTTGAAAAACTGGGTAAAAAAAAAATACAGAGATAAAGCAAACAGGAATACAGTAGTCCCTCGCTACTTCGTGGTTCGACTCACTCTATGGCGGTTTTTCAAATTAAGATTGAACACGAGAAAAAATTGTACAGGACACGTGATTGTCAATTTTAATATTACTCACGTGATTGGGACAGTACTGGATACAGTGCTGTACAGTAAAAAGTTTAAAAAATAAAATACTTCGGACAGGCACTACCATTTTGTAGTTTTCTCTAAATAAGCTTACACTGTACTCCCAATCATAACAACTACATTTCCCAGAAGCCAACAAGGCCCCGCCCAGAAGCCTCGTTTCCTTCTGCTGAAATAATAGAAGGAAAGTTTTGACCTGACTGGAAAAATGTGGCGCTTATTACAATGACTTTGGCACCCAGCGGATGCAGAGAGCAACATGGAACCCACCGAACCAGGCCAGAACCAGAGCAAGGCCAGAACCAGAGCAGAACCAGGCCAGAACCAGAGCAGAACCAGGCCAGAACCAGAGCAGAACCAGACCAGAACCAGAGCAGAACCAGGCCAGAACCAGAGCAGAACCAGACCAGAACCAGGACACGCACCGCTGAAGGTCCGGCGCTCCGTCTGGAGCTCACCGGGACTTTTTTTATCTCTCAGACCACTCAGTCGGACCACCGGTCCCGGGCTGGCCACCCGAAGGTCAATCGAGGTGAATCTTGAGAGCTGGTAGCCGGCCCAAACAGAGCCAAAGAACATCTTTATCACCTTTTTCCTCATCGAGTCAGGACCTCACTGCCATAAAGCTGGACACTGGATCAGCTCTGATAACTTCTCACTATTGATGAGTGATATCGTGTGGGTGGGAGACATGGTAAGTACTGGAATGAGTCTTTTTTAACTGGTGTGAGTTTAGCTCTAAATGAGGATTGCCCGCTTGCGACCTGTCCAGGGGGAAACCCGCCTCTCGCACAGTGACCCCCACAACATTTCAAATTTTCAAATATACTTTATTAATCCCAAAGGGAAATTATTTGTTGTTGTAACTCGTTATCCTCTTTTCATTAAGAGATGTTATAGATACTGATAACTGTAGGCAGGAAGGATCTCTTGTAAAGGTCCATCCAACAGTGGATCCTAAGCAAATAGCTGCAGATGCCGTCCAATCCGTCCACCCAGACTCTGCTGGCCTCTCAGTTCTCCCGGGACTGTAGGACCGCCTGAACACCGGGCAGAACTCCTCCCAGAGTGATGGCCACTCCTCCCAGCAGTCTGCCGAGCTCCTTGTCACTGTGGACAGCCAACTGTAGGTGCTGAGGAACGATCCTGTCCTTCCGCTGTCATGAGCCGTGTTTCCTCCTAGTTCCAGATCTCAGTGGTCAGGCACTCGAGCACAGCTGGCAGGTAGATGAGAATGCATCCACAGAACATCTTTTTCAACTCATTTGAGATTTGGGGCTGTAGTTGAGATATTATTTGAGTTTTGGAGATGTTAATCAGCTGCTGTTGGTTGGAGAAAACTTCCTTGTTGCCATGGTTACGCATCATAACAAATGTCCAAAACTAAAAAAGTTTCAGTAAAAATCCTTCCAGCTGCACAGCATCTGATACCAGAGGAAACAATCATCCAAAAAATGTGATTTACATCCAGAAAAAGAGGAATTAAAGTTTCCAAAAGCAAAATCTCAGAATGAAAGTAACAGAGCTGCTCCAACATGCAGCCACCTTGAGCGGCGCAACTCTAGAAAACATGGAAAGGAAGAAGCAGGTAAAGATAATGGATGATTGCCCTTCTTTTTGTGACATAGCCCACTAGCCTACTTTTGACTGGGTGGCACCTGCTGCCCCGGTTTCTCTGTGCTATCAAGACGTTTTAGTTTAGGGTACGTTAAAACAAAAAAAGAGACGCCATCTGAAGAACCAGATCTCCTTTCTGGGACTCCCAACTGGTTATATATAGATGTTACAAACTAGATAAGAAGGAAAAACTCATGTTAGTCCCAGATCCTTAGTGATTTGGTTTTGTAGCTCAATAAAATGCTCCAGCTTCCTCTAAGAAAAGCAAGTGAAATGGTAACATTAACACAGGCAGATGTGTCAAACTGTGGAACAAATAAGTAGCGTTGCAACTTTATAACTTCTTCTTAAAGGAACTGTTTTTGTTTAGATCAAATAAAGAGTCGGTGCTGTAGTTTTCCTGGTCTGGAGCCAGGGGTTTGTCATTATCTGGTAAAACTGAAAGCACTGGTTCTAAGTTAGACATTAAACGATCTCTGCTGGAACAGAGACAAACCCCTGACACACGAATAAAAACGAATAAAAACCTCAGGGTGCAGAATTTATACAGGATTAATAAAATTGAAAATAACACCTACAACAAAAAGTCCACAATTAAAAAAATGTGCCGCTCCAAAGCTCTCCGTTTACCAGATCAGAGGTCCCAACATGGTGGAGCATTATTTAGATTCAGTCCCAAACGAAGTTTTATCTGAACCCAGATTGTTTTTTTTTTTAAAGTTTTAACAGAATGCTGGTTTTTAAGCTGCTTCTTTTTTCTTGCATTTACTATATGTCATATTAGTGCTGCTTTTCTAAACATCATATTTTAAATTTATATATGTATTACATTTGCCTGAGAACATTTTATTTAGGCAAATCTTGCTGAATTTTAATTGAACTGCTATTCTGAGTATTGATCAGGGACAAATATTTCAAGTTTTACAGTGAACGTGAAGACAAATAGTCAATTTAAATACATTTTAAAGCTAAGAAGGAAAAAAAAACCAGGCTTCCTTTTCTACAGAAACCTCTGTAGCTGTTCTCAGACCAGGAGACCTGTTGGACCTCCTAAAGGAGGCCACCTCACCTGGCTGCTCTCAGTGGTGGATCAGGTAGCACAGGTGTGACTGCACTTGGATAAATGAATTTTCTTACCTGATCCTAAAGTGTAAACTCACAGGCCCTGCTCAGGGAACTCGCTTCAGTCATTGATATTCATTTTCTTCTTTCAGTTAAGCAGAGCCCACAGGTCAGGGTGGAGATGCAGAAACTGGAAACTCACAGCTCTGGCTCAGCTGTCTTTACATTTAAAAAGCTAAAAAAGAGCACACTAACAGTGTCATATGATGCTGTTTTGTCAAAAGTGTATTTTGTAAGGATTAAAGAAGAAAGTTGAGGCTATAAGAAGTTTTTATATTATTTTACAAACGTGGTCATTAAAAATAGCTTAACGTTAGTTTTACCTAATGAAACCACCAAAGTTTTAACATTTCACCAGGAACACGTCACTTAACTGATACATATTTTTGCTCATAAATGTCCCCTTTAAAAATATGTGCTTTAGGTGATTTAACAGGAAGCACGAGATAAAAAATGAAATTTTTTACATATAAATTTAGCAAATATTCTTTAAGAATTAACAACTTAGTTATTAAGTTAAGTTAATAACTTAATTTTGAGCCATTACTGAAACCACCTAAATCAGAAGAATCATCCTCTGGGCATAATGTCAGTTTCTTAGTTAGGACAGACTGTGACAAGTATTATTTTAATTAAAGGGTATGGAGTAAAGATGTTCATTTTAAAGCACATAAACTTACCAAAAGACAAATGAGTTTGTTATTATTGGTTCCGAATTGGCTTTTATAACCAGCAGCAATCGATCAAACAGTAAAGCAATAGATGGTGATACATTCATTCATTATACTCAGTATATTATTATACACTACAGTACATTATTATATACTAAAGTACATTATTATAGTCAGTATATTAATTCATTCATACCCATCTACACACTACAGACTCATGTTTGGGCTGCTGTTTAATATACTGTATTATTTTAAATTCTTAGTGTGTAGCATATGTCTTGAATCTTTTAGCATACTGTTTGGCCTTTGTTTAGTGTATACTAATATATATATATATAGTTTCTTTTTATACTTTATATTTTTGCTATTTTTTGGTGTAACTGGGACCTTGAGTGCATAATTTTGTTCCACCTCATGCACCATATGTGATGCGAATGACACTAAAGAACCTTGAACCTTGAAGTTATCAAGACTATGACTGTGGTGGACTCTAGTGCTGAGTGGCTCATTATAGAGAAACAAGAAACATGAGTAGAGCAAGATGAGAGGAAATCTGTGCTGCTGAAATCGAACTTATAATGTATTTATGTTTAACACATGGCAGGTTTTTAGCAGCATGGTTAAACTGGCAGTCTGATTTCTCAGACCCTGCTCCTAACTCCTCCTAGCCTTCATCAACCCATCCCCCCACCTCTTAACCTTTGCAAGCTACAATTGCGCAATCATTTTTACAGGTAACTTCTGCAGAGCTCCCACCAGCAAGCATCAAAACAACGGTGAAGACACGATCAGTGTGCCTCAGGGGTACAACGCAGACTGACAGCTGCAGTCTGGATTCACTGCGCAGCTGAACTCTGCACCAGCAGATCTAACTGAATACAGTTTCTTTACATTTTGACTGGATATCCAATTAATCAGTCCACAGCGGCTCAGTGGTCAGGTTTTTACAGTCAGACGTCATCAACAGAAACAGCCAGCGCGCTAAATAGGCCACAGGATGGTATGTGACCCACAAGATGGCTCAGTGGCCCATTTTTGTTTCCCAACCATGTGAAACTCTGCCCGCTGAGGTGGAAACACAGCCCTCTCCAACAGAGGGAAAGGAACCCAAGCCTCCGGTGTCAGTAACAAGGTGAGGTTTAAAGAGATCGGACACAAAATGGCACATGCACAACAAAACAGCCCGCACCCATCGTGAAGTAAACGACTGGATGATTGCTGGGAAAACATAGGCTATGTACACCGTGCAGCAATCTCTGTGCAGCAAAGATTATAACCAGCAGGAGCCAAGTTTACATCAGTGTGGAGCATTTGTCAAGCAAAAAATTTTAAATAATATTTATTATTTCGAAATGATGTCAAGATAACTACCATATTTTTCACCATTTAAGTTGCACCTTTTTGCGTAAATTAGCTGCGACTTATACAGCAAAGCGACTTATTTGTGTTTTTTTTCCACTTTATTAGACATATTTGGACTGATGTGACTTATAGGGCGGTGCGGCGTGTATGGAGGCAAGTACAGTAAATCGTTTAGTCTAAATAAGGAAAAAAAGGAATACTAAAATGTATTTATTTGTTTGTTTATTTATTCTCTTTTCTCAAAAATGATCATTCCACCTTGAATGTGTCTGAAGAAAAGCCTCTCCATTGACGCCACTTGTGAAAACAAGATAAAGCCCACAGCCCGAGTTATCTCCAGTGCCAACGTGAGGCCGAGAACAATGTGTGTTAAACTGAGCATGAATGGAGCTTTTGATTGGGGGGGGGGGGGGCTTTTTGTTACCCTCTCCCGAGCCCCATCTTTAGCTTGTTTCAGCACAACCTGGAAAAAAAAGGGGAGTTTCTAATTCACCATTAACACCACTTAACATAAAACCAGTCCTTTTTGTATCCTTATGCAGACTAAATCACTTCAAAAGATTTGAACTATCACTTTAAATACAAGCATCATTTGCAGCAGGTATATTAAAACTGATAGAAATGTGAAAAATATATTAAAATCGACGCCTCGTGTAGTCAGCAGGAGGCTTAAAGACAGGACAGTCAAAGAAATCCGTCTCCAAAACCAAAACTCTGTTGGCTTTGATGTCTCACCTGACCCAAAGCACACAAAGAATTACGCAGTTTAAATAAGAGCCTTTAAAAGGGATTTCACTTGAGAATCTGCTAGGCCTTAAGTATTAAGCACAACACAAGCGAGCGGTGAAAAGATTAGCCAGCATGCACGAGGGACTGCGCCTCGCTTGCTGCATCTAAACATCCAAAGAGACACAACAAAACTCCTACACTGAAAAAAAATCAAGAAGTTTTAAAAACTCGGGCACGTTTCTCACCAGTAGAAAATGTTACCCAGACTGAAAAAAGAGCAGATTTGGAAAGATCTATTTTCAGCTGTGGATTACTTTGTTAATCTCAAGATTTAGAGAAGCAGCAGAACACGACTGCAATTGATTTATAACCAACTATAACGCGTCAAATTACAACTATAATTTGCGTTTTCACGTTCAGCGTCTCACGTTATGTTCCGTTCAATCCCATTTCAAGCGTTCAGTCACAGCCTGCACCTGATTTTGGCTTGACTTGCGTTAATCCAAGCAGCCAACTAAGACCACAGATTTAAATTTAGATCTGTGTTATAAGTAAGATAATCCTATTAATCTGAAAATCGGGGAAACAGTTCAAATGGCAGCTGCTTTTAAAAAGATGAAGCATCTCTTAGTTTTTTTTTTTTGCTCCATTATCTAAAAAAAAAAAAACCACCGGAGGTTCTCACTCATCGTCGACACACCTGGGTAAGAAGGTACAGTAAATCATCCTAATGTTCATGGGTTCCCACAGGCTGTCAGGAGGAATAAACGTAACAAAAAGCCACTGCAGTAAAGCAGATTTAGGACAGTATAAAAGATTAGAAAGCAGCGAGCAGGCAGCTTAATAAAGTAAAGGCACACTGACATTAGTCTAAAAGGATTCCTTCGATTTCATCCATGCATGCAACGTTCAGTTGCCATGCCAACCCGCTACTCGTCTCCCGCAGCCATGATGGAAACAGAAAATGCTGCTTGGCTACACTGAACAGAAAATCAAGAAACGGCAAAAACAGGCAACTCACCGAGACGTCGAAAAGCTCCTCGGAGTCGTCCAACATGCGCACCCTGACGGTGACGCGTCGTCCAGGCGGCATGGCTGGAGGCCTGTGCGTGGGGTCCAGCGTACTGATGCCAAGAGTCTCCGGGGCTCCGAGCCGCTGACCAGCTACAGAGGAAGTTGGCTCTTGGTCTGGCTCCGCCATGGTTCGCTGCTCCGTTCACCACTGAGCCGGAACTGAATTCATGACACAAAAGAGAAGACGTGAGTTTGAAAGTTGTCATTAAACCAGCTGTTGTTCACAAATTAGTGGCGCAGGTTTAAAGAAAAACACAAAGATGTCCAGAAAACAGGCTGCACAAGCCTCCTGGTCGCTAACACAGTAAATGCTGTTTTTGCACTCTGCACTAATGGCTGCTAATTGTTGCCAGTGGGAGACTCAATTACCGAGGATGACATATCGTAGCGCGTTCTTGATTTCAAAGCCCACATCAAGCTCAATTTATCTCGACACACTGATCACGAGACTGGAGTGAACTCAAAGCGTTACTGTCGTTCATCAGTTCATTCATAACAACGTGAAAGCAAAGCGAGGCCGAAGGCACAGAGAGACACGATGGTGCGCTGGAGGCTTCATGGGTCTGAAAGACGGCGAGTCAGACATTTAAAGTTCCTGCAGGAGGTTTGAACTGAATAAAAAAAAGAAAAAGAGTAAACCTGTGAATCTGGAGTTTTCTTTGAAGAAAAGGTAGAAATATAATCCTTTTTTATTTTAAATGTGTGTGCAGATTAACAGAAAAGAACACAAGATTAGAAAAGTAAAGGAGTTTGAGGAGAAAAAGGTTAAAGGGGCAGTTCGGATCTTTTAAAGTGCAGCTATGTGGAAAGGTTATAAATAAATAATATCTTACCTGTTCAAGATAGCTCTATGGAGGACATCAGTTTGGAAGAAACTGTTTGGTTCTGAGTGAACTGAGGAGCTAACAGCTAGCCTGAGTAACTCGAATCCCAAAAACTTTCAAGTGCTTTTACTTTTCATGTAAGTATCGTACTTTCCAGCTGGAAGTTCCCGAGGCCGGACCAGATGTGCTACAGCTAGCTGCGTTTTCAAACCATACTAAAATCCTATACGTAAATAACTGCGTAATGTGAATTCACCGGCAATGTTAAGGTTTATAAAGTGAGTCTGCATAAATCGCTACGAAATTTTAGAGAGCCAAACTTGTTTTTCTTATTTAAAAAGTCATCTAAGACAAGTAAGATACTAACTATTAATGATCTTTCCACTGAGCCCCACTTAAAAAAAATGAACACATTATCCGATAAGAAGCATTCAAATCAGAGCTTAATGAGCTCTTTAGGGGTTATGAGAACAGAAGTTAGAAGAAAGTTACGTAACTTTATGAATCTTTTATCAAGTGGAAATTTTGCAACTCAAACGGGATTAGTGTTAAATAAACAGTTGTAGATGAGTCCAAACCACATTATAACTCAATTAGCTTTTTGCTTGTTCATAATTAGCTTGGATGCATTTTATGAGAACGATGGGTTCCAGATGTTCCTTGCAGATGACACTGCGATCGGTGGTGAGAACAGGGAACAGGTGGAAGAGAACTTGAAGAGGCGGAGGTATGCACTTGAAAGAAGAAGAAGAGGCGTTCCAGATGTTCTAACGTTTAACCCATTATTGTACTGTTACATTATCAGGACTAATTAATGAGTCATGTTTGAAAGTACTCTAAAGTAGGTGTAAATAAATTTAAAAAAAAGTCTTTAAACTTTGCAGCTTCTATCAAATTGTTCTAAAAGCCCAACAACTTGGTGAAAACCCACCCAACTCTGCTCCTATCACATTTAAAGTAAAAACAGCATCATCACTGATTAATTCTGAATGTCCTAAAGATGTGACTGTGTTTTGACAAAGTCTGAGCACTCATTTCTCCAGGGGAGACATATGAGTCGACCATTATCAGCATATAACCATTTACGCAGAGCCAGACCCCCTCAAGGCCCGCGGTTATCCATCCATCAAACATTCCAGCACCCTGATGTCATCCTGAGACCTCACCAAATGGTTCAAAGCAGCGGGCTGTCGTTCAGCCGCCGCCGCCGCAGAGTGACTGACTGCTGCCAAGTTTGAGCCGAGTGCTGAATCAGGCATTTCAGACCAGTGGATAATGTAATCATGGAGCGTGTGGAACTGAACTGGTCAAGGGTAATGCCCAACTTTGCTCTGCCTGATGCTTAAAACAGACGGAGAAAGTTTCCAGTCAAACACCGCCAGCCGTAGTTGTGAGACGAGAGTACAATTTACTGTTAAATGTGTTCTTTGTGAACCATCACAAACAAAAACGGACACTTTTGCTGCAAGTAAAGGAGCACGGGCCACTTCACTTATTTATGGTTAAACCAGTTCACAAAGCAATGCATTATTTTAGCACCTGTTTTACTGTCATCACTGACCAGCATGTGCAAATATTAGTGGCTTTGTATGACATTGGATCCTTAGCCCATCATAGTACCTACTGTCCTGATTACTGTATCCTGTTGAGTCTGTAAATTCCTGTCTTGTGTGACCTGCACATGCATGGCATGTAACCGGACACTGTTCAAACAAAGCAGGAGTGAAACAGAGGCCAGTGTAAGAGTAGACAGTGATTATTTCAGCCAACACATGCCCCCCTCCTCCTCCTCCTCCTGCACCAAGGATCATGAATCAAGCAGTCATGTGTGGTGCGCTGCTCTGAACCGCCAGCTTGGGTCCAAACAAACCAACAGAGCAGGCATCAGCCGTGCACACCCCGCTCCCAGAGCCAGATGGTGACCCCCCGGGCGTCGTCTACACACTCCTGAGCGAAACCCACCCCGGTCTTTGAACTAGAAATTCCCCACGTATGTGCGATGGGGAACTGCAACTGCGGGCTTGAGCTTCAATCTAACAGTGGCTCCTCTGTGTGCAGGCAGGGGCCCCCCTGGTGAAGTCCAGCACTCTGCACAGCTGGAAACCTTTAGTGACAGCTGAACGGCCTGAGGCAGCTGTCTACCTGAGAGAGGCTGTGTGCAGCAAACAGAAGGCTCAGATTCCTCTGTGTTCGGATACCTATTGCAGGGTGTGGCTGGTTCTGCTGAAATTCTCTGGATTAATAGCAGTGTGGCACGTGTTTATAAGTGAAAGGAAGACCAGCCGTGCAGGATGTAGTCCTTAAACATAAGCTGCCTGAAAGAAATGAGTGCAAGGAAAAGGATAAATCCTTAACCTCACATGTCTTGAATGTAATGTGGGTTATCAGAGCAGTAATCACTGGATGTGGCATTCATAAAGTGCTTGGACTCATGTGCACATCTGGATACTACACATACAGACACTTCCTGTGGAGCTTCTGATCATGTAAATGCCACAGAGATCCATAAAAAAATTTTTTTTAATCTGATCCCAGCAACGAAACCTGAGCTGCTGCGGAATATTTAATGCAACCCACGCTGAGTGCATGTGAAGGGTTTCACGCAGCGAGGGTTTCCAAAGAAATCCACAGGGTCACGCACAAACACGCAGGGTAAATACTCCCAGGATTTAGCCTTAATCCCCTCAAACAAGTTCAACCACTTCCCTCATAAGAGCCCACTGACTGCGTGGGAGGACTCGCTTACCCCCTCTCCGCTCGCGTAAAATGCGGGTTTAATCCACGGCAAAGTGAGTGGAGAGTCCTTCCTTACATCCACGTCCAGTGAGGGGAATAAATGAAAGCGCGCGGAGTCTCACGCGGACACGAGGCGTCCTGCGGTCGCCATGGCGGACGACTGAGCGTGCGAGCGGCGGGGGAGATGGGATTATTACACGGAACCGAGCCGAGGAGCTGCTCCCGTTGGTCCACTCAGACAATGAAGGAGGTGCAGCGGCACCTCCACCTTCTCTCGGAAGCCGCGGGAGTTCAGCGGAGCAACAGCACCACCCAGCGGCCGCGGCTGGAACTACGGAAATCACAGGAGCGACGTCTTTTTAAAAAAAAAAACGCCTCGAGGAAAAGGAAAGCAGATATTATTATTATTATTATTATTATTATTATTATTAGCAGTGGTGGAGAAAGTACTCAAACACTGTACTTAAGTAAAAGTACAAATAAACAGACACAAATTTACTCTAGTAAAAGTAGAAGTACCACATTAACATTTTTACTTAAGTAAAAGTAAGTAAGTACTTGCTTTTAAAAATACTTAAAGTATTAAAAGTAAAAGTACTTGCTGAATGGACTACAATATCTAAGTATGCCTGTATGTATTGTTTCTGTACTACATTAATAGTGTTGTGTGTTGTTGCTGCAGATAATACATGTTTTTATTGTGTTTACTCTGTGACACTGTTCACACTTGGACTTGTGATTCTGTGCGTCAGGATTTCAGGGATGACCTGCAGAGTTAGATGCCACTAAGCAAAATAGGAAAGAGGAAACTAACGGACAAATAATAAAAAATAAAAAAATGCAACGTGAATCTAACGTGTAACACAACGCATTATAGAAATGCAGTGTAGTAGAAAGTACAGATACATAATGTAAAATGGAGTAAAAGTTGAAAGTACCCACATTTAACTCCACTTAAGTAAAGTACAGATACATGAAAAATGTACTTAAGTACAGTAACAAAGTACTTGTATTCAGTTCCATCCCACCACTGGATATTAGGAAGTCTTACCAAAGAATTACATTTTACATTTGCACTGTTGAGAGCTTCTGACCTATCATTGTTTCAAATTCAACTTAACCACAGGTATATAATTGTAGCAATAAGGAAGATGGAGGAAGAAGGGTGACACTTTCTCCACTCCCCTCCACTACATTTATTTTATGTATTTAGCTCTTGTTAAAGTGTGGCACCAGCTGGTCAGTTTACTGACCAACAACAACTTCATTAATATATTCACCCTTTAATGATCAGAATCAGTCACTGGGGTAGAATCTGTTAATCACAGGGAGTTCTACACCAGAACAAATGAATATTCATCTGAATGAAGAGGCCAAAGTTGTCTTTGAAGTTTTATTACAAAAATATTCAAACTAAGAATCAACAACAATAATAAACAAACAATAATAATTCAATCAAAGAGTGATTAATCTCTTATCTAAGGCTAAATTGACTCTGAGCAGGAATTATTTCGGTTTCTATACACGCATGAATTTAGACAAAGTTTGACTATTTTAACAGCTTACTTTGGATTTTGGTTGAAATAAGTTATTTAATCTGATCAGATAAAGTCATTTATTATCACTGCAAGCCAGGAAACTATTTACCAAGTGTCATGAGGTAAAGATGGTATAACCAGACCAGGGCATCATGTCACCAGGTTTCTGCTCCTTACCGGGTCAGTGTTGAGGGCACCAGGTCACTCGTCTTTCTGAGGTTCTCTGGAGGATCAGACCAGGATACACCATGAGGACTCAAGGTAGCTGAACGTCACTGTGACAGCTTCAGGGGTTTGTGAGGGCAACAGCTGATGAGGAGGTGCCGTCCATCAGCGCCTTCTGTCAACTTGAACTTCAAGCCGAGAACTTGAGTCTTGCAGTGAGAACGTGCTTCAACTTCTGTAGTTATTTAACTTCTAACTATTGTAATTTGAGTGACATGTGTATCTGCTCAGGAACTGAACGAGTGGACCTTGGGACCACCACGTAGGATCGGGTCCAAAGACGAACCGCTTTCCGGTTCGGAGCCGAAGACGAACTCTCTGGTTCGGGAGATGTGATGGTTAAAACATCACGTTTTCTACCTACACCTGAGACTCTGTGCAAGATACATTCCTCTTTTTTAACCTTTATTTATACAGGAGGTCTCATTGAGTCATGAAGTCTCATTTTCAAGAGAGACCTGTTTTGAGAGCAGATGGTGGGCCTTGCTCAAGGGCCCAGAGTGGGGCAAATGAGGGTGGATGTGGATGTTTCACCTTTTCCACCCACATTTTGATGTTGTCAGTTTGGGGAATTGAACAGACAACTTTCTGATCACAGGACCATCTTCTCTGACCTCTGCACCACCACTCCCCTTATGATTCATTCCATTTTCTGGTTTTACTGTCATCAATTAAAATTTTGGAAAGTGCAAAGAAACAATTTATTTTTTCTTGGAAACTATACTGGAGACTTATGTAGCGAATACATTTTTTTTTGTTTTGCTGACAGAAGAGTCAAGGATTTAAAATCAACTTTAATCACAGGTCGAAGTGGAGAGTTTAATGAAACGACCAGATAATTGTTGCTTTTCACAGAGTGCAGTCTTCAGGTGACGCTGGTCCGTGTTAGGTTTCTATCTGGAGATGGTCTGACGTCTGTATGGCATTTATCTTTAAGTGAAGTGAATCGATGCATTTTTGTTGTTGCTTTTTTAAATTAAACTCTTTCTTTTATATGTTTTATGCATAACATGTTTGCATTGACCCAGAGTAGGACAACTGACAATCAGACCACGCACATGTTGCACCAGACCACTTGGTCTCTTCGGGTCCTTAAATCTCCACGGACTGCAGGTCATAAACTGTCACAGTTCATCCGGTGAGACTGGGAACTTGCAGTCACCAAACCTGGGGGTAAAAACTGAACATGAAGTTCAGTCACGTATTTACGTTTTTCATTCAACTGGCTCCATCATAATGTTTAATGTAGTACTGAATTGTACTTAAAGCTTGGGAATAAATAATTTCCCCTCACACTGTTAACGGAGATTGCATAACTGAAGTAATGCATGACTGAAAATTCATTGTTGGGGAAAACTATTTTTGAAATCTGCTGGACAGGTATTAAATTAACTAATTGACTAATGGCATCTGGTTTACCAGTGAGACTGCTAACAGGTCTGATGGTATGTGAGTTCCACCTTTACGTGCATTCATCAAGGTCTCTGAGTGGCACCTGCATGAACACGTGTGCGCTCATGACTGCCAGTGAAGAGGCGTCTCTCCCTCAGATCATTCCTCAGCTCCATCCAGAACTGAGACCTGCACCAAACTCAAATTAGAGGGACAATAAAAGCAGAGATCAACTTTTGCCTTTCAAAGTTGAGCCTTTAATGTCTCCATTTTGATTGTTCCAGAATAAAAATGTGATGTGTTATATTATATTATTGTAAATGCTGGTTTGTTGGGGGGGTGGGGGGGTGGGGGGATGTTTGGGTATCTTGAAAAGTGTGACAAGACGAGTACTTCAAGTGTCTTAAGAACATTTTTCCCGCATGCGTAACAAAACACAAACGTCCCCAGATTTTGGCCACAGAAATGACAAAACATGGCAGCCTGACAATAATCAGGGATGTAGTCAACGATATCGTTAAATAAAGTGAAAGGCCACGTCAGAGGAACGGGTCATTGTGTGTGTGTGTTTAATTTCTGTTGCTTCTCTGACTCTTCATCAACTTTTTTAGGTTTTATTTAATCTGTATGGAGGTTTTGTGGCTCTTTGGTGTCATTTATGTCTTTGGGGGGTGTTTTTGCTGTCAGTTTGCATGTCTTTATTTATTTGTCTGTTATAAGCATCAGCTATTGAAATCTTTTAGCGTTCATATTCTTGTAGTTGCTTTGGACTTTTGGCATTTTATTTGATGCTTCAGACACGGGTCCATGTCCTGCAGCCTCTTGGTTTGTGGCCAACAGCATCAAGGGGTTACAAAGGGACACAGGGAAGCCATCTACTACTTTTTGTCTCTTAGAGTGACACAGAGGGTATTCTGAAACAGTGATGACTCAGTTATATTAAATAATTGATGCAAAGTGATCTCAGCTTTGTTTTTGTTTGTTTTCCCTTTTGACGTGCAGGGGGTGCTCTTTGGCTCAGACGTGAGCCTCCTCCTCAGCATCCGGAGACAGGTGAAAGACAAAAGGCATGATGGACGATTTTATTTCTATTTTCATGTCTTCTGCTCACCCACCTTCTCTTTGGCAGGAAGACGTGTCTCCTACACTTTATTGGTGTAGGACTGAAGATGGAGAAATCACACTTGGTGTCTTGGCAGCGTCAGAGGCCCTCGGGAGTCTCCGTGTGTTGGAGCGGAGGTAAAAGACACGAGCAAGACTGTGAAAACGAGTGTGAGCGGCAGAGAGAAAGAGGAAAACAGATGAGAGACAATGCTGGTTTGGATTAGTTATGTAAGCAATCAAGATCTGGTGCCATGTTCTCTGATCCACTTACGTAATGTTGAATGGAATCAATTCAGCTTCATACTGATCCCCATGAGACAGGAAACTAGTAGAACACCAGGACCCTGAAACTTGCCAGTTTTTATTTCTAGTATATTTCCACGATCGGAATTTGTTTCACATCAAACACCTCCCAGAACATACTTGAAAACTTGATGTGCGATTAAATAAACCCAGATATTTTTGTCCTGTTTTGGTTTGTAAACTCTAAACTTGAATGCAGAACATTCAAATATCTAAAGTAGCTTGTTAGAAGGAAAATACGTTGATGAGCCATTATACAGAAATTGTAATGAAGCTCACAATCGTGATTTTCATTACTTGTTGCCATAACAAGTATCTCAACAGTGTGTGTGCATGTTGCATTTGGCAACAGGATGGATCAGTGGTTAGCACTGTTGCCTCACAGCAAGAAGGTCCTAGGTTCAATCCCCTGTTGGACTTGGGGTCTGTGTGGAGTTTGCATGTTCTTCTCGTGCTTGTGTGGGTTTTCTCCAGGTACTCCGGTTTCCTCCCACAGACCAAAAACATGCATGTTAGGCTGCCTTCAGGCCTCCATTGCAAAAGAGATCTCTCAGTGGGATTTGCCTGGTTAAATAAAGCTTAATAAATAATAAATGTGTTCATTTTTTCTGCCTGTTAGCAAAATATATGAGTGACTTTTGGAATCAAACTGGTTCAAAATGGCTGCTACAGCTTATTAACTTTGCAACAACTCCATCATATTTGCAGTTGTTGAGCTAAAATCTGGTGTGGTAGTTGCTGAGAGTCATCCGCATCTTTGACCGCTGACAGATAGGGCAAGCGTGTTTGTTTAAAATATTAGCATAAAAGGCTTTGGGTGGTACCAGATACCACCACCCTGTGGGACTCCTATAGGTTTCCAGCAACTCACTATCTCCCCAGCTGCCACTCACCCCAATCAGCCACCGCTCCACACCTGCACCTGATTTGGAGGACTGCTGTGCAGAGTAAAAAAGCTCCTGCCAGATGTTCTCACAAAGCTGGGAGAATATAATATGGTAAATAATGGAGAGCCTGTGAACTAGTTCCTCAACAAGTTACTGACCTTTGTTATTCTTCTCCACCGACTTCCAAGTCCTGTCTTTTAGAGTCTTCCAAGACCTTCTCGTTCCTTGTGACCCGGCCCTGACATCTTGTCCCTTCAATTATCCAAACATCAGCAACTTCCCAAACAACAACCTGCTCCTCTCTCCACAGATACTCACCTCCTCTGGATCACCTACTTTCCTGTGGAAACCTCCTCTCTGGCTCCATCTACAGACACAAACACAGTAAGAAAAGACTCTCTTCAAATCACATCATTCATCTAAACCTGCAGAAATACAAGAACACGCATCTTGTCCATTTTTCGTTCCAGCCCTGAACATCAACACTTGTGAATAAAACACTTACCTGCTGTACACCTGTCTCTTCCTCAGTCTAAGACTTGGGGTCAACATGATCTAAAATCATGTCACACCCAAAATTTTAGCTTGATATCTGTGATAAAAGGGTTGTACCTGGATGTAAGCTCCACCATCCAGGTAGATAACAACAAAAAAAAAGTTAACTCGTCATCTGGACCATCTGCGTGAGAAATGTTTCGTCCCCCATCCAGAGGACTTCCTCAGTCTATATGGCTTGCCAGCCATATCTGTCCCATAGCCTTCGCTGCTGTGTTTCAAGCCAACCTCCTGTTGGAATCTCAGAAGTAGACTTTAACATGCAAAACACACTCATCCAAAACAATCAACCATCATGTACAACAATCAAATGTTTTAGGCCGGATGACCAACTTGCTACACACAGAAACAGCCTGAGGACGACCAAGGCCAAAGTGGTTCAGAAAAAGGGTTGTAAGCTCAATCATCCAGATGACACAATTCAACCTTTGTTGTTGTCATCTACCTGGATGATTGAGTTTACACCTTTTTTCTGAGCCACTTTGGCCTTGGTTGTCCTCAGGCTGTTTCTGTGCGTAGCAAGTTGGTCATCTGGCCTAAAACATTTGATTGTTGTACATGATGGTTGATTGTTTTGGATGTTGTGCAAGTGTTAAAGCCTGCTTCTGAGATTCCAACAGGAGGTTGGCTTGAAACACAGCAGTGAAGGCTACCTATGGGACAGATCTGGTTGGCAGACCGCAGACTGAGGAAGTCCTCTGGATGGGGGACGAAACTTTTCTCGTTTAAAGAAACTAGTCCAGATGACAAGAGTTGACCTTTTTTGTTACCGGTGATAATTAATTATGGTCCGTTTTTGGAGCTCAATACAGTTCTTGAATTCAGTTGCTAAGGCTATTTTGCTGTGGTGGCCATCTTGAATCAAAATGTTATTGAGATAAAGATTTAGGTACAACACCGCCAATTATTTTCTGAGAACCTCATTAAAATCTATTCACTGGTTGAGATATTTTGCAAAAAAAAAAAAGACAAATGAATACACAAACACTATCGCCCACCTTTTATGAACGTATGCAGCAATTTAGAAAAAGTAAAAATGCGTTCTTTGCAAAGATCCCCCCCCCCCCCCCCACACACACACACAGTTTCAGCAACAAGAGTGGGAAATCGACAACTGTTGCCATGACACCTGGTTATTACAGCCCCTCTGACATTTGTTTGTTCCACCCTCCCACCCGTTTCTGCACATCAGCACTGTTTTTAGTATAAAAGGTATGGGCACACATTTCGGTCATAAATATTTTGCACGTGTAAAAAAGATTTGTACGTGCCCATAAAAAGGCATTAGAGAGGGGTGGGGGTTGAGATCCTAAAAAGTTGACAAAAATAAAAAAAGGCTAGAAAGACAAAAAGCTCAGGCAGCAGAATAACATCTTGTACACATTTGCTTGTAGTTTTGCTGCATCACTGAACCAAAACTAAAACATGTTCATTAAATGGTATTTTGTTTATTTTTCATCATTTTTGTATAGCTTTCTTTTTATTCCTCTGAGCGCACGAGTCTAATGTCCACACATTACAGCTCCTGTCTGGAGCACATAGACTTGTACACTCCACTGATCAATGCAGGGATTAGAGGAATTTAAAGGCTCTTGTGTTTTCTCTGTCCATTGAATCCTCTCCAGCTCTAAAAGTGCTGAGCTGGCAGGTTGTTCCTCCACTCCCTCGGATAAAAGCCCCTTGAACTTGTGCTCCTTGGAGTCAAAAAGACGACAGACATGGCTGTCTTTGTCACAGACATCCCACTCAGATCTCTTGGGGAAGTTTACTGCAGACTGATGGGGTGGGGGTGGGGGAGTGTAATGAGGATGGTGAGTCATGCTGCAAATCCCACTTTTCATCCTGACATTTGACATAGGGTTGTGGAGGATCTCAGCCGGAACAAACGCGCCGAGTCACATCACGGAGCTGGTAATGATGAGTCAGCACCTATTTAGTTCATGCACCCACACTGAGAGACTTGGAGGTTTGTTTTCAAGCTCATTTTATTCTTTATTTTCTCACGTGTCCTGCTCCAGGTTCATCATTTCAAGTTCCTTAAGAGGCCTTACAAGGACTCATGGAAAAATGGGACAACTTTAACAAGTTCACAAGATGAACCTGCACCAGTCGACCCTGTAAAGCATCTGGTAATCTATTCTCATTAAACCTCCTTCACTGGGCAGCAGGGAGTTTGTATTTTATGTGTTATTGCTAACGCAAATGATCCTGCAGCAAAAAGGTATTCCTAATGAACCCCACTGAGACTTCTCACCATCAGGTCCTCCAGCGCTCCGGCCATCTCTCATCATGGTGGATGAAGCGCCACAACAAACATCTGATGACACAAACCTCTTTAAAAGCCTCCTTACATAAAACGTCTGCTTTTAGAACATGCTGACGGGCATCTCAGAGGAGACTTGGACACTTTCCCCCAAACCTATTTAAGACTTTATTCATTGTTTAAACTGGGGCTCTGCTGAAAGGTTATGAACAATAAATATCTTACCTGCTGTAGATAGAACCAAACTCCGACCCCATTTGCAAATATCTTGTAGCTTGAATGAATTTTTTACTTTTAAAACTTTTATAGAACATATTTCCAACTTAAACATATTTTATAATACTCATTGCCACCAGTTTTTGTGTCTAGTTTAATTGATCAAACCTCATCCACTTTTTAAATTGATTTAACATGCAAAGTACATTTTTGGTTACAGAGTTTTAGGGTAAGTATTATAGTTCATTCCACACGTTCACAAAGCATGTAATTTTCTTCCGTGTCTAAGTAACAAAGATCAGAACAAATGAACGGCAGAAAGGTCAAAGGTCAATCACAGATTTAGGGCTCAAGATCTTTAGGAAGCTCATGAAGAAGGAAGGGTAAGTGTTTTTTTAGGCACATATTTTTAATCATGCAAAGCAGATACTGTTCAAAGACTGAATTAAACCAATGAAATTGATTAAAGTTAATTTAAAAACTTACTTTTACTGTGTTTTCATGTTTTGTACTGTCTACACTGCATCTCAGAAAGAAATACGCTTTTGTCTTCACCTGACATCTATTCTTTCACTTTGCGTGATAACAAATCTAATTACGGTATCGGTCTCTCATGAATCAGCTAACATATATTAAATTACTGGTTTTATTTTTGAATGTGCAGCACGGTGGCGCAACTGGTAGAGCTGCTGCCTCTCAGCGAGCAGGTCCTTGGTTCAAACCCCGGTCCAGGGGCCTTTCTGGGTGGAGTTTGCATGTTCTCTCCGTGCATGCGTGGGTTTTCTCCGGGTACTCCAGTTTCCTCCCACAGACCAAAAACATGCATGTTAGGCTGATTGGTAACTCTAAATTGTCCCTAGGTGTGAGTGAGAGAGTGAATGGTTGTTTGTCTCGTTTGTCTCTATGTGTCCCTGTGATGGACTTGCGACCTGTCCAGGGTGTACCCCGCCCCTCGCACAGTGATTGCTGGACATGGGCACCAGCGACCCCCGTGACCCAAAATGGAATAAACGGGTAAAAGATAATGGATGGATGGATTTTTGAATGTTGATTCAGTCACACTGAAATCTAGTTACTGTTAACGAAAAACGAATAGAAAGACCTGTCGCGATAAACAATAAATCAATTACTCACATGATAAATGAAAATGATCAACCTCATTTTCAATTATCAGCTTTATCGTGTCTCTCTTCCTACTGAAGACACTGGAAGACAAAAGGCTCAACTCCGGTGCTCTTCACTGAACCCTCTCTTTCTCTTTAAAATCCATTTTAACCGTCCAAAATCACGTTTTTGGATCGTTAAAAGCAGCTAAACTGAGAAGCTAAGCTACAAGCTAAGCTAACAGGCCGATCTCGAGGAAAAAACCTCTGTCTTGTCAAAGCTCCAAAATTCACGGTTGAAACTCGTGCCTTTGTGTAAAAGTTTTTCTCTGCAAAAAGAAGCTGATAACTTGTTTACTGATTATTTTTTTTAAGTAAAAGCTTTGTGTGAAAAATGCTATGCTAAAGAGCTCAAACTACACCGAGCGTCCGCCATTTTGTGAACCGAAGAGACAGCCCATGTCACGTCAAGGGGCCTCCCTCCCATTTTTCTTAAGAGACACAATGCTCGCTCCCTCACTATCCATCCTTCGGTTCAGTCTTATACTGCCATCTGGTGGTGGGAAAAAAGGTACTACATGCAAAACAAAAAATATTTCTTCTTAGATTTGACAGTAATTACTGATTATTGTCACATTTCAATCAATATTATCATTTATCGCAATAATTTCTGAGACAATTAATCGCCTAGCAAAATTTATCGTGACAGGCCTACGAATAGACTTTTTTTTGAAGAATTGTCACCTTTTTATGCCAGAGTTTTAGACTATGATCAATCATTAGGATTGTCAAAGTTATAACAGTTCTGGTCAAACATTGCAAATTCTGTTATGCCTGTTTTACTGCTAGATCTTATGAGACGTGTTAGTGTTTGGGGTATGTGCTGAGAATGACTCAACTACAACCACACCAAACTTTACCTCAATATCACTAAATTTAACAGGTTTAAAGCCATTTTTGTGTTTGGTAAAGTTGATTGCCATATGAAAGTTTCATTAAAATCCATTTAGTGGTTTACAAGCTATTTTGTTAACAGACATCCCTTGATGGTGGCAGGTTATATTCGGGTCGGTCATCATTAAGACCAGTCCAGCTGACAAAAACAAAAGAAACACAACATTCCTGTGTAAGCACCCTTTCATAAAAGCCTCTGCAGCGGCGCATCAAGTGTTGAATGCACTTTTATTGTTGCGGTGTCAAATGAAACGGCGTCACCACTCAGAGAGGGGTTAGGAGTAAATGGTCACATAAAAAAATAGAAAATCAACAATGAAAAATGGTCACACGGGGACAGGTCTGGTTCCCGTGGCAACACGGACATACATTTTAAAACAAGTGTTCCAGATCCAGACGTGTAGGTGTTCGATTTGCACATTTTTCCACAGCCTACATTAAATCTCCAACGATAAGAGTCCACCGTTTACTCAGCCATGCATGACAATTCCACGTGTTGAGTCAGTGTCTTCATCCGAGCTGGCCAACTTCCAGTACAAATTATTTACACTACCAGTAGGTTTGTCCACGTTCTCGTTGCTACTGTTAATCTGAATACTCTTGAGCACATAACAGAAGGCATCACACGTGCCACATATTCTTATGGAGTAAAATAAAACGCCAAAGTGTGGCAAATGTTGGCATCTTCGCTTTGAACGCCACCCGTTCTCGACTCACGTTTGAACAAACGATTGTTTTTGTGAATTTAACAAAGAGAACTTTCTATCAGGGTGAAGGGTTTTCTTACATTACTTCCTGTCTTCCAGAAAAGAAGAAAACATCACACGGTACGTGAAATCCAGCTTTGTTTAGTTTTATACCTCAAAGTGAGAAAATGGGGAAGAGGTGACTGCACCGGTGTTCGAAAGAAAAGACACCAACTTGTCCATTTTCTCTTTATTAAAACTAGGATCAACTGGAAAAACAAAAGCAGATGGAGGTGCTTTCAGGTCACCTCTCTGTTTCAGCCCTGTAATGAGTATAAAAACCTTCTAGCGATCGTGAAACAAACTCAACTGGGAGGAAAAGCTCACATACGGTGACACAGTTACCCCTACACTTGTTTGAAATGACTGGTTCTCAGAAAGGTTTTATTGGATTCGTGTGTGGCGGCCGCCTGCGATGAACTCATCGTCACCAAGAAATGCATCTTGGGGTTTATTGTGAAATGAAACCCAGAGGAGGAGATCTGTTGCTCCTAAACTGCAGATTAACAAATCGCAAAGATACCAATTCGTGATTCTTTGATGATTGCTCTTCCATACAACTGAAAAGACCTAAAATAATAATAATAATAATAACAACATAAGGCGAGGGCATTATCCTTTGTGTCATTTGTCAATTTCTCTTGCGGCAAATTCTTGGTTTTCCTCATTCATTACTCACTTGTCATTAATTATCATGTCACCGAGGCCTTTCTGCTCCACTGAGTTATTTTACGCTGCGCTCAACCATGAATTCATTCTAAGTTTAACTGGCATGTGTTTATCTAAATGTGCATCTGTCTGCTGCATCTCCAAAGAGCGTCCTCCCTGTAGACTTTTCGCTGGGCCTGTTCTCCGAGCCCCCGGGGGGCTATTGTATATTGCACGAGGAGCAGCAGGGGTCATCCTTGTCTGGCTGGGCGGCGTAGTCCATCTGCCTAACGATCTCAGCAAACAGTTCGTCTACCATGGTTTTGCTCTTGGCTGAAGTCTCCATGAAAGGGCAGCCCCACTCCTCGGCCAGGGCCTGACCTTCGCCGGACGACACCTCCCTCTCGCTCTCCAGGTCGACCTTGTTCCCCACCAGGATCACAGGAACCTTCTCGTACCTGAAGATGCACAGAAAAAGATCCATTAGGGCATGAAAAACAAAAGCTTATTCAAGGCCAACCATAGGCATAAGCGTCATAAGTGGCTGCTTAGGGCCCCCAGGCCACGAGGGGGCCCCCTATGTGGAATTTAAATTTTTATTATTATTATTTTTAGTAATGATTTTTATACGATTCTTGTTAGAACGCCCACATTGTTTATAAGTGGTTAGTTTGCTTGCTGAGCTAAGTTCTCTTTGACTGTAGCTTGTTTTCTTTCTGAATTTCATGAATCCTACGTTTTTGAACGCACCATGGCTGTTCTGACGCACCGTTCTGTGTAAAGTTTGATGCTGCGTGCAGTGAAGTCTTTTTCTCTCCCATCACGGACATAGATTTGTTTTTTGATCATCTGTTGTTGGTTTCCTGGTTTCCTGCTGTGTGTAGATGACAGAAGGTGAGCCTATTGATGTTATATCATTTAGTCTGGACGTCAACATCATGTTGATGCACATTTTAGTCATGCAGAAGTTAAGTTGCATACAGTATGCTGTTAAAGCTAATACATGTGCCTCATGTGAGATGTTTGTTTACTTTATATGTATAATATGCTTTATATTGTTTTATGTTGCTTTATTATTGAATATAGTTCTTCTTTGCCACCTTAGTTATCATATGTTTGTCTTGCCTATAGTAATACGTTTTTTTTTTCTCATTTACCCATTATTTATCCAGGTAGTCTCATTGAGCCATGAGAACTCATTTTCAAGAGAGACCTGTTTAGGGAGCACATGGTGGGCGTTGGGGGCCTTGCTCGGGGGCCCAGGGTGGGGCGAATGATGGTGGAGGGAGGTGCGGGTGTTTCACCTTTTCCACCCACATTTTGATGTTGACGGTACCGGGAGGTGAACCTGCAACTTTTCGATCACAAGCCCATCTTCTAGCCTCTGCGCCACCAATCCCCCCCATAGTAATAAGTTAATTAATAGTTTTTTGTATTATCGTTTCAGATACACAGCAAATAAATCAACTTGCTGCTCTAAACTAGTAAATTTCCTGGAGAATACTAAACCTTCTACTTTTTAATTCTATTACACACGTCAAAGTTCAGTCAAAGTTCATGCTCAATAATCCAGGTAAAGTCATCCAAAAATGTTGTCAGGTCATCTGGACTTCTTTTTTTTCCTTCTTCCTGTTTTTTGTCTCTCAACAAAAACAAGGAACTGTCCAGATGACTTGACTGAACATTGTTGGATCTATTACACACAATTTAATTCTAAAGTTGTGATTTTTTTAAAATAATAATAAATATTAAAAATAAAAATAAAATAATAATAAAATAATAATAATAAAAAAAATATATATATATATATATATACATGTATATGTGTGTGTGTTGTGTGTGATCTCGTGTAAATCATTCTCTACGTGCAGAAAGAAAAAAGATTGGTCCTGCAGCAGTATGGGCTAGAGGCGCGGGAGGAAGTTTTCTCTGCAGTATGGGCTGCACAAATGTGCAGCAGACGCTAAATAATGTAAAATAATTGATTTTAAATCAAAATTCCATGCCGATCGTGTGGCTCATCCATCAGTCAGCCAACTGTGTGTCATGTCCAATCTTATTTTGAAAAACCGCGATAGAGCGAACCCACGATAAACGAACCGCGAAGTAGCGAGGGACTACTGTATCTATTAGACCTATTACTATGTCCATGCTTAGCATTGTCATGTGCTTAATGACATTTAAAGCTGTAGTTCAGATATTTTTTACACAAGGTTCTGTGCAAAGAACAAACATCAGGTTACTGATGTACACAGCTTTTTGAAAGACATCAGTTTTGGAGAAATCAGCTGCAAACTATGACTATAAGAGCTAGATCTTTAGTTATAATCTAATATTGTAGCAAATAAATGAGTTGAAGACGCTAGAGTCATGGTCCGATCACTTTACTGTCAGTTTCACAATCTAGAAGCTCGCTAAACGTGAAGTGCTTTCCCCTTTCTATACATCACATAAAACATCGGACTTACTGCGTCTTTTTTTTTTTTACAGACACTAACAACAACCTGAACATAAATGCCAAACCAACGCTAAACAGAGCAACCAACAAGGACAACCCATTTGAACACACAACCTGAAAAAGTCTACTCATTTCTGTCTATGTCAGAAAACATGTTTTCAAAGTATTCCTACATTTAGTGCCCACTTATGTTTTGTGGGAGGATATATTTTATATAAAGAACCAGACTGGTTCTTAGAACTGAACCCGCATCTGATCAGCATCCTGTAAGCACAGAGTCTTAACCTTGGCCCAGACGAGTTACGAGAGATGGGCAGTGAAGCTGTGACCCTGGACAGTTGGGAGTTCTTGATCATCCTTTTGAGCTCCAAACTGGTTGCCATATTGCTGAAGCACAACAAACGATGGGAGAACTGGACGACCTCGAGGAAAGCCAGAGAAGATGGAAATTAAATCAAACGGAGTAAGTGAGCAAATCGCTTTTTATTTGAAAGTTGGGAACGTGTGGCACGTCTGTGAGGCGGTTCGATCACGCCCAAAGAGAAAACAAAGCTCCAAAGCATCAGAAACAACAGATCAAGTGTATTCGCTTCCTCTAAACAATGTCTCTGCACAAAAAAGTTGATTTTCATGTCAACAGCACTGCACAGCATTGTAAAGTTTAAACTTTATCCGTGTTATCATGGTTTTCACATTCTGCTCTCTCTCTAAGAAAATAAATAATAATGGTTTTGGTATTAGTGTATGCCCTTAAAATATCATAATTACTGAAATATCCAGAAACACCATAACAAGACGGTGTAGAGATATAGAACTCTTGGTAATATATAATCTAATGTTGGAGACATGGGGAGAAGTGATGATATTCTTCCAGGTTGAACATCTCTCAGAGGTTTGGACTGTAAGTACCAGCTTGAACTTTCAAACTTTGATCTACTTATGAATACATTATCCGGTGAGTTTACATTATTCGGTGAACTTTAATCTCAGCTATTCCCCCTTTTCTGTTCCCAGGCTCAGCTCAGCAGCCGAGAGGAGCTGGCAGGAATTAGTAGCTAAGCTCAGAGGTTGGTCGGCGTGTGACCAAAAGCATGAAAGAGTCCCACTTTCAGCTGGGAAGCTACTTGAATGAGAAACTAGACCTTTAACATTCAGCGTACATTTGGTGCCTTTCTGAAGAAACGCACCAAGAACTACCGGTAGTTTACCGGTAGTTGAAATCAGGTCTCTCTTGTAAATGAGTCCTCGAGGCTCAATGGGATTTACCTTTTGAAATAAAGGTTGAATGAATGAAAAGTTTCTTTGAGAATTACTGTTGACTGAATTTCAGTGGTAGATTGATTTTAACTGTGAACTTTTAAAACCTCACACAAATAGAACATGTGGCTACTTTCTTTTTGATCTTATACAGTACAAGTTAGTTCTTTAATCCAGTCTATACTTTTAAAGTAGTTCTGTAGAAAGATCAAAGTTCATGCGCAATAATCCAGGTAAAAAAAATCCAACAAAGTTCAGTCAGGTCATCAGGATGATTTCTTTTTGTTGTTGAGATATTTCGTCCTTCATCCAAAGGACTTCATCAATCTGAGGAGCCACAAACAAACTCAGTCCCACAAGCAGCACACTCCCATAGTGGACCAGCCAGTTTGCTGGTAGCTTTGATGTTCTGAACCACTTTGGCTATGGTTGCATCAGAGGAGTCGACGGGGGAGAAGGCGGGCCCCAGAAACCATCTTATCATCAGTAAACTGGTTTGTACTTGGACTGATGAAGTCCTTTGGATGAAGGACGAAACGTCTCAACAAAATAAAGAAACCGTCCAGATGACCTGACTGAATTTTGATGGATTGTGTAGAAAGGTTATGAACATTTATTATCTTGCTAGGTGTAGGGGTTAAAAATGTAGATGTTGAAGATTCTGAATCAAGTTGCAAGGTGGTTACTGTGGTTCTGTTTCTTTCTTTTGGAGTGACCGTAACTGTTTGTATTAGAAACATGTTGCAGTGAAGCGGTGTGTTTTCACATTTCTTTGCTGAACCCTAAAGAAACACGACTGTTTTTAGTAATGACTGAAACATTCGATGGCGTTTATCTTAAGTTCGCATCTAATTGTTGTTCAGCAGCATGCGATTACCGGTAACGATCTTTGTGCATTCTTTATTAGGCATCTAAATCAGTGTATATTTACAGTATGTAAAATAAGCCATTGTTATTTAGATTTTAATGTAATCCCAATGCATCGATGATTGTTTTATAATCGTATCACAACCCTCTGAATCAAAATTGAATTGAATCTTGAGGCGTCTAAAGATGAACATTTCTACATTTCATCTGTAGCTCGAAGAATATTATCTCTAAACTGACATCAGAGTTTAATCCTGACCAGACTGATGAGCTAACAGCTAAACCAAGCTGGACCTAGAACAAAATGAATTGCTGCTGTCTGTTATTAACTTTAAAGTCAAACATTTCATATCATTTTAATTGAATGCTGTTTTATAAACCTTTACATCAATATTGATTTGAAAACGTGTATGTAAGTAAAGCGGGCTTCAAACTGGTAGATCCAAATATCTCACTATGTATACCTATCTCACTGATCTGCTGCAGCCATATGTTCCACAGCACTCTCTGAGGTCGATGCTTTTATTGGTTCCAGGCACTCGTTTCAAGCTCAGAGGTGACAGGACCTTCTCTGTTGCAGGTCCAAGACTGTGCAATGAGTTACCACTGCATGTCACACAGGCTCCCTCTCTCATTGTTTTAAAGTCTCGTTTAAAAACGCACGTTTATTCCCGGGCTTTTCACACTGTGCGAGTTGATTTTAACGTCTGTATTCTATAATGTTAGCCATTTAGTTCTCGTCTTTACCCATTTGGATCTCTGTATTTTATGCTGTGTCCTTTGCTTGTTTTATTTTTGCTATATAGCACTTTGGTTGACCTTGTTGCTGTTTTAAGTGCTTTATAAATAAAGTGATAGTTTCAATTGACTCCAATTGTAAAAGTATTGGACATCTTTTCAGAGTGCATAGACATATGGCGCTTAAAAAATGCAAGGTAACAAGTGGAACTAGATTGTCCTAGAATTGCTTTTGTGCCACAGTTTTGGTTTCCATTATAAATAAAAGGACAATTACGCATTAACTTTTGAACAATAGTGAGCTTTTGCTCATCACTCAAAGCCCTTACAATTTACTGATGAATCAATTTGAGCAATGAGGTTGAAAAGAGAAACTTAAATGCCAATTTAAAAGTTGGTGCATCTTTGAATTAGTTTATGTCCTTTTGAGTTCAACCCTTGAAATATCACAATTACAGAAATACCCAGAAACATCATGACAAGATGGAAAAAAAAAATGCTTTTATCAGCTCCTTTAAAACCAAAAAAGCACATCAAAAATAAACGAGATATGGCCTTCTGTACTGGCTCGCTCCGTTACACAATATTGTATTTAAAACTTCAGTTTTACCAGAAAATGGCATTTATAAATAACTATATTTGTAATTAGTTTGACAATTACAAGTTTAAACAATGGTAACTGGACTTCCTTTTGTTTATTGAGCATGGTTCGATTCCCATCCAAGGAGCTTTCTCAAGACTCTTCATGTTAGATGGTAAAGAACAAACAAACGAGGAGTTAAATACACAAAGTGGAAATGGATCACATTCCCGTAGGGATGAAAACATTACCAGCTGGAAGCGCTTTGGATTTCACTACGTCTCAGATGGGTGTCATGGGAGCCTCACCCTTCTATCGCTCTCCTTGTGGATTATATTCAGGGTTTCTGAGAAAAACAAGCCCACTCCCACCTGGACCTCTGTTCCCATAGACCCCCCCCCCCCCCACCACCTTAGTGGAAACTCCAACTGGTGCCGCAAGACGAGCTCCGAGGTCAGAAACTCCCAGTAATCTAAAACTCGCTCTAGAATAACTGACCCCCCCCCCCAACCAACATATTCTGTTTCTTTTGCAATCATTTTTAAATAATAAACTTGAAATTTAACGATTCAGAGTTTAGAACTAATGATGCTTTAATCTAAAAGACTCATTACATACAATAAAAGATAGAGTTTAATCAGTCTAGTGGATTCATCAGAACTTTCTATTTTTCACCTAATTATAGTCTCAAGTTTTGTATAAATGTTTTGAAAATGATTTTTCTCAATTTTTTTTTTTTACTAAATGTTTCCCCCTCAGCCTTTGTTACTTTTTGTATAAATAAAAACGATTTATTGCTACATTACTTTTCCTTTGTTTATTTAAAAAAATTGACAATGTTGATCCAACCCTCAGCTGTTTTTGTTTCGTTTTTATATACCGTATTTTCCGCTGTACCCGTCGCACCGCCCTATAAGTTACATCAGTCCAAATATGTCTAAAAAAGTGGAAAAATCCATAAATAAGTTGCTTTGCCGTATATGTTGCATCTATTACGCGTCACCCTGACAACCCAGAAATGTGAGCCAGTGTTGTGCCAAAAATCGGTGGGCTGCCAATTGGCGGCCAGAGGAGCTTGCACAGGAGGATTTTAACAAGAATTTAACAAGATTAACACTTAAAAACAATTGTTTGTTTGCTTGAAATTATAGTAAAGGTGTGTCTCAGTCTACCTTTTGCTTAGTAAATGCACTTTGACGGTCAAATCATCTGTATTTCAAAACCCGATTCGCGGAAGTGGCGGGCACATGCAGACAGATGAGTCTCTGCATTTCTTTGAAATTGAACAAGATAAACACCTAAAAACATGTATTTGTTTGCTCAAAATTATAGTAAAGGTGTGTCTCAGTCTAACATTTGCTTAATAAAAGGACTTTAATGGTCAGATCAGCTGTATTCGCTGCCTCGGTGCTCCGGGAGCACGCAGAGGGAGGAAAAAAAAAAATAAGGAGGAATACTGCTCGTTTCTTCAAAATTTAACAAGAAAAGCACCTAAAACAATTATTTGTTTGTTCAAAATTATAGTAAAAGTGTGTCTCAGACTAACATTTGCATAATAAATGCACTTTAATGGTCAAATTAGCTGCATTTCGCCGGGGCAGTGCAGCTGGTTTGACTTGTTCCAAGCAGCGAGCAGAAGGAAGGTGGGGGCAGACTATGGCAAGCCGATCGTGTCATTAATAGCTGGTGAAGATTCTCAGTCATCCAGGTCATGGTAAGTTCAGAAAAGTTCAAGACAAAAACAATAAAGTATAAAGAATAATAAATAAAGTCCAGTGAACTTTTTTGAATTTGTCATTATAGCCACGTTTACCGATTACATGATACAACGGCATGCCTTACTACTACTACGACTCTGATGCCATCTAGTGACTGAAAATGGTACTTTTCAAAAAAATTTAGCCAGAATGAATGAAAACGGTCATATCGCAGCCAAAAATTGGTTTATAAATATAGGAAAAAATCCATAAATATGTCGTTTCAGACTATAAGTTCCAGGGCATGCAATTTATGCAAAAAAACATGACGCCAAAAAATACGGTAATTTCTTTTATTTACCTTTTTATTTTAAATGCTTTTTATATATGAATGTACCTCATCCATGTTCTTTGTTTAAACAGGTAAATGAGTCCTTGTGGCTCAATGAGACTAACCTGTATAAATAAAGGTTGAATGAATGAAAAATCTCATTTCATATGTGAAAAGTAAAAGCATGCATGTTGCATCGTGGGCACAAGATGTTAAAATCATAAACATTGAAGTGCTCCTCGTGTTTTTGTCGTCAGCAAATGCAGCTCCTCATCAGAACAGGAAGTATAAAATAAAAACAGATGGTATGAAGACACAGGAGCTATATATAAACATAATAACAGAGGAGAAAACCAACAGTCCCAGGGGTCTGACATTGCGGCTGCCACGGAGACAGAGGCTCCCAAAGCCTCAGCAGAAAGGGTGTCCGCCACACAGTTCCTGGACCCAGCGGCGCTTGTTACGAAGCAGGGCTCCTCTTTTACATATCAAGCTCATGCAGTAAACGACAGATGACTAACCGAGCCGGGTTGTGTTCGCACCGTGACAAAAGCAGCCCAAACAACATGTCACACTTTAGCCTTCATCTTGTGAGGCTGATGCCCAAAGGCACCGGAACACTACGACTGCAAACATCCATTCATGCTCGCCCAGACACATCTTATCTATAATGCATGATGCAGATCGTCTCACACAAGCCTTGCAGATGAACAGCGGAGCCCCAAAGCATGAGCACTGCTAGCCAACAGAGTCAGGATAAAGAAGGAAACAAGTTGCATGGGGACTCTTAAAAGAACTTTGTCATTGATTAGTTGCTGCTGAGAACCTCTTTGGGATTCTCTGAAGATCACCATAACACATTTTCTGCATCTCCCTTGATTCCTTTAAACTCTAATGCGCCTCACGGATGTCAAACACTGGCCAAGAAACGCCAGACTACTCAAGATAAATGGCTTCTGAACTTGACAGTCTACTTTTATCCTTGAAGATGATGTGTAAAAGAAATACTGCTGCCACTCACTGCTAGCCCCGTGAAGGTGATTATGCTGCCATGAATACCTCCTCTTACAAAGCACAAATAAATAAATGGCATTGCCACATCGGAGCCTGCTAAGTTGAATAAATGACAGGCATATCTGTGGGCAACACAGTGGAGTGACTTAGTATCTCACTGTGCTGCAGAGACTCGTTGGCGACGTTAAATTACGAGATTGCTGTTGTAGTTTCACGAGTGTTTGTGGCCAAAAAAAAAAACCAGCAGCTGTTTTGAAAATCATAGCGCATTGTGCACATCACAACCCATCTAGGCCGTGAACATTATTTTGTTGCACACCTCTATCCGCATCTTACCCACCTCAGCAGCCAACCCCATGTTTATGATTTAATCTACAAGTGCACCCTTTTAAATTGAAGACAGGCAAATTTTTCAACACTTATTATTAGGCATCTGTGTGATATTTAGACCGGGACATTAGCCTTGAATGCTTTCTTTCAGAGGATAGCATGTTGGGCATGAAAATTAACCCATGTCTTCCACTGATGTGTTCATAGGTGTAGACAAAAAGCACTTTGTAGCCAGGAAGACTGTAGGTCAACAAGTGCTGCAGAAGAGTGTGGTTGACAATAAATGAATGCTTACAAAATGCTACAAGTGGTTAACAACATTTTTAAATAAGCACAATAAATATAAATGCAGTAATTTTTGAATGATTTGTTCAATTATCTTTGTAGAGATGTAGTAGAGTGCTGTATGAATGTCTGTGTGGAGGTAAATGAGGACACAGATTGTAATGTAAAGCACTTTGAGTAACTTGATTAGATAGAAAGGTGCTATATATAAATACAGTCCATTTACCATTTAACAATTGTAGATGGTTTTAGCTTTTAGACATTTTTTTTTTATGTATTTACAAACAAAGCTCATTTACCAATACTAAAATTCAGGCAAAAGTAACTTTCAAGACTAAATATTTTACCGTGCCATCTGATTCTTCATTTTCTTTAGGTTACTATAGTTTTATTTAACAATAAACAGGGATAAACATAAGGAAATTTTACCGGTTGTCCATTGAATCTCTTGACACAATCTGGTTATCTGAATTATTTATTGTTGTTGTCTGCAACCCTTACCATAAAGACAGAAAAATCCCAAGAAAAATGTAATTTGACAAGTATATTGCAAACAAAGCTTAGGATATACAGATGTTCTCAACCATCTTGAGGACTGCTTGGAGTTTCCAAGTTACTGAGTGAAAGACTCTTTCAGGAGCTGCTCAAGTGGACCTTCTTCATCCTCCTCCTCGTCATCAGACTTTGCACAACACCCTGCTTTGAACAACGTTTCTGTAGTTTCCTTTTATGTCACTTCACTGTTTTCAATTGAGGGATTGTCAGATATATTTTATACAATTATAGCACAGGAAGTCCTTTGCTGAGAATAAAGTAACGTAAAAGTATTTTCTTTAAGTTGCCAGACTGACAGATTTTTCCCCTAAAATGACCATTTCATTGAAAAGGATTCTATTCACAAGATTTCAGCTTATGTAGTGATGTACTAGTATTTATTGTTCGTATTTTATCATTGCTCAAATTGTATTTATCACAGTGCAATTACCTCTCAGTGTGGTTCTAAAGATAATCAAGTTGAGCTCATCCAGAAACAACACTGCTGCTGCTAAAACACCACGCGGAACTGAATTTGTAGATATTCATGATAATCTACAAAACACCTGAAACTGACTCTCAGGGAGAACTTTGTGAGTTTAAAGGTAAAAGATTAAAGTTAAACGGAGACACACATCTGTGGCATATAAATATTCACCTTTTCGTGTTAATATAGTTTAAGTATAAGAACTAAAGCAGCAGACGCAGCCTCCTCTCTCACCGTGAGAGACACAAACAGACCGAGCATGTTGCCCATGTTTTTTTTAAGCTTGCTTCGTGTTTCTGTAACTAAAATCTGTTGCACTTGGTTGTACGGTGGACAACCTCAAGGTGAGATCTGGTTGTCCCGAGACGATAAAGCGTTGTCTCGGACAAACGGAAGTCGCTTACGTCGATGCCTGAATAGGTTTTCTGTTGAAATACGAGGCTCTTATCACCAGAGGAACGCTGTTTCCCTGGAGGTTTGTCTTCTCATTTGAAGGTGGTACCAAGTATATGTGATGGAGAAAATGGCTTGTGCTGCAACGTAACATATGCAGTCAGTATGATGGAGACTTTCAGCTTGCACAGCTGTTCATCTCCTGCTGTGTTGGGGCCTCAGGCAGCCAAGACTGAGAAAAGTGTTTACATTTTATCAGAAGAATCAAAAAAAGGTATTTTACGTTTACAGAGGACGGTTGGGTTGTGTGCAAGTGAGTGACAAAGTGACTTTAAAGTTGTTTTATTTGCACTACTCAATTTGCAGAAATTGCTATGAAGCCAACACAAGATTTACTTTAGGTATTACTTGAACCACTGCTTTAAATGAGTGACAATTTCCTGTTACTTGCCTGCTAATGAGTTTGTTACAGTTCCCTTTGCAGTCAATCTTAAGATTAGAGCTTACAGAAGCTAGCACTAATACTTTATGTTTAGACCTGTTGTTAAAAATGGTTCTTAGCAGTCAAGCTGCATATATTACTAAATACAGATCTGAAGTGCCTCAGTGTGCACTGAAAGTGTTTTTCTTACGATCCCAGTTCAATCGTATACATTTGACAGTCCAAACACAATCTGTCCTGAGTCAAGGACTTCCCGATGTTACAATAAGAAAAAAACAAAGGTTTGCTCAGTTGCCAGATAAGATACTGTATTTAGTATTATTATTGTTATTATTATTATTTTAAGGTGAATAATTCAGTTTTTCTGAAGTAGGTTTAGTAGAAAACTGATGGACAATTTATACCTAACACAAGTGATAGTTTTTGTTTGTAATTTTTCCGCAAAACCACACCGAAACATCAGTTTTATAATACCGGTAGTATAAAACAGAGTTTGATACCAGTAATCAAAGTATATAATAAATAAAATAAAAAAAATAGCATTCCTTGAATGTTTGCCAAAGTTCATAAACAAGATCTGGCATGCGTGTAATGCTCAGAGTATATAGCTCAACCACATGGCAGCTTGCATAGAAATATCAGCTTGCGATGCTAAAGAAAACAATCAGACAGTAAATATCTGGCCTAATTCTGAGCATGTCATCCAATAAAAGAGGTATTTAAGTTTGGACTGAAGTGGAAGACATTATTATAAAAAGTCTTGTTAATAGCATGGCTGAATGGTTGTTGATGGAGTGAGCTAGTGTGAGTTTATATTGCTATTTCAGGCATTTTCTGTTACCACTTGTGACTCTCAAAATGGAACAGAGAAAAAAGGTTGACGTTTGAAAATTTTCGCAGAGTCAGGTTTGAACCCCAACCCACTTCTTGGGGCCATCAACACAGTATTTGTGTACTAGGTCAACTATCAAGCAATCATTATTGACCTTTAGCTGTGTCCATCTGTTCAGGTTCCACAAGAGACAAACACAGTAATGGAGACTACGGTCTCTTCCACCAGTAATCTTTGACCCAGCTGGCACATCAGAAATCACATCAAATGACAAACTTGCACAATGTTGAAACGAGGAAAAGTACAAGCAAAGCAAACTGCAGAAACATCAGCAACAACAGCACTACCGTGGGAGTGACAGAGCAATCAGTGTGGTCTATTATGGCACCCTGTTTCACCTCTGTCTTCAACTGTCCTCTGTCCATGGTCTACTAAGTCACCAATCACAATACATCATTCATGTACCGATAAACTGAACGGCGGATGAAGTGAGAAATAATGTCCCCGACCAAAAAAGGCCATCTAGGGTGTAATCACCAGCACCCATGGCCTCGGTGCTACTATAGTGAGCACTGATAGATGCTGACAGGGTTCAGAATGAGAGACACACAACAGCATCTCTAATCTGAGCGAATGCCAATACGGTTGTGCTGGCTCATCAGTGTTTTGGCATTGAAACACAGAAACAATCCCACGGCTGAGGCTCACTCAATTTCTCTTTTTATATAGCTGTGTGACACAGGCACCTCTAAGTGTTACAAGCACTGGCTCAAAATGAACATTTCACCATTTTCTGATGTTGTCATGGGCTTCTATCAATTCTCTGTGATACTTTCATTTGTGACTTTTTGCTGATAAAACTGATGTAAGCACAGAGACGTGGCAATGACACTCTGACTGTGCAGTGAAAAACCGCAAACGAATCTAGATATAGCAGAAAATAGGCATTGGAGAGAAGAATATCAAACTAAAGTACAAAACTACTGAAGATAGAGAACATTTGGAAACAATCTCATTGATGTCTCACTACTCAAAAGAGCCATAAAGCTCTCACCAGTCGCCTTCTGTGTTTTCTCGACCACTGCGATGTCTAGTTGGTTAGCTTTCGCCCGTTTATCAGTCTGGATCTGGAAGTCCCACAGTATCTAAGCCTCGTTTCACCCTTGGTGAGAAGTCCCACTTTGACTGCAGAACCTCCAGTTCATACTCAACAAAAATATTCCTGTGCCAATGGTTCCCAAATGTTTCAGATTCCAACCCATAAAATATTAGTGACAAAGAGGTTTGAATGCATCTACTGGCAGTTAAAATATACAAAAATGCTAATAACCCCAATAAATAAGGGCTTGATGACAACACAAACAAATTCAAATAATAGTATTTTTTAATCAATTTATAATTTCTATACTCTTTGGAACAATGATGGGAAAAATATACCATAACTGTTTTTTTTAATATAAGTACCAGTAGACATCTGGATATTATCTAAGGACTCATACTTGGGGAGGACCCATGGGGAGTGGTAGCACAGAGGTTAGAGAGGGTGGGCATGTGATCGGAGGGTCGCCAGTCAACTCCTTGGTTCAACTCCTCGGACTGAAAGTCCCGACAACATCAAAATGTGGATGAAAAAAGTGAAACATCCACCCCTGCCTCCACCCTCATTTGCCCTACTCTGAGCCCATTAGCAAGGCCTTTAACCCCCACAGATGCTCCCCGGGCACCTTGGATGGCAGCCCACTGCTTCACAAGTGTGCTCACATGTGCAATGAGAAAATGCAGATAATTAATTTCTCCATTGGGGATTAATGGAGTACAAAAAAAAAAAATAATAATATATATATATATATATATATATGGTGTTCAATACCCCACAATGGGGTCGAGGCACTTGGTTACGGCGTTCCCCGTAAGCTTTGTTTGCATGGATCTTACATCCTCCCTGTTATGTGTTGGACTGTCTCAAGGGAGTCTTTGCACAGCCTGCATCTTGGGTCTTGTCTGGTATGGTAGACCTCAGCCTCTATTGCTCTTGTGCTGAGGGTCTGTTCTTGTACTGCCATGATTAGTGCCTCTGTGCTGTCCTTCAGTCCAGTCCTCTCTAGCCACTGGTAGGATTTGTTGATATCAGCCACTTCCTCAATCTGTCAGTGGAACATGCTGTGCAGGAGCTTATCTTTCCATGATGGCTCCTCTTGATCATTCTCTTCCACATAAGGCTTCTGCTGGTTGACATTCACATAGCAGTTCATCACTGGGAGTTTTCTTCCTGATTTACTCCAGGATCTTAGTTGCTTCATCCTGTATAGTGGCTCTGATGCTCACTACTCCTCTGACTCCTTCCTTTCTCTACTGGACTTGGGGTGAAACTCTCCATGCATTGTTAGGAGTTTCTTGTCTTGATGTCAGTGGCTTCTGTCTCCTCCTGTGACCAGGCTATTATACTAGCAGGGTATCTGATAATCATTCAGGATGATGGCTTGGACTTACTTTTTGTAGGACATGAGAGTTGGCATGGTCATATTGCCAAATGACATAATGCTATTATGGATAGAAAAAAAAAAAAAAACACTTGATAGGTACGCTATTTCTCAAAAACACACAAAAATAAAAATAATAATTTAACTTGTTTCTTTTTTTCTACTTTGGCGTTTACAGAGTCTATTTGTTTCTGAACATACTCAGGCTTTTACTGCAGGTGAAAGAAGTAAAAACTGTGATTGCTGCTAAAATATTAAAACTTGTTAGAAGTGTTGTAAAAACACACAAATTAATTTACTGTGTTGTTTTGTTGGTGACTACAAAGGGTGTAATATAGCACTGCAATGTCTTTAAGTTCTGAAGCATTTTTTTTACAATTTGCTGCCCTTTTTTTTTCTTTTTTTTTTACCCTTGAATTGTGTTGATGTAGACATTTTTATTTGCATTAGGGGGCTTATAATTTTTGACAACATAATTTGGTTTACTTTGTTGGCCTAGCAACAGTCTTCATGGGACCATAATCATTTTTTTTAATCTGTGGTCAAGTAATAAGTTTGTGTTTGATGATCCTGTAAACAAACAGTCAAGTAAAGAAAAAGACGAATCTTACACTGAATGTGTCAGTGAAAGCTACATTTATTAAAGCACTCCAAGGAAGCAAGGTCATAGCATCATTTAAAAATAGAACTTGACGATCCTTTCTGCACAGCTGAACAAAACAATGTTCGGAATATTCTCCTAAAAAAATGGATCGGTCAAAGCCATTCATGTAGCAAAAAATTCCTTCAATTGTTGGAAATTTAAACAAAAATCTACATTTTTAGCGCGCTTCTATGGTGTGATTTAGAGCCCAAGTTTACAAACTCAAGAGTATAAGGCGGAGAGTTCCTTCTATTTCATCTTTGAATGGTGTTCCTATTGAGTTTGACGATTCCTACAAATACTTGGGTTGATTCGCATCTCTCTTTTAAGCCTCATGTTGAAAACTTGGTAAAGAAACTGAAAGTTAAATTGGGTTTGTTTTTCAGAAATAGATCCTGTTTAACTCTGAATGCTAGAAAACACCCTGCAGCTGTGACTTTCCTTCTCTCCATTGACTACAGTGACATTATTTACATGAACGCTCCTACAAGCTGCAGATGTTGGATGCTGTCTATCATGGTGCACTAAGATTCATAACTGGCTGTAACTACCGTACCCACCATTGCACCCTGTATTCACTGGTTAACTGGACATCATTAACTTCACGTAGACTCTCTCACTGGTACATTTTCATCTTTGAATCACTTCTTGGTCTGTTGCCTTCATACATCTCCTCCTACATGTCTGTGTGAGTGCAGCTACAGCGTGCGCTCTCAGGACATTATTACCTGCAGTGTTCCCTCAGTGAGGACCGAACTTGGCAAAAGGGTCTTCTCTTACTCCGCTTCCGTTTCCTGGAATATCTTGTAAAACGATCTGAAGTTGATGACTTTGACCTCTCTAGGGGATTTTAAACAACTGTTAACTTCAATGCAAAAATCAACGCAGACATGTTCCTGTTTTTAATATTTTACAATTGCTTTATAATGTACGGTAGCTATTTCTGATTTGTTTTTATATTATTTCTTTTGTTTACTTTTCATTTTATTTGCTTTTATTTGATTGTCTATTGTTGTCTGTACCTCATCTGTGTTCTTTGTTTAAAACAGGTCTCTCGTGTAAATGAGTCCTCGAGGCTCAGTGAGACTAACCTGTTTAATAAAGGTTGAATGGAAGAAAAGTCCCACCTCCTCCCCTCCGGAGACAAAACAGTGGGGGTTTTAGGCAGCCTACAGAGGGGCACTTGGCCTCTTTGAGCTTAAATAATTGTCAAGAATCAAATTATTTAGGGATGCACGATATTATCGGCATGGTATCGGTATCAGCCAATAGTAGCGATAAAGTTAAATATCGGACATTCCATCAAAATAACTCACCGATATAAAAGGCTTTTGGTTAAAGCTCATTTTTAATTCAAGAAACCGTCAAGTTTATCTATTAATGCACTACTACTTATGCGCTTTTCACTTGTCGCTTGTGAACAGATTGAGATTAGATTTGTGAAAATGTACAAATTGTTCTAGTGTCAGTGTGTTAGAAAGAGTAAATGTCATGAATGAATTTGACATTAAACATAATCCAAGTTGAAGTGTTGCATCATTTTCAGCCCCCTTGTTGGCATCTGCATTTGGTAGCAGGTCAAATAATGATCATGCAGAATAATGTAGTATTTTAATTCCACAGCAGAGAAAGCTGTGTAGTCTCTGTAAGAAGGTCTATGGGAAAACTATTGGTATCAGTTATCAGCCAAATAAGTTTTAAGATATTGGCGTATCGGATATCGACCAAAAATCCAATATCGTGCATCCCTAAAAATATTAATATTTTTGTGGTGTAGACCTAATGGGAAAGTTTGTCTTTTAAATTTGAGTTTCTTGGAATGACAATAAGCTACTTTGAGTGGGACCAAAACCTAAATAAGTGGATTGCTGCCATATTAAAGTCCCATGGAATCTCAACTCACCTAAAAACTTAAGAGGTTCATGCACTTTTTCTGTCCTTTTCCCAGCCCAACATTAAACGATAACCCTCCAAGTCTGCGTGAAGCTGGGGGGTGGTGTCTGAATTTTCATGTAGGAGCTGTGTGTGAAGTGCGATGTCTTTACTTCACCAAAAAAGAACATGTAAGAACTCTGCTGCAATCTTAGAAAACACCACCAGCCTTTGCGTGAGGTGTGGCATCACACAACAGCCTGGCTGCATCTGCTGTGTGAGCGTACACATATTTACACACACACACACACACACACCTTTTCCTATTTTCAACTCATGTGGGAGAAACATGTTGGCCTCATTCTTTCAAACAGAGCCTTGTATTATTAAGACTGTTTTTTTTTTTGTTTTGGTGGGGTGGGATTAAAACTAAAAAACTGAAATATAGATCTTCATGCTTTCATTTTCTAGACAGAATGGATCAGCTACTGGCAGGAATGTCACAACAGACACTAAAACGCAGCCATCGGGCATGATTCGGCTGATCTGACCATACGCCGGGGATCATCTAAAGTAATTAGGTGTATCATTACACTAAAGTCTTTAAGCTCATTTTAATACGCTCACCCTTTGAACTCCTTTTGACTGATAGGAACACATCCACTGGCACCTAGTGACCGATGAGGCCACTTTTGCTGCTCGTCGCACGCAGAAACTCACAAATTGGGGTATTCATGACGCTGCACATTGGAGCTCTCAGTGGGTTATATGACATCATGCAATGTCAGCTGGAGAGCACGCACAGAGCGGCAGCAATAGGACAGTCGTCTCCTGTATCAATGAGCACTGATGACATCATACATCTGGATTATCAGCCGCCGACACATCAGGCAATCTTTTTTTCCCCCCTTGTGCTGAGATTAAACCACAGGTTTCTGCAGAAGCGAGCTCACCCTGGCGTGAGCTTTTGAAGCTCTCTGCAGAGCCTCTCTGTTGCACTGAATCCTGGGTATTCCCAGCTGGGTAGATTTTGCAGCAGTTGTAGCATCTGCCACATTACAGATCGTCTATTTACCACGTGGACTGTCTTTGGATCTTTCTTGTCCTGTCAGTGGTATAATTGTTAAACATGGAGGGATTACAGCTAGAAACGTAACATACGTTTTAAGCTTGGACAGCTGGGTGAAGGGACTGTAGTTGTAGGTTTGAGTTAGTTCAGAAAATAGAAAATAAAGCATGTTGATTGATTTTTTTAGTTTTTAAACCATCGCAGGCCTATAGGCCCATACTGGAACTAACAGAGCCCCACTCCATTAAGGTAATTAATCTGTGCGAATAATAATCTCAAACACATTGCTTTGGAACATCACTGCACCAACCTTTTTACTCTTATGATCTGGTCCCTCATGGGCTTGATGTCCTGGAAGCTCTGCTGGTTCACCAGGCTGTAGACCAGGATGAACCCTTGGCCGTTTTTGATGTACAGGTCCCGCATGGAGGCGAACTGCTCGGTGCCGGCGGTGTCCAGGATCTCCAGGACCGAGGGCGACGAGTCCACCTCGATCTCCTTGCGGTAGAAGTCCTCTATGGTGGGGTCGTACTTCTCGATGAACGTCCCGGTGACGAACTGCACGGTGAGGGCTGATTTCCCGACCCCACCGCTGCCCAGGACCACCACTTTATACTCGCGCATCGTGGCTTCAGTCGCTCGGTTATCTATCAATCTGCGCGCGGCATTGACACGAGCTCTCGCGCTCACCATTCACGTCCCATTTTTGTCAATAACACACCGTCTCCTCGCGCCGTGGCTCAACTATGGCAGAGCACAAAGACTCGGCGCCCCGAGATGGGTTTCATTGTAGAAACTCCCCATTATTGCAGACGGGAGACGAGCAGCAGCTGCACGAGCCGAGGACTGCAGTTGTCCAAAGAATGTGCGCGAGGAGGAAGGAAAATATCGCCCTTTGATGTGGACCGCGCGGCTTTTCATCTGCTTACTAAACTTGCTCCATCGAGGACGCTGAAAAAAATAAAAAGCTGACGCTATAAACTACAAGCGCGATTTTTTTTCCCAAGCTGCTCTTAAAAAAACCCCACAAAACAGCTAAAACTAAAAGCTACAGCGGCACCGAATTAAAGAAATCTTTGTTTTCTTTTTCACCATCTTGTCTGGCGTGTCACCGCTTCATGCCGCGCTCTCCTGTGCGACTCCCGCCGCCATACTCTCGGGTGGAGACCAGCGGCCGCTGCGTAATCAGCCGGGTCCCCGCTCGGCTTCCGTAGAAAAATAAAAATGTCACACCCCACCTCCTCCTCTAATCAGACGGACGTGAGAACAACCCAATGGCTGCCTCCGGGGCGCGCGCAGCTAGCTCGCAGCTGAATGGGAGCCTCGCGGAGGCAGCCAGTGAAATTCAGCGGCGACATTTCCGTTCATGTGTTCAGATTCCCGTCGTTCGGTTGCCCAAGTGACACGCACAGAGGGCTCACCCAATCACGGAGGCCGCTCCAAGGATGTGTATCCAAGACGAGGGACCCACCACCGGATGCTGTTGCTATGGCAACACGGCATTTTGTTGTCATTGGTTGAAATTTGAGCAGCATGCTGTATGGGAGCTGCTAAACCTTATCAACACAAGGTATTTGGAACAACTGATAACGATACAAGAAGCACGTTATTGAACCTCCATTAAAAGTCGCCATTTGAACTAAAATCAACCCAGTTCGCCAACTACGAATAAAATGTATCATTTAGATTACTGTGTTTTCAGTATAGCCATTTTATCATTTTCAAATCTTTTAAAGTCTATTCTGTGTTGGTTATGAGCAGTAAATATCTTACCTGTTGTAGATAACTCTGAACAGCGTATGGAGAGTTGATTTCTACAGCTAATCTGAGCAGGGCCAAAGCCAAAGTGGATTGCTGCTGTCTTAAAGCAACTTCAGTATCAAACATTTTAAAGTGGTTTCTGTTTTATATACTATTATTTAATGCTTACAACCACCATCAATTTTGCATTTAAAATGTATTTACATAACTGGAACCCATGGGACTTTCTGTTGCAATATCTTATAACTGTCAGAATATATTTGTGTAATGTAAAATTGAAAGTCATGTAGAGGTTTTTATAAGAACATTTGTCCAAACTGTAATGAAGAAATTAAAGTTATTTTAAGACAACATAAATCCACCATTTTCTTGGCCCCCCTGTTAATAGCATTATCTTGTCTCTATTTTTCCAATCTGAGGTTAACTAAAGAGCTACCTGCAACAGATAAGATATTAATTGTTCATAACCTTTATATACATTTTCACTCCAAATGATCTGAACTTTCCATTTAAAGATAAAGAAGCTTTGACCACCATGATCTAAATAAAAATCATTGATCATATAAAATAATAACAGATTTGACAGCCTTGCAGTTACATGACATTTATTTATTTATTTTCAGTATATCATATTCTACACAATTCAGAATTTACAAGAACAAAACTGCTCACATGAAATGTTAATTCTGCACAAATATAGTTAAATTTTAGAGAAATTCACACCAGGCTGGAACCTAATGGCATCAACATGGCTGCTTCGAGAGATGGCTAACTTTTTAACAATGACCATCTGAACAATCTCATCAACAGAACAGCCTTTTGTTTAGGATTGTAATACAATCATGTGTTCAAACCTAAAACTTTAATTACTACTTAAGAAGAATTTAAAAAATAAGGAAAGTATTGAAATGAACAATGTGAAATTCACTCAGGATAAATACAAACTCAGGTCTCGATCGAAGATAAGGCAGAGTTCACAAAAAAAAGTCTTCTTAGTCATCTGTTATGAAAAGTGCTGAAGAGAAAGTGAGTTAGAGCAAACAACCTCATTTCATTTTATTTTTTTTAAATGAAAGAATAACTTTTCCCCCATCACTAACACAAACATTCATGCGCAGTTAAAACTAATATAGAAAGGTCACTCAGCAGGTTTCCTGCTGAATATTAAAGCAATCACACTTTACATTTAAAACAGCTGCTAAACTATAAACTGCTAATCTTAACTGACTTGAAATAACTTTTACCACATATTAAATATAACATACTGTATATATTAGTTGCAACTTTTGCATTCAAATAATCCGTCGTTGATTGAGCCATTCAGTTGTCCGTGACAGCAGAAAGCTAAGTTGTGTTTTCAAGACACAAAAAGTATCTTGCAAAAAGGAGTTGATTTAAAAATAGCTAATTGCAAACAGCCGAACTTTTTCTTTTTGGCATAAGTTATAATCCAAATAGACTTTGCCCTGCTATCGTTAAACATCATAAGAAAATCAGGACACTTTGCCTCTTCTTGAGCTTAGAGGAAGCCTACAGATTAAATGATGGACATTACAGTAAACTGTGCAACAGTTGTGGAAAGATAAATTCATAACTGGAAAAAAAAAAAAGCAGCTGCAACTTCAGATATTATCAACCGAAAATGTCTGACGTATGTAGCTCAGTATTTTGTTGCATTCTTGTGAACATCCATCTAACCTAACTCGCCTCACCCCCTTCTTGTAAAGCACTTTGTAACATTCTTAACTGGTGTTTTACAAATAATAATTATAATTATTAAATGATAAACTGTTTCAGCGTTACATTTTTGTACATTCTGCACTGGCTGCTTTATTGTCTTGCCCATGCAAATGTTCATTGTTCCTTAAAGGAGTAACAAAGCAAGGATGAAATGTTTGCAGGTTTTATTTTAAACATCTAATCCCAGGACTAAAACAAAAAACTGCTTTTTTAAGCTAATATAACAAGGTCAAGGTCTTTGAAAGAACTCATCCAATCTAAAAAGTCAGTTTAATAAATTACATTTATCATAAAATGTAAGAGAATACATTTTAAGTGTCGTTAACTCGTACAATATGCACTCGTATATGTATCTACTCAAGAAGTGAAAAAGGAAACCACAAGAAAAAGTAAACAAATGTTAAAATTCTACATTTTTGTCCACACCATTTGCAAAATATGGAACTGAAATTTAAAACAAAACATGTAAAAAAGCAAAGAAACTTGTTTTTGTCTGCTGTTCAGTTAAAACAAATATTAAGATCTTGTCATGTGAAAAATGCAAAACTGAATTTCACTGAAATGTTTACCTTAAATTGTACAATAAAAGTTTCAAACTTATTTTTAATTGGCTTAATCATTTGATACGTAAAACAAAAAAAACACAGTATATAACTAAAATATATAAACACACATTATAATAGGTGAGAATTTAACTTTAAGACTAAATCTCTTCAGGTACATTACTAACGCACTGACATGGACATTGATCTTTTGACGTCTGCGAAGAGTTGGGTGATTTTTCACACAAACCCTATTAAAGATGCTTTGATGTATTTGCATGTACTATTCCTTAGGCACTTGGAACATTCAGAATATACAGTACTGACAACCGACTGCGACAAGAAGCTCACACGACACGCAACCCGTACACAATCACAACTTTAAGTTAACGATCACGTCTGTCGCAACTCTTCCTATAAACGTCCGATTTTATATTAGCTTGTTCAAACAACTTACAGTCTTATTAATAAATCTAGTATTATTATAATCCACATGGAGCAATCTGAAAGAAAGAAAAATATCTACATCAAATGGATTAAACAGCGTTTTCTTTCTGTACTCGCAATGCAAAGGCACACCAAGAGGTGAAGCACGGATCCAGTTCTCTGGGGACCTCTCTGAGCGTTTTAAAGGGATGTTCATAAAACCAGCTTTTAAATACATTACCATAAAGTGTAAAGTTAAAATAAGTGCTATTCACTGGTTTGTTGAAGATATTTAAATCTGGTAATAGGAAAATGCTCAACAGAACACATTCAAGAAGGAACACGAATGTTCGATAAAGCAATACAACTACAACAATCTCAAATGTAGGACTTTTTACACCCGACTTTACCCTTTCTCTGTCAACACGCTGAAGGATGACTTCAGACTGGATCCTTTCGTCTGTAATTATTTACATCCTTTAAATGGCAAAAGCACAATTTATATTTCCAGTTTATTACATATGAAGTTGTTGCCACTGGGTTTGAATTGCTGTCTGTGTTTCGTTCAGAAAAGCAAAGAACAGACACAAAAGCTTCATCCCTGACGTCATTACATCCGACTGAGGCCAATAGTATTGATGCAGGTTATTACAGGTGCAAAGGTGTGTACACACAATTCAACAACCTCCTCGACACAACCCAGTCCCCGTGGTTGAGCCACTGAATGGAACCGATCGTCTTTTCAGCAGTGATGTTCTCAGCATGCAGCTTGCTGTACGCTGCGTGTGTTGATGGCAGAATATTTACAGACAGGCTGTTCAGGACCTTTGACAGCAGCGACACAACACCGACTTCTGTTTCTCATGGTTACTTGAGGATGATCTGTTTGAAAACACAAGTCACTGAAAGGTTTCACACAACAAGCTTGAAGCAGTGAGGTTTAAAGCAACACGATATATATATATGCACCCTTGGAAAATAAATGGCAATAAAGAAATTGTTCAGTTAAACTCAAATAATTGCTTTGCCTGTCTGACTTTCAACTGGTTGTCAGAAAACTGGTTAAAATGGGAACATAACTTTAAAAAAGTGACTGAAATTTTAGAACATTTAAACAATTTTTAGGGGGAGTGGTGGCGCAGAGGTTAGAGAGGTGGGCTTGTGATCCAAAGATCGCCGGTTCACGCCCCGGCCCCGACAACATCAAAATTGTGGGTGGGGTAGGTGAAACACCCACACTTGCCCCCACCCTCATTCGCCCCACTCTGGGCCCATGAGCAAGGCCCTTAACCCCCACCATGTGCTCCCTAAACAGGTCTCTCTTGAAAATGAGTTCTCGTGGCTCAATGAGACTAACCTGTATAAATAAAGGCTAAATGAAAAAAAAAAAATAATAATTTAGGCTTTAAATTATAGCAATAGAGCTGCAATTTCTAGCCCGGGCCCGACCCGGCCTGAATATTGGATCAAAATTATTTACTTGATGGGCGTGCTGGGTCGATCTCTGGCTTTTGATGCGGTTTTACGAATCGTATGGAACAAAGAAAACTAAATAAGAATGCACAATATAAAACTGTGTTCATCTACTTGAGGAGGAGGCAGGTCCGACTGGACGTTGAAAGAGGTAATGAAGAATGTCTTAAGCTTTCAGATGGACAACGGGATCATCAGCCGCACGTGTCCGCTGACTGGCCAGTTGAACGAGGTAAAACAAAAGTCCAGTTAAGCTTCAGATGGATCACCTGATCACCGGCCGCGCACATCTCCGCACCTGCTATCATCCGCGCTGAAGGAAGTTTCAACATCTGAACTACAAAAGCTGAAGCGTGCAGCGCGTTCAATTATAATAGTCTTGTTCTAAATTTTTTTCAAATAATTTTGCTCTAAAATATTTTTGTTCATCTGTGTAACAGCTTATTTTTACAGTTAATTTTTTTTAGGCTATTCCTTTTGTATGTTAATATCCCTGAGGTGCAACAAGAAATCTTAGGTATCCCATGTTGCAGTGCGACACTTTATTCACTTATTGTGATTTTAAACTAAGGGCCAATGAATTGGGGAACTACGGGTAGGAGCAACGACAAGAAAGGAAATGTGGCTTTAGTCTTTCTGAGTAAAATACAGATACTGCTTTACAAGTTTGAGGCAAATCACAATAAATCTTTGGTCAGTTACTAAAATGTGATATATTACATAGAATTAAATATTTTCATTGTAAATGCACGTTAACCCTAATAAAACTACATAGATAACTGTTTTGGTTGTAACTCTGCACATTTTAACAAACATGTTTTTATGCATAAACCGTTTAGTTTTTTGTTTTTTTTTAAACATCCCACTTCTGTTAAAACTTTGAGGTAATTGTCTGCTAAGAGATATTTTTTTTTATCTAAAACTGGATTTACCACTAAACACAATGAGGCTTACACATATTGAGTCTCATGTTTATGACTACACATTTAACCATTTAACCATTTTTACAAGCTAAAAAATGCTATTGTATTATCTGTAGCCTTCACTCAGAACAAATGTTTAAGGGGCAGCAGTTAGATGAAATACGGACAATAAAAGACTCGTAGTAATACACACATAAATATTTACTGCGGGGTGAGGCCCTATACTAACATTCAGACTGAAAAAAGAAAAGACATTGAACAAAGCATAAAACGTGCAATAAAAAAAAGGCAACACCATTATCTGTAGGTGGAAGAATCCTAAATATGTGTTTTCAGTGGTAAAAGAAAGCAGTTAAATGCAGCTGAGCTGAAGGTCTACAGGTATGAAGCTTTATGACTGTAAAGCAAGCGAAGCACCTCTACGCTGGTGGAGAAACTCCCCTGGTTTAAAGATGAAGCACTTATCAAGAGCTCAAGGATTTATGACAGAAAGCTTTAAAAAGAAGCAAACCTGATTGGCTGGTGTTGTTGCTGCGTAGGGGACACTTGTGGCAGGAGTAGTTGCTGCAGAAACAGTAGCAGGCGTAGCACTGTACATCATGGGGACTTTTTCAGGAGGGGAAACCATGAAAGCAATGAAAAGGGAGGTGGAGCATTATGGTAACCATAGCAATGTTTCTCTTCTCTTGCCAGGCAAATATAAAAATGACAGTAGCAGCAAACCATCATTGGGTTAGACCAGCAGATGGCATGTGATCACACGGCAAAGCAAGACAGCAGGGGGAGAACATAAAAGGAGGGCTGATAAGAAATAAATTAGGAAGTCTGGTCATAAGCTGACATCCCACAAGAGTGCGATTAAATGATTTTTAATATGCTAAACGTCTTGGAGTTTGAAATCTTGGGGATGCTGACCAAATTTCCTAACCTTTCCCAATGGTGCACGGCAAATCTACAAACAGAATTCATCCAAGTGATGAAGTTTCTATGGTAACTATTTGAAAGATTAGAGGAAATTAAATACCAAAGAGCTTCATGAATGGAAAAGCATACAAATGCGCCACAAGTTAGAATAAAAATAATAATTTTTTGAAAAAAAAAAAAAGGTTCTAGCACAAAGTAAACTTATCTTTGTGATCATCTTAAAATATTTTAATGCAGCGTCCTTTTTTTAAAGTGGTGTTTTCTGGTGCTGGAATGAGTAGAAACTTGTTGGAATGTAGCTGTGTGTTTTCTGTTAGACACAAGAAAATCTAAAGAACATAAGGGAGGAACCTACCAACGCTGTTAGCAGGAGTCATGCACAAGACAGAACCTGTGAGATTATGAAATATAAAGAGAAAAGGTGTGTAAGCACGGTCAAGACATTGACACAGTTCAGTTTGGTTAATGCCAGCATGAGTCAATATAAATCAACCTTTAGTTAAGCTAACAAAACAGACATAACTTGTAAAAACAAACAAAAATAATAATCGTTTAAGTCATATATTGGGACATAACCAAGAGCATCAGGTTTCTGCAAGGTCGTAAAACTAGATAAACATTTATTTAACATTTGAGTGGTGCAGTTGTGTGAAAAACTAAACACTCCTTGGTTAAATGGTTAGCAAAACCCTAAAAAGCAAGAATAACTTGGCTTAATTGTTCTCATCAGTATCTCCTGTCACTGTGGAGGAACTTTGGTTCGATTGTTTACCTCGTCGCTCCAGCTTGTTGACGTTTGCAGGCATTTGCTCGAGCACGGACATTTTAAAGTCCAGTGCAACTGCACGTTATTTTTGTTTTTCAGCGATTCCTTCACAGATTTGACAGAATATGTTTGGGATCATTTTTTTCTGTTGCACGACCCAGTTTTAGTCTGCGTTTTTATTATTCCAGACGTCTTTGAGTGGGTTCAGATGTGACTTGCTGTGCGGCCACATTCTTTTCAGAGAGAAGAGGCGTCCTAGCAGCCCCTCCATAAAAAGAGTACGTGTTCGGTCTTTCTCTAGTTGTACGGTTACGAGACATATAGAGTCTAACGTGTCTCTTGAGTTTGCTGAAGTTTCTCTGAATGCTGCACAGTTTGACCTCGGGATGGATTTCCTACTCCTGGGAAGACCGCCAGCTGTCATCAGTGTTTACCTCCTTCCACAGACTGAGAGGCAGCAATTATTGCTTCTCTAACATTATCACTGATGTCTTTTCTTCTCGGCTTTGTGTTAACACATACGTGAATTATCCTAAACAGATACTTTTCTGGATTTATGCCTTTAGGAGTCTACACCTACTGATGCTCAGATAATCAAGTAGCAGCACCTGGTGCTTCTTTTCCTTTTAATTCCCTTGGAGGGCGTAAAGGTGTTCTTATTTATTCACACTGCGTCTGCGTTATGACATTGTATTGGTTAAATAATGACACCATGTATGTCATATCTTGCTGATCATTTGAGGTTATAATTACAACAGCTTTAATATTTGGTAAAGGCTTTGACTTTTACCAATTACTTTAATATCATTTAGGGGTAATACAGTTGGATTACTTGTATGACAACTAGAAAAAGATCAGAAAACTTGCTCCATGTGCATTTTGAGGTTGCACATTTGAAGAGGTTTTCTTTTTTTGTCAGGTCAGTGGATATGAAACCACCTAACTTGTCTCAGTTCTGCTGTGCGTGTGTCTCAGGTATAAGATCAACCAGCTGTTTCTGTCTTCAGACAGCAACCGTGGAAGACATTTGTGAACGTGATAGAACAAACGAAGCATATACTATTGAAAAAAAAAACCCCTCTTGTTTAGGTTCTCTTGGCCACAACAGTAGATTTTATTGGTTTTATTAATTTTTCTAAATGTAGTTTTTGGTTAGTAACAGCTTCCCTGTTCATTACAGCCTTGGCTACACCCACTGATGTTGCAAAGCCCAGTTTATTCACTCCAAGCCTATTAATGGAGACACACTTATTGTCTATGAAATACCTTCTGGCACTTCATAGATGACGACCTAGTATTTATACAACTAGTGACACATGCATGTCCTGATAGTCGTGCAGTTAATGAGCAGAATACAATGAACACGTATGAAATTGATCATGAAAATATGGGTTAATGTTTAGAGGATCACCTGTGGGATAAAAGCCTGCAGCGGCCTGCTGAAATTGTGTATTAGCCAAAGCCTGTTGGTAGTGCAATAAATTGGGGGTGAGGAGAGAGCTGGTCCAGCTGCTCTTCTCAAGCGCCACTCTCTTTGGTAGGGGTTGCAGGATGCTGTGTGGAAAGCCCTAAAAAGGACAGAAAAAAAAACTATGTAAATTTAACATCCTTTTGTTTATGCCTTTTATATAATGACTAAACAATAAAAGTGACTATTGGGACAAAATGGACAAAACAAAAGTGGTAGAATATAGTTGAAGTAACATATTAATCAAAATGAAGAATATTTCACATTTTAAGCAATAAAGCTTTTTGATGGAGATGGTGCACACAAAAACTATATGACTTGAAGAGAATTAAAAAAAAGTTATTGTACAAATAATAGCTACATGCAAAGCAAAAGGTGGAAGTACCAGGTCTACAGTCGCCTCGAGGGGTCGCTTCATTGCTTTGGAAGTCGATTGAGTCTTTAAATAGCAGGCAGCGAGCACATGATGGCAGTGGGCCAATGGGATTCAAGCGCATTAACATACAGGTAACAGCAAGAAGAGGTGCACCATGGAGGACAGCATTGTGGATAGGTGACAAGGGGGGGAAACAAAAAACAAAATAATCTGAATGTAGTATACCACATAAAACATAATATACATGCACAGTAATAAAAATGCATTCAAGGGCACATTTAATGATTGTAAGTCAAAATTAGTCAATCGGTAAATACAGAAAATACAAATTTATAGCAATGATATGCAACATATACCTGTAATGTACATTGAGCACCAAATAACTAGAAATCACTGTTAATATAATCAAAACACTGCTAAATCAGTGCAGCTGCACTCACATCATTTTAGATTAGGAACACATATTATGGCTTCCAGAGAGGAATATCAATGGATTACACAGCAAGCGCAGAAAATGTTGAAATGAAAGATGATTTGGTTTTATGAGAGCCAGCCCAAAGCAGTGTCACACACCAACAGATGAACATGCATCCTATCTCATCAAGCACACAATACAGAGCTACGTTTGGCTGGTTCTTCATTTTGTATGGTATATAAAAATGTAATTGTGTTTGTACATTTAAAATAAAACCTAAACTTCTTGCAACAACAAAAAAAATAATACAGTGTAAGTAACTAGTGAAGGTATTAAAACACAAATTGTTTCTTTAACTAATTCTTTAATGATTGTCAAAACTTCTTACACCTAACATTCTTAACACCTAACATGGGGGAGTGGTGGGGCAGAGGTTAGAGAAGGTGGGCCTATGATCGGAAGATCGCCGGTTCAAGCCCCGGTACCGACAACATAAAAAAAAATAAAAAATGTGGGTGGGGTAGGTGAAGCACCCACACCTGCCCCCACCTTCATTCGCCCCACTCTGGGCCCATGAGCAAGGCCCTTAACCCCCATCTGCTCCCTAAACAGGTCTCTCTTGAAAATGAGTTCTCGTGGCTCAGTGAGACTACCTGTATAAATAAAGGCTAAATGAAAAAAAAAAATGAACATTGATGTAAACCATTCCTTCAACCCAAAATTTACTGATACGTGTTGACGGAAAATACCAAATAAAACTTGACAGGAAAATAGAAAACCTATTAGTTTATGTGACTGACTGTGCAATAGTCAATTAGACAAATAAAAAGTCAATTTTTACTATAAAAACTACAAACAAAGTTGCTTATGTGCTTAAGAACATGTTCAAATGTTTGTTAGCTACGTATTTATTAAAGCCTTTTGCAGTTTAAAAAAATGCTCCAGGTGGTCTGTAACGGTCATCTGGGGAGAAACAGGCACTCCTTAACATCTTGTCATGAGGTGATTTTCAAAAAGAGATTTAACAGAACTATAAAGAGGTGATGAGGTGCAATTGGTTACAAAATGCCAAAGCTTCAATACTTGAGTGTGTAGGTATGGAGAACTTGTTTCAGGGCCAGAAAGCTCTATAACTGAACTGCAACGAGATTTTAACAACTGTTGAAGAACAAGGTGGTCTGAAGATATCCCAAGTCAAGAAGTGTAACAGTGGCTGCTGTAAACCCTTTTAGAATGAGACGAAGTCTTACCATGGCTGCAGCTGTGGCCTGGGCTGCCATTGCTGCCTGACTGACTTGTTGTTGACCGGATTTGATTTTGGCCTGCAAGTGTGCAGGCGGGTGAAAGTACTTGCACTTCTCCCTGGAGCACCGGCTCTTGATGTAGTCCATGCAGACAGTGACTGTGTTATCAGTGCTGTCAATCATCGGGCTGTCACTGGGGTGAGCAAAGCGGCAATCCGTCTCCCCTCGTGCACAGTTTCCCCGCTGAAACTCACGACACACCTGAAACAGGAGCAGTTATGACGACCGTGAGAGCAGTTTAGCTTTAAGCCTGGAGACAGCTCATGTCAAGTCACAAAATTATAAACGCTTCTCTTTGCGTGTTTTGATCTATGAATACCTCCAATTTGTCTGGACGCTGTAGCTTCTGTGATGGAGAAGAGGACGATGAAGAAGAGGAGGAGGATGAGCACTGAACCGTGACAGCTGGACTGCCAGGAACAAGAACCGGGGTGCTGGAGAGGATGTCTGAGGGAATGAGGCTCATTCCATGGCTCAGTGGTGTGAGGTATGAACCATAACCAAGGTTAGCATTAGCGCAGAGGCCCTGCGTAACAGGAAATGTTGACTATGAAGAGAGAGGGCACAGATTACACTTGAGTCGAGTATTGTCGCGTACAGTACCATCACAGAAGTGTATCTTGAGTCAAGTGTTAGGAGCATACCACAGGCTGCAGGCTGGGTCCAGGCATCATGAGTTGCATCTGCTGGGCGAGCACAGCTGCTGCCGTCTTCTGCTGGATCAGATTGTTGCGCCCGTTTATCTCTAACTGGGTTTTTAGGTGAGTAGGTGGATGAAGATACTTGCAGTTTTCTCTTGAGCATCTACCCTGTGTTGAGAGAAAGAAAAAAACACAGAGGCATCAAATCCACCCTTGTATTTCTTCTCATAATATTTTAATGATAATCAATGCCTTGAAATAACTGACAATAAAACCGTCAGACTCATAAGTAAAGCACAATAAATCTAAATCCCGATTTTCTCTGTTTGTACAGAGTCTAATGTTCTATTTCATAAATGTATCAAAAATCATCAGTGAAATATTGTGGGTTCTTTTTATGCTTAATGCTCCAACTCAAGTTTTCAAACATTTTTTTTTATAATGGCACTAATTTGTTTAATCTTGATAATCAAGAATGAAAGACAATAATCACATCTATTTGCTTCTCTACCCAGACGTTACCAAAGTCAAAGTGTAGGTAGGTAAATGTTCTCGTCTGGCCTTGCATCCTAATAGAGACATTTTTTTTTACTGCACTGACAATGAACTAACCTTGAACAGCTTGGAAGGTAGGTGGTGTGCCAGAGAATATTTTCATGTTAACATAACAGGAGGACAAGTTGGGCATCAATCCACAAAACTCTTTTTAACGAAACTGATAATGTATTTTTTAGTTTTTACACAAAACTATTCATCAAACATCATTTATGGCTATTAAGCCATCCAACGTTTTGTGGCTTATCAAAAGTAAAGCAGGTCCAGAGCAAACCTATTTCTGCACTGTGCCCTACTTGGACAACGATATGTCGATAATCCAACGATGTTCCAATAGTGATCCAGAGAATGAGCTGAATGGATGGACACCAGTGCAACGAGCACAACGGTCTGCACACACACGGACATTAAGAAACCCTGTCCCATATCAAAACATGAATAAAAAAAAAAACTCATAACAAGTTGCCTCTGATTATCTATAGTTTATCAATATGTTCCTATTTTGACATGTTTACTATCGAGTCTTGAGTACCTACCTTATAAAGACTGCATTCAGCATTTTAGTGATTTCTGAATGCTCTTGTTTTTCCAGTTTATGATCCTTACTTGTGTTTTTATCAGTTTAGGAGTGTAGGATAACCAAAACAAGTTTTGCCCATTTTTCACTGTTTTAGAGGTATTTCCTAATACAGTAATAATCAGTAGTGATAACATCTACAGGACTTTAGGCCACGTTAGTGAAGGTCATGAGATACTAGTTAAAATGCCAAAGCCTGTGCACATTCTTCTTTGTAACCTTGTTAGGGCAAATTTGTGTACATACATTTCAGCCATTGCTCTGATCTTCTTGTTTTACAAGCTTGAGTTTAACAAATCACATGACAAAACTATCATTAAATCTGATAAACGAAAGAACAAAAATGTGAGAAAAACATCTCTTCAGATAGCCTGCAGCTCAGTTTGAGCTATAAATTCAGGCTGATGATGAAGAAAGTAGATACGACTAAAAAAATAAGCACGAGTACTGAACACAGGAACAGGCAAAGATTCTCATTCTCACAAGAACACTTCAAATAGTAGCTGAAGAAATCACACACACACTTCTTTGAATTAAATAAAACGTTCATGGCACCAATAAAAGGTCTACAGTTCTCTTCATATGTCTCTTAACAGCCCATTAAAGAAGCCAATATAAATTTAAAGGTTTATAATATAATACTGAGGGTGAAGATTTAATGTTAGAAAAAATTATTTCCGTCTCTGGTCATTTCTATAGCACCCTATGCCATTCTCAGTCTGTTTGGGTGGTGAGCAGAGCTGTCATTTCTAACCCAGGCCTGCGCCACAACCCGAAATTCGGGCCGAGCCAAAATAATGTGCTGGATGGGTGGGCCGGGTCGGGCTTTTGATTGCGTCAGTGGACGCGTGCAGTTGAGCCCGGCCAGTTGAAAGAGGTACAGAAAAGTCCAGATGGATGACTGCCAGTGACCCACCTGTGGCTTAACTGGGCCCAGCCGCTGCGTCAGCGGACACGTGCGGCCGATGACCGTTAATAACTATAATATTATAATAATCCGCTGACTATTGGTAATAAACAATATATATTATATCTAGCTTTCTTTGAAATACATTTTTAAATCAAGTCAAACTGACTTGCTTACAAAAGCAGTAAAAGCTTAATAATAAAAACAGCCCATGTGTAAATATGCTATAGGTTAAAAAGATAAAGCTTTGTAAAGTGTGCATGTGTTGTCATCACTGTATGTTTCTATACAATGATGACATTAGTCTCTGCATTTAACCCATCACACCTGAGATGCACCCAGGTGGAGCAGTGGGCAGCTATAAGCACCTGGGGAGCAATTAGGGATTAGGTGTCTTGCTCAAGGGCACCACGACACGTGGGAATGGCGGGGAGTTGAACCTGTGACTTTCTGGTCCCATGTCGGTTGCCCTACCTCTACACCATCTTGGCCCTCATCCTCCTAAAGTCGACAGGTTCAGTTTTGCTTGTGTCAACTGGGAAGGCTGGTGTTAAACTAGAAATAAACCAAGCTATTGAATTTATTTTGTATTAAATGAAGAAAATAGTTGTTTTCTTTCTTTCTATGCTTTAATTTTCTTTAGTCAGTGTGTTTGTAATAACTACAGAGTAGGAGGGTTTACATAAAACCAACATCCAAGGAGGAATTTACGGATCCGGTTCTAGACTGAAAAGAATGATGATCTCCATATTTTCTAAAACTTGTTGCATGGCAGGATTAGATTAAATTGACCAGAGTGATCAAACGCTGTGACCATCTGTTTACCAACAGGTAACTAAACTACTTTGTGCTGATTCTTTTAGCATTTTGACCACCAGGGTGCAGACTCTCAGAGCATAAATCACCCACTTCCTGTGAGAATAATCCAGAGTTGGCAGCTGTATTAGGATTTGACAGCGAACGTGTTGGAGTGGGTTAAGGCAGCGTTGGTCCCATCCTGCACCACCGAGCAGGCAGGAGGATAACCTTGCTTTATTCCAACTGGCTGGAAGATTTCCTCTAAGTCGTCTACATCAGATTATTGATTTGAAAAACATTTGTTGGTGTTTATAGACAAGTGTGGCATTGGTCTGGATTTACTGGAGCATTATGTGTAATGGTACTGGGACTGTAGATGCTCTGTAGTTTATGGCGTGCATGTGCAGGCATCTTAATGCAACAGGGGACATTATTAGGCAGGATTAAAGACTTGAAGCAGACAGGATTATTTTTCTAAGTGTTGATTTAGGTAGTCAAATCTGTAGCTTTAAACACATTTGTTGAAAAGCGGCAACTAATTGGTCCCATTCTACCATAAGAGACTGAGTAAAATGTGTTTTGATTATAAATAATTATCTTACCTGTTTCAGAGTGCTTTTTGAACAACCTAAAGTATGATGTTTACTCAAGCACACATTTAACAATATGTAATTTCAAATGATTCTTTATTGGGAATGTTTTAATTTTTTTTTATTTTATTTGTTTAATCAAGAATATTTCTTACCTTCAGTGAGTCAAAGCAGGCAATAACTCTCCCATTTTCCACCTGGCAGCTTTTGGGCGGATGTGCAAACTTGCATTCTTTATCACTGCGTGAACAGTTTCCTCGCTGAAACTGGCGACAGACTTCCAAAGTCAGCCATTTTGTGTCTCTCACTGAAGACATACTCAACGCCATGTCCGAGAGGTTTTCAGCACACACACAAAATGTTGAGCCTTACCGTTTATAGACGCACACGCCAAAAAAAACTGGAGTTTAATTTAGTGAAGAGAATTAGTTGTGAATGCAGTCCAGTCCTCTTTAAAACAACCTAACTCCATCAGCTGGAGCAGAACGTTGGTTTCTCACTGACAAATCATCCGTCGGAAATAATCAACAGCAGATTTTCTTTTTCCTTTTTGCTGCAATACGTTTGAGCTGCTTATCCTTGAGCTGAATGTGTCAAACAAGTCTAGTAACACAAACTTCTTTTTGTTTTTGCTTTAGTGAGACATTCTCAGGTCATTTTCATGCTCCTCTTTCCTTCCTGTGTTATGGCTCAAACTGAACAATCATTGACGTGCTGAATGTGAAACTGACACCAAAAGGTTTGCAACTGAGGTATCTCGTGTTAGTAGCTGAGTATGTCTTCAGAAAGAGCATGGACCAGTTTGGAGTCGTCTTCTCAAGGCACTTTTATTGATGACCTGGAAAACAAAAAGAGAAAAAAAAATACATACAATGTCATAAATTTTCAGAGCTGATTAAACTTTCTGTAAAAATATTAATGCACTATCTTTTATTACTAGAAACAAAAATAAAAATCACACCCTCCAGGCATGGTCATATGTGACCATAAACAGGATCTGTATTAGTTGATCAATTTATTTGAAAGTTAAAACTCTTATATTTATGTTGTACCTTTTTTAAATGTGTACCTTTCCATGTCAAAGCAGATACTTTTGTTTTTTCTTATAATGTTACTACGGTAGTTCAAATCATTAACTGTGTTTTCTCACTCAAATTATAGTCTAAAAAATGTCAAATTACAAAAATAAAATTGAAATAAAGAGAAATTAAAACAAGATAAAAAGCAAAAACAACTGGACTTCTATTTCTAGCTGAAATAAAACTTACAAGAGATTGTAATTTGCCTTTATGTATAGTGAACAATAAACTGATAAAAAAGTCGATGGTAATAAAAACTACAATGTCTCTGTTTTTTTGTGCTGTCATTTGTTTTCGGCTAAAGCCAACAAATCTTTAAAAAATGTATACGTTTTCTAATTGTGGCTGATTTTTTTCAGTCAGTATGGGGGCTGTGGTAGCTTGGTGATCGCCATGGTCTTGTAATCCCGAGGTTGCAGGTTCAAGCCCAGGTTGCGTCAGGAGGGGCATCCAGCGTAAAAGAATCGCCAAATCTCGTGAAAGTTAACTCGCTGTGGAAACCACTGAAGAAGGGAGCAGCCGAAAGAAACTTACTTACTTTTTCACTAGTAGCACATTTTTGTCCTTAAAAAAAAATCTAATCATTTTCATCAGAGACGTGACAAGGCCCGTCCCAGCTGGCACTAAATGCACACACTGTGCTAAACTTACAGAAACCCATTTATGTCAGCGTAGAGGAACTAATTTTCATAACATGCACAGTTTCTGGACAAAGGACACCCAAACCCATTGTTAACAACTACAAAAACATAGACATGTAATTAGCACTTTATAAGACATATGTTTTGCTTGTGCAAACCTTTAAACAGAAAGTTACTATACAAAAAATCTACGAGGATCCATGAATAAAAAAGGTCTGTTTATCCTTCTCTTCCAATGAAACATCAAAGATCTGCCTGTAGTCGAGTTGAGAATGCGTACACTAATTTATAATTTGAATATCATTTCCCACAAGCCATGTTTCCTCAGCAGATATTACATGACAAGCTCTAAGCCATAGCTGTTTTATTAGTTGGAATATGCAGCTAAGCGTTGTCCTGGGAATCAATAATTCAATAACAATATGTGAATGTTTCCAAGCTTCAATCCATAGTTTTATGGTACATTTGTACCAAGCTTTGGTTATCAGAACAGTTTTAATCCCTTTTACTAATGTGTACTTTTCTCTGTTTGCTAAAGTCTTTGTTTTAAAGGCATTGTTTGTCCGGATCGGTTAAAAAAAATAATTACAAACTGATAACTGGTGAGGTGTGCTGACTCAAAACCCAACAGACCACATGCAGAAAACAAGGCCAGCGACAAAAACGAAAAACATCCACACCCAATGTTTGGATTAAAACAGGAACCGGAGACACAAACCTGCTCAGGAAGTTGCTGAGCAGCAAAAAAAAAAAAAAAAAAAAGAAGCAAACCTAGCTCACCAGCTGGATAAATCTGTTTAAGAGGTGAAAAGTTTCTCCACTGAGAGTAACTACCACATTCAGCAAATATGAAACCCAAACAGCAGAGATGCAAACAAGTCATTTTTCTCTTTTCCACCTTTGGGTAACAGCACATGCAGTACTACAGCACACTGCAGCAAATTGCTTTAGGCGCAAGACAGGAAACGGAGCATGAAAACCTGTCTCTCTCACATCATGCGGCACCAAACTTCTGCTCGTGGTCTGAGAATGTAGGCTAGAGGTCCAGTTCCCCGGCGGCTTGCTTGTTAGGGTCGTAACAACAATCCTACTCCTCTTTCTGTCCTGTGGATCCGAAGTCCAAATATGCCCTCTTCCAAACAGTAAAACCAGACTGCCAAGCTGTGACTAAAACATTTCCAGCCACCCCCTTCCTGTCTGAGCGCTTGCTCCTGGAAAGACCCTCCCAGTCACAAACTGTCCAATGGGAAACCAGCTGCAAATACATAATAGGGAAAACTTCCTGTTGACATTTATGTCAAAGGTGAACATCAGTACATATTCAGAGTTTCCAGAAAACATTAAACTGCTCCACTACAGCCTACAGAACAAAGATTTTAGAAGTAGGTATAATCTAAACAACATTTAGAGTTAGTTATTTTTCATCTAGAGCTGTGCAACCAACTATAGACAGCTTTAAAAGTCAGTCTGCTAAAGGCAAAAGGGGAATTTTTCAGCCTGTGTGTGTTAGCAAAATATCTCAGGAACCTGTGAATGGATTTTAATGAAACTCTCAGACTAATAATTGGGTGTAAATCTAGAACTACTCAACTTTTGAAGTAAACCCAATTCATGACAGCCACCAGCTGCATGGCCAAGGGAAGCACAAAATGAATATAACTCAGTTAATTTTACAGATGTTGAGCTAAAATCTAGCGTGGTAGTAGCTGAGCATCATCACCTTCTTATCAGTTTCTCAGACTGCAGGCTTACTCGCAGTCCCTAGAGTTCCCAAAAGCAGAATGGGAGGAAGATCTTTCAGTTATCAGGCTCCTCTCTTGTGGAACCAACTTCCACTTTTTGTCCGTGAGGCTGACGCATTGTCCAGTTTTAAGACTGGGCTTAAAACTTTCCTTTTTGATAAATCCTATAGTTAGGGCTGGCTTGTTATGCTGCCTTAAGCTTAGGATACTAGAGAAATTGACCTCAATTCCTTAAATGATTTGTTAAAACTGAATAGTTTTCATTTGATACTGTTTCTATCTTAACGTGTGATTCTTGACCTGCCATTGTGTATCTGTTCCTCTCAAACCCAGCCAGTCGAAGCAGATGGCCACTTGTCCTGAGCCTGGCTCTGCTAAAGGTTTCTTCCTCATGAGGGAGGTTTTCCTTTCTACTGTCACCTTCATGCTTGCTCAAGATGAGAGTTCTGTGATGGAGTTAATTCCAAGCAGTTTGCTCCTCAGATAAATAGTGTTAAATTATTATTTTTTTTATGAATGTTTTTGTTAACTTATTATTTTTATATATGAATGTTTCTGTTCAGTGTCCTGAGACGACTTCTGCTGTGACCTGACGCTATATAAATAAACTCAACTGAATTGAATTAAAAAGCTCTTGTGATATTATTTTGAAAAAAACTGTTAATATTGCACTATTTATATATTTTCTATTGAAAAATTATTGTACTTCTGTAAGCTCAATCATCCAGACAGATAACAACAAAAGGTTAAATCGTGTCATCTGGATCAGTTTCTTTAAGTGAGAAACGTTTCGGCCCCATCCAGAGGACTTCGTCAGTCTGCGGTCTGCCAACCAGATCTGTCTCATAGGTAGCCTTCACCCCTGTGTTTCAAGTCAACCTCCTGTTGGAATCTCAAAAGTTGGCTTTTAACACATCCAAAACAATCAATCATCATGTACAACAATCAACTGTTGTAGGTCAGATGACCAACTTACTACTCACAGAAACAGCCTGAGGACGACCAAGGCCAAAATGGTTCAGAAAAAGGTTTGTAAGCTCAATCATCCAGGTAGATAACAACAATAAAAAAAGGTTAACAAGTGAATAGTCCCATAGGTAGTGAAGGCTTCCTATGAGACCTATCTGATTGGCAGGCCGCAGACTGACAAAATCCTCTGGATGGGGGACGAAACATTTTTCCACTTAAAGAAACTCATCCAGATGACGTGATTTAACCTTTTTTGTTATAGTACTTATATTTCACATTTCATCATATAGTGCTTTGCAGTATTTTCAAACATCCTTTATGTTTTTATATTTTCTTGCAAAAAGCTAGACTTTCTTGTAGTCTTTTAAATCGGTCCTAATCTAAATGTTAAAAGACAAACTTTTTGGGAATAATACTTAAGATCACTCTAATTTACAATTACTAGAAAGTTGGCTCCTCTTAAACAATATACCTGTGTATGTATGTATGTATGTATGTATATGT
>NC_056510.1:22160476-22166402 GCF_014905685.2 Nematolebias whitei
AAATTTGCACTGTTCGAGTGTTGTCATTGTGTTAGAGTAAATGTCATATTTGACACTAAACTTAATACAAGTTGAAGTGTTACATCATTTTAAGCCCCTTTTTGGCATCTGCATTTAGTAGCAGGCCAAAGTGATAAAGTCCGTGCAGAATAATGTAGTATTTTAATTCCACAGCAGAGAAAGCTATGTAGTCTCTGTAAGTAGGTTTAGGAAAAAAATATCGGTTATCGGCAAAATAAGTTTTAATATATCAGCATATTGAATATCGGTCAAAAATCCAATATCGTGCATCCCTATATATCATCCTTGGAAAGTGAGCGTCAGAGCAGTGAGTTTACTAAATTGAGCTAGACCACAGATTACTCTCACCTGACAAACTCACAGGATAATTGGGTATTAAGATGTAGTTGTGATTCACGGCCATTGAGAAAGTGAGAGAAAAGAAAAAAACAGTCCAGCTCTATCTAAAATGCACTATCTAAAATTTTATTAAAAGTTAAGGAGATTCCATCTGTTGTGCATCAAACCTGCAGAACTTTTAGCTGGGAATCCTTCTCACTGTTACCCAGTCACACACAGATAGAGAAAATACATTTAATTGACTTTATAGTAGTATTTAAAGATATTTATACCATGATTAAAAATGTATCCAGTCACTGATGTACACCAAACAAAAATGAGACATGAATTTTTAATCAAATGTAAAAATTTATGGGGGTTTTCTTATGAGATAGGAAACAAATGATCACAAGCATGTCTGATGGTAACTGGACTTTGGACTTTTGGTTCTTGTGGGTGGGGGGAGGGAATTGTCTTGGCACCCCAATTTAGACTGGATAAATCTCAGGCAAATGCTTTGAGGACAAAGATGACTTCAGGAAACATGTTTATTAAAGAGGCATCCCTCTGAGGCTACACTGAAATGGAAACTTTGTGTTGGGGTTTGGTGGTGAGATCAGTTTTGACTGGTTGAGTATTTAAAGCTGTTTAGTTTCACCTTTAATGTCACCGGCTGCAATTGTCAGGGACCATTTGCATGGATGTTTCAAAAATGTTTTGAAACATTTGCAAAATTTTTTTTTTTTTTTCCCCATCAGACATCTGGAACTCATCTCAAATCTATTTACTTAATTAATTAATTAATTAATTATTTTAGTTTACATAAAGCTAAAGCTGTATTTTTTTCCTTAGTTTTGACAAAATGAACGTACGATATGCAAAAGCCAAACAAAATTCAACGTAATGCAGTGTGATTCCATGTGAAAATGTGTGTATTTCTTTGCATTATTGTGTCTCCAAAAGTCCCCAACAAAATCATGGCAGTGAGATTCTACCTTTTTTGTTTTAGTCATCTAGTCTGTTCAAAGTCTGCCCTAAAAGGCTTCTTCTGCTCTGACTGACTCCTGGGAACTGACATTGTGGTTGGTCACGTAAACAACTCACAGGTGACAATAAAGTCCAAAAACTCACATGTGGTTGGAGTGAAACTTGTGTGTACTTCAACGCCTCTCAAGATGTACACAACTACACATGAGCTTAAAGCCTGGAGCTCCCCAGCAGCCAGAGCAGAAGAGTATTTTAATGTGAAACGTCTTCTGATCTTAACTGAGAAATTTGGGTGCCTTCTGTTCAAACAAGCCAGTCTCTACAAAAAGCATGATCAAATAATAATAAAAAATAATGCCGCAATAATTACAACATTCAAATCCCCATTCCACAAATTAAAAATTGAAATTGAAAGCTGTGTTTTCATTCTTCACTTTTTGCAAGGTTTTCCCATTGTTGTCAAGTCTTTTCAAAAACATTAAGTGTTGCATAAGTTTCATAGAAAAAAAAAATCATCCTATCACTAAAACAGCATTCAAATCCAATCCAAGACCATTTTCAATGAAGAAAACGTTGATGCTGTGATTCGGATTGACATCTCACGCAAACAGCTTCCCTCCACATGAATGCTGAAGGCACTTGTGAAGAGAAAACAAGATCTGGACAGGTGACAGCCAGGTAAGTCTCCCCAAAGAGGGTGTCTTTTCTGTGTTACACATAAATATTTAATGATGCAAGCACCCCCAAGGAACAGTGTGGGCTGGTAAAGTGGAGCTGAGGTCCCCCTGACTCTCTCTGTGCAGCTTCAGAGCTTTCAACTCTGCAAAATCCACAAAGTCTTACTCAAGGATGAAAAAATATATGAAATACACACAGACTCCTCAGTTTACTTCTGGGGATTAAAATGGGTGGGAAACTATTCTCAAATGCAAACTGAAACAAAATCACAGATATTACTTAATGCAGACAACTGCTGCATTCAAGTACAGTAAAAAGACGGTTCAAATAATTTAAAAAGGGATTCTATGGAAATCCTGCTGTTGACAGCTGATGGAGCAACCTTACATCGGAGAAAAGGGGCTTAAATTTAGACAGATTGACAAACTAACTGCTAATCAAAGTGCATCCAGGACCAAAGCTGACTTGAATTTACTGTATGTTTCGGATTATAAGGCGCATTAAGAGGAACAAAACAGTCAGATAAGTCAAACTTTATTCAACTCCTTCACAGTAACGCTCAACATTGTTCAGTTGTATCACATAAAATTGGTTCGAGGTCCGTAAGCACAGACAGAATTAATATATAAGATGCACTTGATTATAAGGGTCACTGTTAATTTTTGAGACAATTAAATGGTTTAAAGTGTGCCTTATAGTCTAAAAAATACGGTAAAAGATTTTTTAAATGTTTGCGCTATTTTTCCTAGATTTAGACAATTGTCTGTTTTAAATTACTGAGTTATTCCAGTAGAAATAATAAAATATTTAACTAAAAGTGCTCCAGGCAATACCAAACATGCTAAAGCCAGTAACTATTATTAGCACTTAAAATGAACATTTAACACTATATGTAAATATCCATATGATGTGAATAAAAGGCAATGTAATTCTTTTTTTTGTAATGACGTTTGCGTGAAACACAACACATTTTTTAGATTAGAGTTGTTTTGAGACAACAGAGCTATTCCGTTTGGTCTTGGTCCCACTTGAGCTAGCCGTTAGCTCGTCATCCCAGTTAAAATCCGCTTCTCCCCATAACAGATTCACGCTTCGTCCCACTTCAAAAGATCTGAACTAGCGATTTTGTCTGTGTTTGTGGGTTAATTTTTTTAGGCTGCTGTTTTATTATTTAGAAGTGAACAACACTAATCCTACTCATTTGAAATTGTCACAGCTTTTCTAAATTTCCTAAAAGAACAACACGTTTTTGCAGTTTCTAGGAACAGAACCTATATTTCCTCCTTTGAAAAGAAATATCACACACATTCGATCCTCATAAACACCTTAAAATGCCTAATTTAAGTTGACTAAAGCACAAGAAGGCCAAAAAATGTCAAGTTCGCCTCAACAGGGATGCCATCACGGCAAATGTGCTTCTGTGTGATTTACACAACAGGCTGTGATTACAGCTCGGGTAGGAGCAGCTGCACCCTGGCCCTCGCTCGTGGAGTTGGCTGGCTGCAGATCCATCCTTGTTAAACCGGGGACATAAACACGAGCGGTGTTTGAGAGCACTCGACAGCCCAAAGGTCAGACGTGCGCGCCATCAGTGTCAAAATACATCAGGATCAGCAGGTCTGAGGAGCTGTCTTGGGGAGGCTTTCCTTGAATGACAGAGATAGAGGGGGAGGGAGGGCATACACTGACAGGACCCTTTTACTTCTGATCTCTGTTATCACCACCCATACAGTCATTTCACACTCACTATGAAAAGTTTAAACTGGCAGTGCTGCTTTCCAGTACGTTTGGTAGTGCGGCGTCAAAGACCACATTCCTTGCCAAGTTTCAGCAAGCCTGTTTTATGCACTAAAGTCCAGCTCCCTGCTAGTTAATCATGGATCAATAATGGATAGGAGGCATATTGCCGCTCATTCTGCCCCAGAATCCCCGTCTCTAAGCAGCAGCACCGGCAGCATTACTTCACTGGAGCACAACTAAACAGGAGCCATTAAACAGAGACGGATGATGAATTTAAAAGTATGGGTAAAAATAGAAAGTAAAGCAGGGCTGAAGATGGAAGAGTTAATTGAAGCTCTGAAGAATTCAAACCCATGCTTTTAATGGATGTGGAAAGAGACTGATAAATACAAGCAGGAGGGTTTGATTTGTTTGAGAAATTTGAAATGACGGCTAAGCAAGGATTTGATATTCAGTCAGGTGGAGTATAAGGTTTTTATGTGCAGTTACAGACATTACATCATCCAACTGATTTATTTACCAGGTCGGCTTTTATTTCTCTTTGGTGCCCACCAGAGACCGGAAGACTTTAACTTCCAAAAATGTTGTTGCGTTTGAGTTTCTCTCCAGATTTTAGCATTGATTGTCTTGTTTCTTTGAGAACTCATCCTAGTTTTTTAAGTTTTTCAGTCAAGCTCTGGTTTGTAGTACATGCCCCTGGTCTTGCTTTGGGTTTTCATGTTTTAGGTGTTATCGTAACAGAAGTGGATAATATACATCTTTGTTTATCTGTAGCATTAAAAAGTCCCATCAAACCTAATCTCATTCAAAATGGCCACCACAGCTTTGCAATCTTAGCAAATACAAAAATGGTGATAATTTAACAGGTACAGGGCTAAAATTTGGTATGGTAGTAGCTGAAAGTCATTCCCAACTCATTCACTGAGCGTTACTTGCTTAAAACGTTGGCTTTAACAATTAGCGTCAACCTTTTTGGTCTGTTAGCAAAGTGTCTCATAAACCTGGAAACTGGACAGATTTTAGTCAAACTCATAAATTAATAGGGGAAGGGAAGTCTGAGATAGTCATCATTGTATGTTCTCATACAATGGTGAAATTAGTTCTCTGCATTTAACTCATCACATCTGAGATGCACCCAGGTGGATCAGTGGGCAGCACCCGGGCAGCAGTTAGGGATTAGGTGTCCTGCTTAGCGACACCAATGAATGGCTGGGAGTTGAGCCTGCGACGTTCTGGTCGCAGGTTGGCTGCCCTACCCCTACCCCATCCCATCCCCCTGGATAATAACTGAATAATAACTGGATGTACAGCTACAGCTCATTACCTTTTGGAGTCAACCCAATTCAAAAAGGCTGCTAAAGATAAGTGACGTTAGTCAACATAAAAATAAATACAACACAGTCAAGTTTACAGATATTGAGCTAATATTTGATGTGGTTGTTGCTGAGAGTCGGCCTCAACACATACTTTGAGCTCTAACAGATCACACAAAATCTCATAAAATATTGTGCAGAATGTCATTTATAAGGTTTGGCCAGAATGACTACAACTCTGTCATTTCTCATCTTCGTCATGTTCTTATTTTAAAACTCCAGCATGAAAAGAGGTGGGCAATAGCCATCCTTTCAAGGAATGTAGGTCTTTAAACAAGTAACACGAAGAAATAGAACACACCATATTTTATTCTTAGTAAAAGTCAGAGTAAGAAACAAGTGTCTTCTAATAACCTGTAATTAGCCCTAATGATACCATCTCAGCCACTCCCCTTTGATTACAGGCTACTAAAATAAAAACTGCCCTTTCTGCTTGAGCTCCTGCTGTTTCGACGGAGACGAGCGGCATTCATACATCAAGACGGTCATGGTGGGTGTTAGATTGCTGTAGGTGCTCAAGGGTGCACTAGGACAAGCAAAAACAATATATACTTGAGAACTCATCAAAAAGTTGTTCAGAGGAAAGGCTGGCACAGGGAGAAGTAAATAAGTAAGACAGAACAAGTCCCAGAACAACAAAGGGACTGACTGATGTCGGGAGGTAACATGTTACACACCGCTAAAAACATGGGGGCTGAAGGAGAGTGACCTGTTTACTGTAAAGCTGTTCACCAGACAGACAGACAGACAGACAGACAGACAGACAGACAGACAGACAGACAGACAGACAGACAGACAGACAGATAGAT
>NC_056510.1:22166502-22208636 GCF_014905685.2 Nematolebias whitei
GATAGATAGATAGATAGATAGATAGATAGATAGATAGATAGATAGATAGATAGATAGATAGATAGATAGATAGATAGATAGATAGATAGATAGATAGATAGATAGATAGATAGATAGATAGATAGATAGATAGATAGATAGATAGATAGATAGATAGATAGATAGATAGATAGATAGATAGATAGATAGATAGATAGATAGATAGATAGATAGATAGATAGATGGATCAGAATCAGCCTTATTGTCATTGCACTGAAGCACAACGAAATTACATTTCAGTACAGCCTGTCCAAGAAAACATAAACTAACAGACATGGGTAGACAGAGGTGTCTGAGGCTGCAGCCTTCGGGAGGCGCTGCCCTTTTCATTTAGATAAGAAAAAGAGAAACACGAGAGGAGGGGAGGTATTAAAAAAAAATCATATGTCGCACTGTGTCCTATAGACGGGACACAGTGCGAGAGTTGCAAAAAAAGACCTCAGCACAGAAATAGCAACTGATGTCACACTGATGACATCATAATACATATATAATATATATATACAGGTCCTTCTCAAAAAATTAGCATATTGTGATAAAGGTCATTATTTTCCATAATGTAATGATAAAAATGAAACTTTCATATATTTCAGATTCATTGCACACCAACTGAAATATTTCAGGTCTTTAATTGTTTTAATACTGATGATTATGGCATACAGCATTCAAAAAACAAAACAATGCAAAACAACAAAAAAAAAATGTAGAAACGTTTCTTCTTTCATCTGAAAGACTTCCTCAGTCTGAGGTGCTGTATTCAGCTCAGTCTTATAAATAGCACCTTCTCAGAGTGGATCAACCAGTTTGCTGCTGACAACCAAAACCAGCTGATCACATGATCACTTGATCTGGTTGTTTTGTCTGAGCTGTGAACTCCTAGGTTGAAAACTGATGAAGGTAAAGCTGTGTTGAATAAGTCTGGAAATTTTTTTTTATCAAGATGGCCTCTATAGTCAGCTGACCCCGACACACACAAAAAGGACAATAACTCTGTCAATTCACTGATACAAATTATAAATCTCGTGTGGTATTAGCTGACTGTCATCTCCAACACGTTCTCTAAGCCTAACAAATTGGATGAGTGGAAGATAATTGATGGATGAGATCTTGTGGTACAGCGCACAGAATATTTTCCAGACTTATTCAACACAGCTTTACCTTCATCAGTTTTCAACCTAGGAGTTCACAGCTCAGACAAAACAACCAGATCAAGTGATCATGTGATCAGCTGGTTTTGGTTGTCAGCAGCAAACTGGTTGATCCACTCTGAGAAGGTGCTATTTATAAGACTGAGCTGAATACAGCACCTCAGACTGAGGAAGTCTTTCAGATGAAAGAAGAAACGTTTCTACATTTTTTTTTGTTGTTTTGCATTGTTTTGTTTTTTGAATGTCCAGAGGACCAGATTGAACTTTTTTAGATAAACCAGATCAAGTGTTTTTTTTATGACTATAAGCTCCTGTGATTGTGCGACAACGAGCACATTAGAGTCAGCATCAACAACGGAGGACTCATTATATGGAGTCTGAGCCGTGTGTGCTTGATTTATATTGTAGTGGAATTTAAAAGGCATTCAGAGGATGGTGAGGCAGATCTTCTCGCAGGTGTAGCTACCTGTCCAGGATGCCGATATGAATGAAGTGCTTTTTAACGGAAAAGGTTAAGTTTAATGAACAGAAACAAACAACGCACTATAGACTCCCCAATATTACTCATTCTTTCAGAAAAATACATCAAGAGCTTTTAAGAAAACTCACATAAAATTAATTACACTCACTGCTTCATACTCAGATATGTCATACTTTAGGGTTGTTTAAACAATATTCTCATCGATACTTGACAAATTGGAAACTTGCAGAAGTTATAGTAAGAAAAGATGTGATGCACGACTGGTGGGTGAAACGCTTGTTTTAACGTGCATTATACTATAACAATATTGGTCTAAATGAATGACAGTCACGTGCAATATTCAGCATCATCACTCAGGAGGTAAAACACACCCTGCACCAAGATGAATGTTTCCGAGAGACGTCTCCTGAAGACACAGCAGGCCAAATAAATGGAGCATTTTTGTAATTTAACACCTCGCTTGACTCCTGCCCTTTCCTCAGCTCTGCTTCCTTTTAATATCGCACAGACATCAGAGTTCCCCCCGGATCCATAACCTTTTCTTAAAGGTTGTCACATTAATCACGCTGCTGATTAACTCGTCAATGTCTCCTTGAATCTTTTGTGTTCGTCTCTTGTTGTGCCGCCGCTCTTCGAAGAACTCCGTGCAGTCAGTCATGACTTCCTTCATTCTCTGCGTCAGTGCTGTTATTCGAGGTACTCAGGATTTTGGTTGTCGTGATAAACAAATGAGTCTTGAAGGCGACATACTGCTAGTCTGGAGTTTTCAGGAAATAACCGCTGAAGAACTATAAACTAATGACCCGTTTAAATCTACTAAAAGGCCAAAAATCATGCTATAAGACTCGATAAGAGATAACAGAGTGTAAACATTTATATTTCTTGTTTTCAACAAAATTATTTGATTTTGCAACCACTTTAAGGAGGGTATCATTATTTAATGATACCATTTTAAACAAAGGATACACTTTTAAAGGACTAATAGATGATGATGCAGTTATTAAAGCTATACTGAATAAAAATAACTTTATTTTAACTCAATAAACCATTCACAAGCAGTTACGGTGCATTAAATAATTGGCCATTTGACTGGCCACAGTGAATTATAACTATTTTATAAAAGCATATAAAGTGTTTACGCCTCTTGAACATCCTGTTTATGAAACCATGATAAATCATATCTAAAAGTACCCTTATTGTAAAGTGGTACCGCATTTCTTTTTTGCTTGCTTACAGCGTTAGAAAAATGTTCAATTCTGAGTTCATTGCCAGCTGGAGAGTCTCACAAAAGTCGAGGCTGATCCTTGGATTAAATCTAAAAATAGCTGCTAGAACTCGTGGCTAATTTGGATAAAGTCGTTTTCACACATAAACTTGGAACAATATGCACAGATTCCCATTCACTACAAAAACAAATCTGATTTTGAGAACGGCCAAAAAAAGCAAAACTTTTCTGTTTGATATTGATAAGGTTGCTAGCAAGTTGTGGTATAGGGACGATATTAGCAACGACATTTTGATTGCTTTTTTAACATTTTAAGTGATTTATAACTCTACAACAGGGGTGTCAAGTCCTGGACCACACAGGCCACTTTCCTGCATGTTTTTAAAGTTTCTCTGCTCCAACATACCTGATTTAAATCAATGAATGACACAGGGTTCTGAGGAACATGAAGAGGGAATTTAACCAGTAATGTGTTGGAGCGTGCAACAAGTAAAACATCCAGAGTAATGTCCCCCAAGGACCAGATTTGGACACCCCTGCTCTACAATGAGTTTAAAACATCTAAATATATATTTCTTTTTAACAACATATCCCATTTTCTTATCATAATATCCATGTTCCTCTCCATCTGACGCAGACGGTTAAATCAGGAGACATCCAAGCCAGCATGGCATCCTTTCTGTATTTCTCGCTCATTACCTCCCAAGGTTGCTTGCAGGTTGTCCGCAATTGGATTCAAACATTTGATCATCCAAACCAAAATCATGTAACAATATTACGGTATCAACCACCCAGCTGGAAGCATACAGGGAACCTCTTAACCAAGTAGCTGCACTAGTGTGCAGAAACATCTGCTCTGTGTATGAGCTGGTCCCATAATCAAAGTGGGAAAGTCCACCAAGGGTGGTGGAAAATGATGAGGAAGATAAACCAGAGCAAACTTCCAGAGCAGGCGATGGCTTAACAGTCGAACATTGTTGTGAATGGAGAAAACGACGTAGTCAACTAAAGGACTGTAACATCAGGGAGAAGAACACGAAAAGCTTGAGAAATTCTAAGAACAGAAAGAGGAAATGGAGAAGCTGTGGAACGTCAAGGCTTCAGTGGTTACCAAAGGTCTTTAAAACCTTTACTATTCCTGTTTGGAGGTCAAACTGAATTTTGGATGAGTCTTTGGAAGGAGGAGTGTGTTTCTCTGGCTTTTGACTTCAAATAAAACCATTGCCTTGGAGAGACTCACGGTACTCGCATAGTCCAAAAACAAAGAATAACTTGAAACCAGTGTTGTAATGTAACAAAGTAGAAATACTTTGTTACTGTACTTAAGTAGAATTTTGACGTATCTTTACTTTACTTCGTTATTTACATTTCTAGCGACTTTCAATTTTACTCCACTACATTTCCTCAATAAAATGTGTACTTCTAGTCTGATACATTTCCCTTAACCATCTTAAGTTACTCGTTCCTATAATATAAATTAAAAGAAATCTGATTGGGCAATGCCTGTTCCTATAATATAAATTAAAAGAAATCTGATTGGGCAATGCCTGTTTGTTCTCCCAGTTTGTGACTTCACATGGCCCCTTCTCTCTCCCTCACTGACACTCTCCCTCACAAACCCAGCCTCTCCCCCGTCACTTGTGTGAAAACTGTAGCTCTCGCTGTGAACAAGCTAGATGCATATGCAGATATCAATTGTTACAGTAGGTCTTTGTGGACTCACAGTGGAGTCATTGTAAATTCTTGATAAGTGTGAAAATGACAGTAGTTGCTAAAAAGGAGAGGTTTGGTGTTCTCCAGGACATTAACTGCTTTAGAACAGTAGGTGAAGTTGTCGGGCCACTAGTCTTCCCATTAAAGAACAAGGAGACATATATCCAGTTTAGGGTGATTTATTTGCTGTGTTTCTTCTGGTAATTACACACAGCAGTAAACTAGTAAAGCACAAACAAACTTGAACAACAAGGCTCCGTCCGTGTCAGGAGAGAGAAAAAAACTCCAACTGAGCTCTGCACTTTACACAGAGCGGTGCGTTCACTAGCGTTGGAACAGCCACGGTGCATTCAAGAGCATAGGAACTATTATATTCAGAAAGAAACAAGCCAAAACCAAACAAAACCTATAGTACACAAACCAACACAACAATGTGAGCTTTCTAACAGCTTTGTTAATAAAGTTTTTTTTTTTTTTTCATTTACCTTTATTTATACAGGTAGTCTCATCGAGTCACGAGAACTTATTTTCATGAGAGACCTGCTTTTTGGGAGCAGATGGTGTGGGTTAAGGGCCTTGCTCAGGGGCCCAGAGTGGGGCAAATGAGTGTGGAGGCAGGTGTGGGTGTTTCACATTTTTCCACCCACATTTTGAAGTTGACGGTACCGGAAGTTGAACCTGTGACTTTCTGATCACAGGTCCGTCTTCTCTAGGCTCTGCGCCACCACTCCCCAAATAGGAGCACACTTTACCCAGTCTTCTTGTGCCAAACTTGGTCCACCGCGTTCTGGATTCAGATTTGAATGATGAGCACTTGCTTACAAGTCCAAAAAGGCATTCTGGTGGTGTTGTCCTCTGTTACTTTAACATGATCTGAGCGTTCTCCCTGATCAACCATCACGTCATCGCCTTGCACTCAACAGCGGGCTTTAGTGGGAATTTGTGTATGCCAGTGGCACTGCCCTCAGCTAAATACATCAGATCTCAGGGAGACGTCCCCAGAGCTCACACTGATGTGTGCATGCATACACACTCATGGACATACACTGTTGTCTCTCCATACTTGGTATTTTCTCTTGTTGTGGCAGGAGTTATTGTTCCTGGCTTTAGTAAAAATGGCAAATCCTTCCAGTTACATTGATTTACATGCTCCACAACACATGTGAATCATATATAAATCTTAGAAAGAAAACATAATAATAAATACAGAAAATGCTGCCGTGGTGCCTTCACTAACCCATGTTAGAATGCGTGGTTTGTAGTTGGGTGAAGTTTATATGAAGCACAGAGACAATTATAATCAAGAAGGGAAGTTATCATGATTACTCCCTCTTTCATACCAAAACTATTTCAGCTGAAGGTTAAATGGATGAAAAGATTCACAAAGTTGTGATTTCCCCACTTCTTGTCTTGAGCTATGTCAGAGCAAGAGGGAGGGAGAAAGTACATTACAGTCGTCCCATGAAATCTGAATCTGCAACCCTGAAAAAAAGGAAAAAAGAGGAAAAGAAAGAAATGAGTTAAATGCAATCTGCTATCGTTTATTGGATTTTATCAGTCGTCCTGCTGTGGTCCCAGGGACAAATGATGTCCGACTTTCATACTTTAGATTAAAGAATGCTCACTTTGAGCCAATCTTTTAGAACATTTTCCAAAACTTCGCAAATTATGCTTTTATATGCCTTCTTTTATACAAATATTATGGTTTCAGTGTCATACGGTGATAAATTAAAATAAACCTGGCAGCCACTAAGCTGAACAAAGAGCTTGTAATTAGTGTTATTTCAGCAAGACTTAAATCATTTATCCTCAGTATAATTAAATGTAATGGTAAAAACCTTGTTTGCTATTTGCTAAACGCTCCATTTTTACATGTAGGGTTTAACTGAACGTAATCTTAAATTTCTAGTTGTTGTTAAAGCAGGTATTGTTGAGACACCCGTCTCATGTCATCTAATGTAAAAAGGAACAAGACGGGCTGAAACACCTGCTCCAAAGATCATGGGTTATTGAGCTCAGAACATTTGCGTCACGCCTTTTGATAAATGTTGCCCTTCATGGATGAACGGACGTTAACGGCCAAATCATAAAGCCGGTGATTCTACAGTAAAATAAAAAAGTTAATTAAGACAACCTAAACGACAACAGTTCATTAAATCCAGAGGCTGAGTTGTGTTGCATGCTTGTCAGAGCACGTTTGAACTGAGTAGTGTTTTATGGTAAGCACTGAAAATGTTCAGCCGGGTTCATTTCAGCATGTTTGACAAGTGTGATCATCAGAGAATATTAGAATTTGATGAGTATTAGAGAACAACCTGGGAACAAGTTTTATTTTAAGAAATTAAATGTCACCGATACAAGATTGGACATTTATTTTATGCTTGTTTGTTTGTTTCAAATTCTAATTCTAATTCAAAAATACTTTATTAATCCCAAAGGGAAATTAAATGTTGTTGTAACTCATCATCCTGGTTTCATTAAAGAGTTGTTATAGATGCTGATGGCTGTGGACAGGAAGGATCTCTTGTAATGGTTTGTCTTACAGCGGATCTGAAGAAACTGGTTGCCGATGTTGAGCCATCTTCTTGGACTTGACGGGTTTCTCTGTCTTCTTGGGCAGCAGGGCTGCCTAAATTTATTTATTTATTTATTGACTTATTTATTTATTTATTTTTAGCTCAGCTTAGTTGATAAATTGCATTTTTTAATTTAGGATCCAACAAAGTTAGTCAAGTCATCTGGATGGTTTCTTTGTTTGTTGAAACAATTCGTCCTTCATCCAAAGGACTTCTTCAGTCCGAGGAGCCACAATAAACTCAGTCCACAAGCAGCACACTCACATAGTGGGTCAACCTGTTTGATGGTGATAAGATGGTTTCTGTGGTCTGCCCTCTCCCCCATCGACTCCCCTGGCAGCCGTAGCCAAAGTGCTTTAAAACAACAAAGTTCATGCTCAATAATCCAATCCAACAAAGTTGAGTCAGGTTGTCTGGATGGTTTTTTTTTTTTGAGCCGTTTCGTCCTTCATCCAAATGACTTCTTCAGTCCAAGGAGCCACAATAATCTTATCACCAGCAAACTGGTTGGTCCACTATACGGGTTTGCTGCTTGTGGGACTGAGTTTGTTGTGGGTCCTTGGACTGAAGAAGTCCTTTGGATGAAGGATGAAACATCTCAACAAAAAAATAAATTGTCCAGATGATCTGATTCAACTTTGCTGGATTTTCTACCTGGATTATTGAGAATGACCTTTGATGTTTTTATTTAGAACTTTTGTATTTTTTTTCCCGGGACTTCTTGTTAAAAAAAAATAAAAATAAAAAATCCAGTTAGAATGCGCTGTAATACACTTTACTCTGTGAAGGACACAGAAACAATGCCTGGGGCTGTGGCCAAATAGTCAAAAAGGAAAATCCAAACAATAATGTGCATGAATACAATTCAGAAGTAGCTGCTCTTGAGGAATTGCTTGTGGTGTTAGAGATGACTCTTAAAACACCAAAAAATGTCACCAACTGATTTGTATTTTTGTGTTTGCTGAGGTCAAATAGCTGAGATGTCCTTCTTGAATCAGGTTGAATCCAAACTCCAATTTTCTGATATACACCAAAAGATTAATGTTGGAATTTACCTGCGTGATCAGACTGCTTTTGGATAGCATTAAACACAGCTGTGGACAGTTTCAATATGCAGTGGAAAACTTTTAGGGGAACATTTTGCAGCTACTGCTTTGTTTTGATTGTTTTGAGCTAAAAAGTTACCTGAATTGTTTAACAGAAGCCCTTTCAATAAAAATATCAGTTTCATATTCAGAGCAGTTTGCAGGATGCTGCACGGTGAGTTTATTTTTGATGGTTTGTGCAGATTGTTTTAGAGCTGATTGGGCCCGCTGTGATAAGCGGAAATGTTCCGTCAATCCCAGAACAACAATCTGAGCAGCATTATGTTGCATTATAACCAGCTAATTAAACCCAGTGCTCATGTTACGTTCACAACGAAGGCTGTCAATCAAAGCTGTCCACTTAACCAGATGGATATTAATGCCAGGTATGAACAAAACATCAGGCTGCAGATCCCTTCTTTACTGATGGGTTGAAACAAACACAAACTCTGACATGTGACTTGCTCTCGTTAGATGCACTGAGTTGTCGGTTCTGAATCCAGGCTTGAAAGATTTAAATGTCATTGCAGCTTGATGCAGCACACCTGGTATGATATCTGAATGGTGAATAAGTTTTATGACATCCAAACTTCTTCTGCATACCATTAGAGGGAGCTTGTACACCATCCGTGATACGTGTCACAGTTTCAGAAGCATGTCTAAATAAAGGTTGAATGAATGTCTGAAAACTGTTCTTAAAAAAAGGATCTGACTAATCATCACAACATTATCTGTTATTAGGAAATTATGCATTCAGAAGAACACACACACACACAAAGAAAAGTGTAAGCATTAAAAATATGTAGACAAAAGACACACAAAGACAAAAGACCACAGTGTTACGGCTTTCTTTAAAAATGATGCATTTACAGTATGCATAAAACCTAGGTAGGTGGGTTTTATGCATAAATGCATAATTTTTAAAGTTCGCCATAACACTGTGGTCTTTTTTCTACAGATTTTTTAAAATATATATACGTGTATATATACATGTATATACAGTATATACATGTATATGTATATATATATATATATATATATATATATATATATATATATATACACTACAGCCGTAGAGGAAACGTTTCTACATTTTTATTATTAATTTTTGTTTGTTTTGCTTTGTTTTGTTTTTGTTTTTGTTTTTTGAATGTCCAGAGGACCAGACTTAACTTTTTTAGATTCATAAAATAGAATTTGCATGAATCGTAATTAAAGTTTTGAGAGTGGAGTTGTTTTAAGATGACAACAATCCACGTTGGTCCTGATTCCACTCAAACTAGCAATTAGCTTTTCAATCAGGTCTGAATGAAAGTCTCTTTTTCAAGCTATTTATAACACATATAATATTAATTATTCATAACTTTTGCACAGAAACCTGAAATTCCTGAAAACTACCAACATGTGCCTTGGTAGTTTTCATTTAGTGTACTTTTTTTTTTTTTTACCAGTTGGCAAATGACCCTCCTCAGTTCTGTTCTCAGGGTATACACAAACGAGATGCTGCCAGATGATATAAAGCGACTTATCAGACTTCTTCATTAAAGCTCACTGATGAGCTTTTGCCACAAAGCAAGAGGGCAGGTCGATTGTTTCGTCAGATCACCCACGTCTGCACAGATCATCATAATTAACCATTTACCACAAGAGAGCATTTTAAGCCCTCAGATGAGAAGCTGTTCCTAATCTTAGTACTGACGTAGCTGTCAAAGTGTAAAGAGAAGTAGATGGAGCAGGGGGAGCTCTGGGAATATTTCCTGGAAAAGCCACAATAATAAATAACTAACATCCTGTCCTGTACTGAAACTGTCACAAACCTGGCTGTGATCTCTGGGATGCTCCCTCCATCATGAGGGACTCATCTTCTGCAGGAACCCGATGTCTAGACTTCTTTTGATCAAAAGGGTAGAGCGGTGTATATTTTTGTGATACCCTTTTATTTCCACCTCCTGTTGGGAGTTCATTTGCATTTCCTTCATTATTTTTGAAATATTTTCCCGCAGAGAGTTGTGCTCGGCCTCATCACACGGTCGTCGGAGTGGATCCTAATGCCTGTGGCCGGCAATGTACCGAGGAACATTTAGTCGTCTGTTTGACATTCATAGTCTCGCAAGGCTTTCATTTGCACAAAAATCACTGCGTATGAAGGCAATTTAGCTCTCTCATTAAAAAGACATAACGCCTCAGAAGCTAATGGCGTCTTGCATTAAAAGAGTACGGCTTTCGAGTTTTGAGATCCCATCTTAAGATTGTGACGCACATGAAAGTGTAAGGGCTGATATCAGACCACTCTTGTTTACTTACATTTCCCTGCTAATCAGAATGATTCAAGAACATGCAGTCATGACGTCCTGCTTCACTCAGCCATTATACGTGTGTTTAATTAAATAACTACAGGTCTGTGTTAGCTGTACTTACAGAATGAGACACGCATGCTGGTAATGTGCTGTAATGTGTTTCAGTGATTTCTTTCCTCAGAAAGAAGTTAACCCGTATGTGATTGTGATCTTAATTAAACAGAAATGAGAATGTTGCTTTTTCTTATCAACATTCCTTTTTAAATCTATTACAGGAGATAATGTGATGCCTGCAAAGTATTTTATGGACAAGCGTTTTATTTATTTATTTTTTCGTTGGAAACATTGCAGATGTTCCAACACTGATTGTGAAGAAGTCACACGTGAACGTGTGGTCATTGAATCAGCTGTAGTTTCCATGCCAGGCCACTAAATGGCGCTGTGGTTTTTGTGTTGCAACAACGCACACATAGAGTCTTGAGTATAAATCCAGCTACATCCAAAATGGCGAATACGCACATGTTCATTTGGTCGAAGGATAAGGATGGATCACTCCTACACAAAGAAAAGGGTGAGAAACACAAACTTATAGTTTCAGTTAAAAACAGCTTCGTAAATTGGGCCTAAGTCAAACCTAGAAAACAATTTTTTTTGCACAGTCTCCCTCAGAATATGTGTTGTGAATGTAACACGTTAAAATTTAGCTCAATATTTGTAAAACTGATGGAGTTACGCCAGCTCTGGTGGCTATCTTGAATTGCATCGACCCCAAAGGTTAAACAGATGTAGATGAACTTTCTAAGAATTTCAATAAAACCCTCACATAACCTCACTTCAAAAGACTTGAACTATTGTTTAGAAATGTTAGAAGTAAGAGTTTGACCTTGTTGGAGAACTTTGGCTCACAAGTGAAAACCACTTTTGGAAATGACGTCCTTTGACTGTTCTTTAATTTCAGTCGCCATGAAAAGTTTACTATCAGCGATACAGACCTTTATCAGCTTATTTTCAGAACAGTGATATCACATGTCCTGCCAGCTACAAAGACAGTCCCACTTTGTTGTATGATCAGGAGCAAACAAAGGTGTTTGGCCTCCCAAGATCAATACAGTACTCTTGTTTCAGATGTTTCAGACAGTCGATAGAAGAATTTCGGGTAAAAAATATTTGGCAACCTCTTATCTTTACTATCACTGATGAGAGAATGTCTTTGGTCTGACGGTACTGAGGGTATTATTCAAAAAGCAAGGTCTCTGCCGTGCATATGTATATCTGCGCTCTCCCGGTTCCCTCAGACAAGACGAGAATGAGACCGGAGACATGCATTATTTGTAACCGATACCACTCCTTAATGGTGTCTGCGCTCCCCATGGTAGCCCATAATGGACCATTTTTGAGGTTCTCTGCGTCGTGCTCAGCTTTTTGATGGTGACAGAATGGGGACAGTGAGTGTCACCTGGGAAGAAACAAGAAGAACGATGGGACCTTTCATTTACTTGTCAGAAAGCTGGCATTGCAAGCACTTGACACGTTGTGCATGCATGCGCTGGTACAAGGAGTGGTAGACACAACAAAAGACAAAAAAATACCCTTCAAACTAAAATACGTTTCATTTGGGTTCTTAAAAAGTGAGATAAAAGAAAAATGTCAACTATATAATACATTTAATCGTCTGTGTTTCTGATTATCAAAGGCTCTTAAATGCTTTTTAAAGGGGAAGAGACTTTTGCATTTCAAAGTCTGTTTACAGTTCTCTGGGAAATCTGCATAAATGTGAAAAAGTTCCCTAAGTACTTCTTGAGCTAAACTACAAGCTGGAAAACGAAAAAAGTTTGAGGGTGGTGTCAGAAAGAAGTGCATTTAGTAGACCTTTAAAGCCTGCCTTACAGATGTGCTCCAGGCAAGAAGCTTTAGTTTACTTGGATTTCACATCTGAAACTTAAAACTTCCCGTTGGAGTTGTTAAAAAGTTAAACATTAGAAACCAAATGTTGTAATATTTATGAGTTGGTGAAATATTTGGAGCTTTAAACTGCCATTCAGGTAGTGGAGCAGAAAATTCATAACTTGGTTCTAATTTTTCAGATCACATTTGTTTTATTACCCATTGTCACATAATATACAAGTTGACTTGGACCGTAATCATTTACATATATCTTTCTCACCCCCTGCCATAAAAGGTTGGCAATTATGTAATAGTCTCTGTCTGTGTTCAGTTGTCTGTTTGTTAGCAAAAAATCTTGTGAACCACTGCTTCATGAAATGAATGAAACTATGAGAAATGGATTTACATCTACAAAGTACAGCGGATTAACTTTATAGTCAATTCAATTTCAGAGATTCACCACAGATAATTGACATTAGTAGTCACAAAAAAATGATACAACTCAGTCAGTTTTACAGATGTTAAGCCACAGTTTTGTGTGGTAGTAGCTGAGATGTATCCCCAGGACCGTCACAGGTTGTGCAAGATCTTACTGAAGTGCAACGCGGCATGTGATATACAGTCTAACCAGAGATCCTACTTTTTTATGGGTTAGTGCCAGTTCAGACCCTGTTCAAGCCTAGACTAATGCATTCTGGGGAATCTGAACACAAATTTACAGCTTTAAGTCTGAGTGTTCACACCTGACAATAAAATGAACTCTAAATGATCAGATCTCCGGTACATGTTGTTTATGTAGCCACATCATGCAGCAATGGCAGACCAAGACAGTTTTTATAGGGGTGCCCAGACGCCAGGTTGCTCATACATGGGTGGCCCAGAAAATGGCACCTTTTATTTCTACATGGCAAATGGCTGTGGATCCAAAAGTTTCTTGGTCATTCCCTCATTTACTTACGCAGGCAGTGACTACTGTGTAGAATCACATCATTAATATATTCCTGGCTAGTTAAAAACACATGCATTAATGATTTGAAATGAAAATTAAACATTCATTATTGTGGTAGACCAGAAGCAGAAACCAAAAGGATCACTGAACATCCTTTTTCTAGTTGTGCGCTCAGATAATTTCTTATCAGTTGTTCTGTTTAGTTTTAGTTGCAAATATATGTTTTGGTCTTTGATTAACTGTAAAGTTGACACCATAATTCAGATACTGTATTTGGTGTATAAAAATAGGAAGCCATTACTGCAATGGTTTGATGAAAAATAATGCAAACAAAAGTACTGGATACAGAAAATACACCCTTCGCCAAAGTATTATACAACAGTACTGCAATCCAAAGCAAGGGCCTCCCTTGTTTTATCTTTGCCCTTGATTTGTGACCTTGACATTGGTGCTGGGGTGATCAAAAGTGTATATGATGATACATATGCGCAGCAACTTTCACCAAATTATATTAAACAGATCAGAAGTTATGGCCTGGGCAAGCAAAAACCTTGTTTGAAACCATCCATCCATCCATCCATCCATCCATCCATCCATCCATCCATTATCTTTTACCCACTTCTTCCCTTTTGGGTGGCGGGGGTCACTTGTGCCCATATCCAGCAGTCACTGAGCGAGAGGTGGGGAACACCCTGAACAGGTTGCAAGTCCATCACTGGGATATATAGAGACAAACAAGACAAACACCCATTCATTCTCTCACTCACACCTAGGGATCATTTTGAATTACCAATCCACCTAACATCAAAGTTCATGCACAATAATCCAGGTACATGTAACAATACTTGGTACAGAAAAAGTAAAGGAGCATGAACTGATTTGTGACCTCACTCAGTGCCACTGCAAATACACTAAAGAATTTAACCTTCATGTGAAATTTTCGTGCAGTAAAACTACTACAGTCACACAAACTTTCAGCTGTTTTCTATACAACTTTACAAGTGTTGAATTCAAATACTGGTTGAAAAGCCAGTGTTAAAATCTATCAGAACTAAGAAAACCCACATAGCATCAAGGAATTCTACTAATCAGTAAAATCCTGGAATAATTGTCTTTTATTTTGCCATGGATTCAGACATTATCCAGGTTATGACTTGGTTACTGCATGGAGACTTGCCAAGTCACTTGGTGGTCCTTCATTGTGGCTTAGGACGATTCATCTTCAGACTACTGAACAAATGAAGATAAAAGACCACGTCTGAAGGTGGTCTGAATATCAAACCTGTATTTAGTGCCATCCAAGTGCAATTAGATCACCCTGGATGTATGTTGGTTCAAGGTCTGAACAAGGCTTTTAGACTTGAATACACTTCTCATCGTATAATGGTTGATTTAATGTGGAGGTTTAGGAGAGTCTTGATCTTAATCAGCAGGATCACGGCTTGTACAACAACAGGCAGGAGTTGATGATGAGCTGTGCTGACGAGCAGACACATTATTTTTTCATTACATGATACGATGGGATTCGTTACGGTTCATTTTGACACAGCTCTTCCCTGCTTCTCTTTCCACCGCAGACAGTATCCTCTCGACGTGGGTGGGATCAGCTGTTTAGCATCTTAAAGTGTGGGAAGTAGCGGTGACACAGAGAGGACACACACACTTCCTTGGTTGTGAGTGTGTGCTTGTGTTAACAGTGTGGCAAACTTTCAAATCAATTTATATAGAAGAAATAAGGGAAGTGTGTCACATTTGTGTGCTTGTTCATGTTCACAGGTGATAATCAATCGTCACTGTCTCCACATCACCGCATGATACCAACTTGACCCACTTGGATTAGCTCAGGCACAGAAGCTAATGCAAAAGACAATCTGAGACCAAATGTACTGACCATAGAGGAAATTTGAATGTCGCTTTACATTGTCAAGCAGCTTCTATCCCGTCCTCTGTTCTTCTGTAATCCAAGACCAATTAGGCAGTGTAATACGACAACAATGCATCCATTACCATGATCTTGGAAATCCTCCTGCCTAATTATGCTCTCCTTTTCATGTTCCTCTTTCAAAGATCTTTCAAAGAGACAGTGAAGGAGGAGATGAGGCGTGTACTCACATGGTTTCTGAATTAATAAAGAAGCCAGAGGAGAGACACGAGTACACAGGCTGGCAGAGGAAACCATCGTACATGTCACATCACATAACGCGGCGCTGAAGACACTGAGAGCTTTCTACTCTGCCATGAGCCTTAGGAGACGCTTCACTCTCACACACATACACACGCTTTAGTATTTTATCAGCTTAGTTTCTCTCTCTGTGCGCAACAATTACTAAAACCAAATCTTTATTAAAACCAACTGATTTTAATCCTCATAGTGGAATTTAATATCTTTGTAACCATTTAGCTGACCATCATCATAGACATTGTTGAGGCTGCAGATAAAATACTTGGATAGCCATCTCTCAGTGCCTAATTAATGAAAAGAAGAATGGGTAGGTAATAATTAATAGCATGGGAAACTTTCACTGAAGCACTACTTCCCTGTTATTGCCACTCAGCAATGTCTAAAAATGGATCAACATGAAATTAAAGAAAAATATCTTTATACGTAGATTGTCTTTCCCCTCATTTTTTTGTACTCTCCAGCCCTTTTGGTTCACTGTCCAATTAATATTAAAGTGTCATTTCTTTAGTACTATTAAGGATTGAAAACTATGAATTAATGAGGTTGTTTCTTTTTAGAAAGTGAAATATAAGTTGCAAAAAGTGAGCGGCACGCAACTGAGAGAAACACTTTTCACAATAATTGGAGTCGTATTGAAAAAAATACAGCTACAACCATTAAGTTGTAGTAATATTTATAGAATAAAAATCATATATTCTTTGTAGTTGTAGGTATACTCTGGACCTGCAACATGTAACAAATATTAAACAATATAAAAAAAAAATTTGTGTGCATTCATTTTTCTCAATTATTTGCCACCTGGCTTGCACTACACCCCACAGTGTGTTCCAACTATTGAGGGATCAAACTTATTAGCCTGCTGGGAAAAGGTTAGTTCACGGTGTTGGAAAGGAGGATTGATGAACCTCGGATTTGGGAGGAGCAGTGTGGTTTTCATTTTTCAAATTTACCCTTGCAGGTTTGCTAAAGGGGTCATAAGAGTTGGACTCTGCAGTGTACCTGTGTTTTGTGGATCTGGAGAAGACTTCTGACTGTGTTCCTGGGGCATTCTGTGGAGGGAGCTGCAGATGTAGCGAAAGCCTGGGTCACTTTTATAGGCTATCCAAATAACCAAGGAAAAGCTGTGTGGACATCCATGGCACAATGTCAAGCTCAAGCCTGGTGAGAGATGGACTCTAACAGGACTTATCTCCAATCCAAATTTTAAAAACTCATACATGTTTATGGGTGATGGTAGGATGAAATGGGATCAATAGATTGGGGCCTCATCTGCAGTAATGAGGGCTTGGGTATGTTGTGGTGAAGAAGTTGAGCCAAAAGGCAAAGCTCTCAATTTATTGGTCCATCGACAATCCAACCTTCTCATTTGGTCATGAGGGGTGGATCATTATGGAAAAAATGACATGCTGGATACAAGCAGGTAAAATGAGTTTTTTTCTGTAGAGCTCAGCCTTAAGGCCTGGTGAAGGCTGATTTATGCCTCTTATGCATTGTGAAGGTCGGTCCGGCTTGGACCGACCACAATTGGCGCAGCACCTGTCCATCCCAGCTTGGGTTTTGTTTGCTTTCAACAGAATGCCACCTTGATGTGGACGGGACAGTCATAGAAAAACTGTGCAAATCTCAGCTCATCAAAAACTGCACCTCGTCGTTTGTCCAGGGCACTGGTGCTATCTTTTGAGTTGCCATTTTTGTAAAGAAAAGAAGGAGCTCTCTTTATCACACACCCAGCCAGAAGCAAGTAGCTGAAAGCAATGGCAGTAAGTAGCAGTTGCTGGAAGTCTGTGACATGACCCCCCTGGCCAGCAAACCAATCAATGGCCAGCAGTCTGCTGATGTCAAATCTGCAGGACCAACTCAGCCCAAATGGAATCTCAGGTCTCTGGGTTCCAAAAATCAATCTGGAACTGGGCCAGACTGGGGTGGGCCAGTCCAAGCCGGGCCTATCTGGGCCAGGCTTTACAATGCTTAAGGGCCATTCTAGTCAATGAGAAGGTCCAGTCTCTCACTGATGTGGGTGCATGACAAGAATTGCATAGTTTTTTACTCTTACCACCAGCTCACAACCCATCTTGTGCATTGGCCACAGTCAAAACTAGATTCTTACGGGAAATACTTTAACCATTGTGTGATTGGTCAGAACTTTGTGAACCCGTTCATTTACGTAAAGTAGCTACAGTACGCTGATCTCAGGACTGCTGTGGATCAGCTGGCCAGGGCTTTGAGAAAATTATGCCAACATTACATCTGTTCCAGTAAAAAATGTAAAGTCAAATAAATTTTTTAAATATGGTTCAATAATTTGTAGAAGGAGATGGGACAATACAGGAGAGAGCACGGAGAACTGCTGGCTCTCCATGGCTGTGCTGACCAAGTGAGAGCACATCTCTACTGGGCAGCCATGGTGGTGATGACCAGGAGGATTATTAGGATGCATCCTGCGTACATCTGGATGATTTCTGGACACGTCCCACTGGGAGGAGACATGCGAGCAGACCCAGTACACACTGGAGTTATAGTTATTTTTTTGTTGTTGTTGTTGTTGTTTTTTTGTTTTTTTTTGTTCTAGGAACACCATGGTGTTGCCCAGGAGGAGCTGGAGCTGGATAGTGTGGTTGGGATGAAAAATGTATGGGTTTCTCTCCTGGACCTGAAGCCTCTGCAATCCAACAACAGATAAATGGAAGAAAATGATAGGATGGAATTTAAAAAAAGTTAATTTTCAATGAAGAATTAAAAAGCCTTCCCGAAACATTATGAGATGCTCCAAATAGAAAATAAATGGTAAATGGACTGTACTTATATAGCACCTTTCTATCTTATTTCAAGATACTCAAAGCGCTTTACACTCCAATCTGTGTCCTCATTTACCCATTCACACAGCACTCTACTACATCTATACAAAGCTAATTGAACAAATCATTCTAATGAGACTAATCAGTGCTTTAGATCACATTCAGACACCAATGGGACACACATCAGAGGCTATGAGGGGTTTAGTGTCTTGCACAGGGACACTTCGACATGTGGCTGCTGGTGGATTCGAACCCCACTGGAGGACGACTGCTCTAACCACTCAGCCACAGCCGAGTGGAGTGCAGTTTGTTTCCACCTAACCTGGTTTCAACTTAAAAACGAAATTGCCAGGGTGACCAGTGTTAACTGTTGTTAAGAAGTGTCAAATGATTTACAAAACACTTATTTTTAGACAAATGTTCTCAGATATTAGATGTGAATACCATTGGACCAAAAAAACAACAAAAAAATGAAGTCCACCTTTCTGTGAGATTTGGGATGTTATCAGCTATGATTACCAGTTCAAACAATTCCATGAGACTGAGTGCATTATAAATTAAAATGTATATTGTTGGTTGCTTCAGATTATTCTATCAACAATTTTTTTTTCTGCTGAGAGTTAAATGAGAGGATGTCTTCTCCAAAAGCCTATTTGTATTGAGTAATCAACTAACAGACATGTTTAGACTAGTTTAACATAAATATTGTTGACAGGTTAAAACAGCTGAGTTCTGTAAAAAACAACAAAAAAGGGTAATGAAACCCTCCCATCAGCACCTCTACTCTCACTAATTAACACGTTCTATCTTGGATTTTCACAGTCTCTGCTGGTTGCCTGGATACCTCATGCTGACGGCATGAATCCAGGAAATCAGTGTTTTAGCCAAGACACTTGGATCATGGGTATCACTTATCTGCATTTGCATTTACCTATACAGTTTATAGTAATTTCAGATATTAGATGTTAAAGAGGACATACAGTGTTTGGCCCATTGGCAGCTTCATAGCATATTTTTCTCAGGCACTTAATTAGACTTTAAATGAATCACAACATAAACAAGTCCCCATATATCTCATATATCAACCTCTAAACTCTGTATTCTTGCTAAGGTTTTAAAAAAATTGATGAACTATCAAGTCAAGAAGTATTTGGATTATTTTAATATTTTACTTCCCCATCAATCTGGTTTCAGGAAACAACACAGCACCATTGTTGAAGGTTTGTAATAATGTTGAAGCATTGAGGACTTTTGTGGACTATTGTGTTGCATTGTCTTTAGACCTGTCTAAAACTTTTGACACTGAGGATCATGACATCTTATGTCATAAGCTCACAGAAATTGGTTTCACAGACTATTGGTTGGTTCACTAATTATCTCTCAGATCGGAGGCAATGTGATCAACATAATAGTACTTCTTCCAGCTATCAAGCTGTTAACAATGGTGTACCACAAGGTTCAGTCTTAGGTCCCACCTTCTTCACAATCTACATACGTAATGTAGGTCAGATCATTCCTGATGCATCCTTACATTTGCTGATGATACAGTTGTTTATTGTCGAGCTAAAACGGTTTATAAGGCTTTCCAGCTTTTGCAATCTGCTTTTGACATCAACCAGTCAGATTTGATCCATCTCAAACTTCTGTTAAATGCTGACAAAACCAAAGGGATGTTGTTTCCAAACAGGAAGTCAGTTCCAGCAGTCCTTCCTTCTATTTTATATTCAAATGGTGTTCCTACTGAGTTTGTTGATTCTTACAAATACTTGGGTATCTTGGTCGACTCACATCTCTCTTTTAAGCCTCATATCGAAAACTTGGTAAAGAAATTGAAAGTAAAACTAGTTTTTTTTTTTTTTTCCAGAAATAGATCCAGTCTAACTCTGAACAATAGAAAACACCTTGTAGCTTATACTTTCCTTCCCTCCGTTGACTGTGGTGACTTTATTTACATGAATGCTCCTACAAGCACCCTGCAGATGTTGGACACTGTCTATCACGGCGTGCCAAAAGCTGGATAATTCATAACTGGCTGTAACTTTTGTACCTACCACTGCACCCTGTATTCACTGGTTAACTGGTCATCATTAACTTCACACCGACTCTCTCACTGGTACATTTTCATCTTTAAATCACTTCTTGGTCTGCTGTCTTCATACATCTCCTCCTACATGTCACTGCATGAGTGCAGCTACAGCGTGCGCTCTCAGGACATTATTACCTGCAGTGTTCCCTCAGTGAGGACTGAACTTGGCAAAAGGGCCTTCTCCTACTCTGCTCCTGTTTCCTGGAATATCTTGCAAAAAGATCTGAAGCTCTCAACCTTGACCTCTCTGAGGGTCATTAAACATCTGCTAAGTTCATGGCAAAAACCAATGCAGACATGTTCCTGTTTTTAGTATTTTACATTGTTTTATAATGTAGCTGTTTTTGCTTAGTTTTTTAATATAATTTATTCCATTTGCTTTTCATTTTATGTTTTATTTATTTATTATTGTCTACTGTTGTCATCATTCTTTGTTTAAAACAGGTCTCTGTTGTAATTGAGTCCTCGAGACTCAGTGAGACTAACCTACATTGAACTGAATCGAAATTGAATTGAATCGAAATTGAATTGAATCAAAATTGAATTGAATCAAATATACATGTACTTCCATTTTTGTAGCTTTTCTTTAAATGCAATCCTTCAAACATAGTGATGTTTTTATAGTGAAATGCATGACATTGTACATTATCTATTGATTTAAAAAAATAATATTATTATACGTATTGCTCTTGTACATCCAAACTTTTAATAGCAGAAACCTTTTTACAAGTCAAAAAAGACCTGAACACACCAAGAATTACTCTTTTAAAACGAAGAAGAATGACAGGAATGGATAATCTAAACAGTAACTTTAAAAATCCAAAGTGCTGTTTCTCTCTCGCTTCTTTTTGACTGAGACAGTCAAAAGATATAATTAATATTTTTAATATAGAATAAAGGAGAAGACATTAATTTGAGATTAAGAGACTCTATGGTCAGCTGTGATTAACTTTAATTAAACCGTTACGAGTTTATGACGTCTGCGTAATGAAAACTATACCATGACTAATAAACTTATTCTCATTATTCTCATAAATGCCAATACATCATGCACAAAAATGTTCTTTGAATAATTAACTTTATGTAGCTTTTCCAAATTAAACAGTGGCTTTAGGAGTGACATGCAAAAGTTTTAATTTTCTTTAATGCATTTCTTAATGGACGAAGCTCTTTGCAAATTTAACCGGGGATCCAGTCTGTCTAGTGGAGCAGACTGATGGAAATTTGGTGTGAAATAAAACTTTCTAGTTCAGTTCTGAATTCATGTTTTTAGTATTTCTTGATTGTTCTAAGTTTATAAGGCAAGTCACAGATAAAACAACTCGGCCCTTTCCCTCTGGATTAAAAACTATGTTTTACAGTATCTGAATTATTACCTTAGCGATAACAGTACGGTGTAATCAACTGAATTTCTCTTAAATACTGGTTTTGCAGAGAAAGTGGTGTAGATGAGGCAGATTATCTAACATTCAGCTCATTTTAGACTCTGTTTGGCACAGAGGATCAACCCAGCAGCGTTGGAAAGGTTTAAACCAAGGTTTTAATCCCTGCCCTGCTGAGTGTCAGCGGAAAAGGAGAGCAGAGAGTGTGTATGCAATAATGTAAGATTAAGAAAGGGCAACAGAGAAAAGGCTCTTTGAGAAAATAAAGCGAATAAGTGCTGGTGCTGTTATTAACAGACCTAAAACTTTTTCTCAATGAGTAATTTGAAATAATTTAAACTTTTTTCTTTTGCTTTAACTAATACATAATGGTTTTGAGCTTTAGAAAAAGTGTTCTGTTATTTATTTTGACTAATTAAAATCCTACTTGCTATAAATTAGAGAAATACGGTTTATTCTGACTGGATTATCAAGCTAACGGCTAATTCAAGAAAGGTCAAAATTTAAGGGAATAATCATAAAATACTGTAATGTCAGTTTCAAAGATGTTAACGTTCATTTGAACATTAGTGTATACTTTTTTTAACAACCCAGTGAATTTTTAATACAATATTATTCCAGAAAAAAAGACATTTGCGCAAAAAAAAAAAAAAAATCCAAGCACTGCAAAGGCTAGCAGGTATCACTGTGCTTCAAAAACTACATTCTTTTAAAAATACTATGCATGGTCCAATGAACATGGCTGTATGGGTTGATAAGATATTTTCAGGGTTGGGCTGTGAAATATTTGAGGCTGGAGTTGTTTTAAGATGGCAGTAACCCATTTTAATTTTGGCCTCATACTGGCTAGCAAGAGCCTGGCTATGAATTATACTGGTATTTCCCCAAATTGAAGTTGTTCAAAAGCTGTCTACATTATTTAACAAACTAACTGATCACAATCTTTCTACAAAATCTCATACCAAAAGATCTGAACTATGGCAAAGTATTTTTTTCTTAAATATTGTGTCATAGGAGTTAGCATTTATCTTTAAACCATAGCAAACAACATATCTGGTATCCTGGGTACGTTTTGTTGAAACATTTTAGCTCCTTTTTCACATTTTCTTGATTTGTGGTTGCTCCTTTATTAAGATATTTACTCTGTTATGAACAGTCATGTTACTAGTTGTTAAAAAATATATATAATAAGCTGTTTTCCTGACTTTTGCAGCCTGCTGGTGCTGAAAACAACGTTGTAAAAAGTGTGAGGAAATCAGGATGTGTACAGTAGAACTTTAGAGCTAAATAATGAGCTGTAAACTAAAGCAATTAAGGGCAAGTCATCTGCTTTGAACAATTAGTCAGTCCAATTTTATTTATATGGCATCTTTCTAACAAGTTTAACTGCAATTAAAAGTTGGACCAGTGATTAAAAAGGGTAAAGTGAATTTACAAAGTTGTGCCCAACCACCACCCCTTTCCTATGAAAAACAAATCAGTAATTGAAAATAGGTAAGATCAGTTAAGTAAAAGACAGATGGAGCTATGAAAATATACAAAATAATAAGTCAAACATTTGTTGACCACACAGTTCTATATCCTTGTAAGCATAGAATTCTTATTTAGTGGTGAAAACTAATTTATTTTAAAAAGTGAATAGGTTCTAGCACATAGAGGAGTTGTGTGAAGACATTGTTATGGGGGTGTATTGTTTTGTATTGAGATATAAAGACTGAATGATTGTTTGAACCATGAAAGACTAGGATTGTTCAACCAAGTCATTCTTGAGTCTTTTGTTTACTGGTATTTAGGAAGTAAATAACATGGTGGATGGATGGATGGATGGATGGATAGATGGATGATTCAAACTTCTTGACCCTAATCACTATTTTCTGCCTACTTACTAAGCTACCTATTAGTAAAATGAGCTGTGTGTGTGAACCTGTGATAAATTTCTCAGCAGCACGCTCACCGCATGTCTGCGTTTTAACACAAACTTCGGGAGTTCTGATTCACATCCCGGCTTGCTCTTTTTCCACACTGATATGATAACTGCTGAGTAAATTATTCATAAGCGATCGCTCCTCTCATGTTCAAGGAATGAAACGCTTTGATCAAAGAGTGGTGCTTTCTGTTATCCATCCCTGTAAAGGTCTGTTTATGAGGACTGATCAAAGCCACCCATGTAAACACTTCCCCCCCACACACACACATACCAGGTAAGCCAACATCTTAATGCCAGCTTCTTATTTTATTTTCTGACATCTCAACACAGTAATGAGGTATCGCTGCCAGTGCTGCACTAAGAGAAGTCGAGAGTCTTCATTTATATTATATAAATCACAGCAAAACATACATCCTGCAGCCACAACCTCCACATATCCCTACAACTCTTCTGTAAACTGAGAGATTGGACAAAGTTGAATCTGACAACTAATCCTTGTAGACCGTATATCACAGGGGGAATCTGGAAACGGGGGAGGTCATCACTTTGCTCTTCGCTGCCTTCCTCAAACCTTTCCATTGTGACTGGATGAGGCTGTTACCATGATGAGTTGGAGAGGTTTATTTCAAACGGTGATGTGTCAAAGTGAGTTTTGAGTACCTTGGGCTTCACTATGAGAACCTCTCATTTCTCACTCAGAGATCACGCTGATTGCTTTCTACTGCAGACAAGAAACTGACTGATACACACTTGCAATTCCAGCACCGATTAACCAACTATCCCTTTACACCCAACTTACTTTTTTTTTCTAAGCTTAACACCAGAGGTTAATTAAAATAGGATGACATTAGTGATGGAATGATTTAAACGGGGGGAAAACTTCGAAGTAGCACAATGGCATCTTGCCCGGCTGCCCTCTGAGCCGACTCTGGCACAACATAAGCAGGATGTGCAAGCTGAGATCCCCATGCTGTGGCAAACAACGACCCACAGGCTGTGTTTACTGACACAAGACAGAAAACTCTTCCTCAGTCCATCAGATCAGCAGGTTAATCAAACAACAGGCACCACTCATTTGGATCTGAGAGGGAAAACAATGAATTATTCACAGTAGTAACAGATTTTTAGCAGACGGGTGTTGGTGAAAGGAAACAGTGCTTGTGTGTGCCTTCGAGCTGAATGTCTCTACAGTTTAAAAGTAAAACGGTTCACACCTACTGTATATAGCACCACAACGTTGCTCATTTTTCCATTCATACACACGCTCATGCAGTACTTTCTACTATATATTTTACACGTTCTATATACTGTACAGCCATTTTTATACTCTTGCATCAGTAGGCAGGGACAGTGGGGGGTTCAAGTGTCTAATGAGAAGACAACCTCCCAGTCACATGGGCCACAGCTGTCCGTAGAGAAATCAACAAATATATTTTTGTGTGTTATAATAATTCATATCTTTTGAGGTTTTGTGTGTTGATTCAACATAAAAAAACATTTGATTTTCATAATCACTTTCAACAATAAACTCCTTCACTAGACGTCTCAAGCCAAGACTTAGATGCCTTTAGGGCACATAATGTCAAACTCAAGACCCAGGGGCCAAATATGGCCCTTGTTGACATCTTATCTGGCCCCCAAGATGATACGTTAAAACGTGAGATACTTTTTTCACTTTAATTTTTTCAGTAATCTTTAATTATGATGTCAAAAGTGCAACAGAGAAGTGTGATTTCTGAATGGACTGAGGTGGTGAAAGTGTTGAAGCCAACCCACCCCTCAGTGCACCTCTAAACTGCAAAGTGAGGTAGTAACAGAGCCAAAATGGTCACCATGTGAAAAGATAAGCAGGTGCCAATGGCTAAAAAATGGCAACGATTAAACAACAACAAACAAATTTATTACTGAGCTGCGGGAAGATTGATGAGGATGAACAACTTTTTATTTAGTTTAAAAACAGAATAAATCCCAAACAGAATTGTGTAGTAAGTAAGCAGTAAGCATGAGAAAACACATCCAACTTTCTATTTCAACAAGATAAAATATAAAACTGTATGCTGGTAATTTCAGTATGTATAGGGAAAAATAAATCAGCAGGTCAGAGGTTTAAAAAACAAACTGGAGTCCGCCTAAAAAAAAAGTGTGATTGGTGCATTGCTATTCACATTGAGTCCCCCATTTAACTTGAACACTGCAATTACATGCTCAGATTTCCTTCAAGCCTTTAGACACTCAATAGCTTTCATTTCTCCCTATTTTTAGAGAGCGCGAGAACAATCAAAACATTGAAGGAACACATCGCAGATGGCCAGATCTTTGCAAAATAAAACGAGAAAACAGGAAGCAATCTAAACCAGTCTCAACTAATCAAATATTCAAGTACTTTGATGGCTTTCTAATGGTATGTAAAACAGATCAAATCATTATGTCAGTAACATTTACAGAGAGAATAAACTCTTTGTGAATTAAAGATTTGCAATGATTTGGTAATCATTGAGTGACGTTAGGAAACATTTGATCCCCTCGGAGCGGCGGCGTGTTTGGCACTAGCGCTGTTCTCTCACATTAGGCGATTATTCATACAGGCTTTGATGTGCGCTGTCAGGCTGACGGCCGGGCGGGCACACCTAAAGCACCTCTTTGCTCCACTGACTCCATCAAACAAAAACCACTCAGGTTCACTGGACCATAGCTGTGCAGAAGTTTGCAGCCCGCCTTGTTGTCAATCCCCACAGCTAACGGAACAATGCTGCACTTATTCAGCGCTTACGCCTCAGTATGCCCACACCTGGGAGACAGTTATTAGAAAAACACATTTTCCTTTTAAGACACCAATTACGCCAATCTCTTAAAGTTTCAAAACATTTTATCTACACGTGTGCACACATGCAAAACACCTCCTGTACCCGTAGACTGTGGTTTACTTATTCATCTCACAAGTCTGAGAAATGCTAATATTAAAGCCTCAAGGGGCTCTTTGTTCTTGCTTCAGTTTTTAGACAAATTTCACACGATTCAGCCTCAAATCTTTATTGCAGCAGAAATAGTAAGAGAAAAAGGAAGAATGATTGGTGTTTTTTATAAATTTAATTTAAAAAATAGCAGATATACTAAGGGCATGTTCTTATCAGAGACGCCAGCCTTTGTCAGAGCTGGAGGGCTGTCTCAGTTTGACCTGACCTGAGAATACAGTATGAATGGACATGCACTGTATAAGATGTGACATGTCACTAAATCTAATTTTCCTATAATAACTTCCTGCACTGTCTTACTGACCATTACACAGATTAACCAACAAACAGAAAACATACTTGCTTCATTTTGCTTTGGCAGAAGGTGCTGAAATGATTCAACTTTTTTTTTTTTCTAAATGAACAGACATCTCCTAGAATAACCTACTTGTGGATTCCCAAATATGAAACTATTTCACTTGACACTGTACTGCACAAAACCCTCACGGAGTTGCAGATTTGTTATATGCACTGAACAAATATAAATGTAACACTTGTTTTTGCTCCAGTTTTTCTTGAGCTGAACCCAAAGATCTCAGACTTCTTCCATGAACACAAAAGGCCTTTTTCTCTAATATTGTTCACAGTTCTGTGTAAATCTGTGTTAGTGAGCACTTCTCCTTTGCTGAGATAATCCACCACCCCACAGGTGTGGTAGATCAAGATGCTGATTAGACAGCATGATTATTGCACAGGTGTGCTTTAAGCTGACCACAATAAAAGGCCACTCTAAAATGTGTTATTTATTTGTACTGTATTGATGGGATCAGAAAACCAGTCAGCATCTAGTGTGACCATTTGTCTCACGCAGTGCAACATCTTCACACAGAGTTGATCAGGTTGTTTGTGGCCTGTGGGATGTTGGTCCACTCTTCAACGATATTGTCAGGAACTGGAACACGTGGTCATATATGCCGATCCAGAGCATCCCAAACATGCTCACTGGGTGACATGTTGGGTGAGTATGCTGGCCATGCAAGAACTGGGATGTTTTCAGCTTCCAGGAATTGTGTACAGATCCTTTCAACATGGGTCTGTGCATTATCCTGCTGCAACATGAGGTGATGGTCGTGGATGAATGGCACAACAATGGGCCCCTCAGGATCTCCGTGCATTCAAAACGTCATCAATAAAATGCACCTGTGTTCGTTTTCCATAACATATGCAGCCAACCGCTCACCCACACAGCTCCATACACAGTCTGCCATCTGCCCTGTACAGTGAAAACAGGGATTCAGCCATGATGAGAACACCTCTTCAAGCAGCTGTTCAGGTTGCATTGTTGCAGCTGTTCCAGTGGCTGGTCTCAGAAGATGTTAGAGGTGAAGTTACTGGATGTGGAGGTCCTGGGCTGGTGCGGTTACTCGCGGTCTGTGGTTGTGAGGCCAATTGGATGTACAGCCAGTTTCTCAGAAATGTCTGGAAATGGTTAATGGTAGAAAAATGAACATTAAATTTACGGGCAACAGCTCTGGTGGAAAGTCCTTCAGTCAGCGTGCCAATTGTGCCCTCCTTCAAATCACAACATCTGTGTCATTGTGCGGTGTGATCAAACTGCACATTTTAGAGTGGCCTTTTATTGTGGTCAGCCTAAAGCACACCTGTGCAATAATCATGCTGTCTAATCATCATCTTGATCTACCACACCTGTGAGGTGGACGGATTATCTCAGTAAATGAGAAGTGCTCACTAACACAGATTTATACACATTTGTAAATAATATTTGAGAAAAAGGCCTTTTGTGTGCATAGAAGAAGTGAGTTCAGCTCGTGAAAAATGAGAGCCAAAAAAGTGTTGCACTTATATTTTTGTTCAGTTTACTTAATTATATCATTTGTATTTTAAAATCTGAGCAAATTTTAAAAAGCAATAATTGATGACATAGTGTATGTTGTGTGAATTACCACCACTCATATCAGCACTAATAGTCTGGAAGTCTTCGTTCAGCTGCTTCCTGAATGGGTTGCCTCAGTGGATGATCTGTCTCCATCTCACCCTGTCAATAAAACACCTTCCCCTGTCACTAAAGCCCTCTGCATCTCCTCCTCCTCTACAACCAGAAATCTTCTCTGTGGTCTTCCTCTTTTCCTCCTCCCTGGCAGCTCCATATTTAACAGTTTTTGTCCAATATATCCCCTCCTCTGCACATGTCCAAACTCTCTCAGCCTGAGCTGTCCCAATGATAGTGCATAGCAAAGTCATTGAAAGTGTTTGTGAGCGCTTGTTATGTAATTTCAGGCTCGATTTGTGTATTTTTTGGCAAAAATAATTCTTGTTTTTTTTGTCTATAGTGAAGACTGATGCTGGTGGAGTGTGCATTCATACTAAAATATTTCCATCAGCACATTTCCAACAGCTCTAATGTGCTTTTATTCTTTCCCTTCCACCCTAACAAAGCAAGAAATAGAAGTTAATTAGAGGAATATGTTTCTTCATATTTAATAAATCTTGCGGCCTGTGGAGCAAGTTTTTTCAATTAAGGTTGTGTGAGTGAATCATTAGTAATGAAAATAAAAGAAAGTTAAAACTGCTGTTAGATAAATAACAACTTTAGTTCCCTGCCAGCAGTAATCAGATCCTGTACAACCCTCTAATGTTAAACTTTTTGTTTTCTTGTTTTGGGAGAATTACAATTAATAGAATAAGTCAGATATTTAGAAGTGGGGGTCTGAGGAAAGATTATGAGCAATTAACATCTAACCTGCTGTAGTTGGTATACATCAGTTTTAGAAGTGGGAGTTCAACTCTTAGCAGTCAGACAAACTAACATGGGCTCAGTTCGGCCCTACTCGGGTTGACCCTGGTGCAGGTTCAGAGTTATTCCATTGGGTGGTCTCATCTGTTTCCTGCTCACATCTTAGAACCCACTCAGACAAGGTTCTAAGCAAGGCGAGTCAAACTGAAAATTTGACATCAGCAGACTGCATCGCCACCGATTGGCCCAAAACCACTGTTTTAAAACAAAATTGCAACCACAGCATTTGTTTTTATTTACTTTTTTAAATAAATAATATTTCCAATAAAATGGCAACATATAAAGCAACGCCGTGGTACTGTGAGGAGGTGCAGAGTTTTCCGTCAGACGGAGCTAGACCAATTGGACTCAACTTATGGGCTCCAGCTGACAGGGACCATGGCCTCAGCTCGATCACGGCATTTTTGGAAATCATGGCAGAGAATGACAAGTGTTTTGGAATTGTATTTCACTTATTTAACCATGGTGGTAAGATTTGGGTTGCCACGCTATGACAACCCGCCCACATCAAGGCAGCACTCAGATATATGAAAAACTACAGAGACCACGTAGAACCAAGTCAAGTTGAATTTATGCGTTACACATCGTGCAGAGGCTGAACAATGGAAAAATGTCTCATGAGTCCAAGTTTGGACAAAGCAGATTGCTACACTCTTAAAACAACTTGAATCTCTAAAAAAATAATGAGCGTAGCACCTGCTGCAATGAATGCCAAAGTTTTAGACCTAGTGTGATTTCTTAGTCATCGAACTATGTATTGGATATGACACTGAGCTACGAAGGCACCATCATCTTAAACTCTGTACGAGTCACTGAGTTATAGCTATTTTTGTTTTTCTAAGATCCGTTAGCTGTGGCATCCATCTTGCATGAGCTGATTACAAAAGTTAAGTAGTTGAAGATGCACAGCAAATTCTGAATAACAAGAAATTTTGCTCAAAGACAAACAAGCCACACACGAATGCAGCTATTTGCACCTGAAAATATCCACTGCATTCTATGCGAGAAGTAAAGTGGCATGTCAAAACAAGGACAAACGGGAACCACTGAGAAATCTTCAACATTAGAATTATTTTAAGTAGGAAGCAATACAGTTTGGTCCTTGCGCTGATTGAACTAGCTGTTAGCTTGTCAATCTGACCAACAAAAAATAAAGTGTTTTCAAATTACAATCATTCAAAAAAGTTACATCTGCAATAGGTTAGATATGAACTGTGAACTGTGCCGGCTGACCAACATCTTATGAGGACTATGGCCTATCTGGAAGTGCTTCATGGACAAATCTCACCATCTTGCCATGAAATGCATACAGTATGTAAAGTATGTGCTTGCTGGCAGAGTTTTTGACATCTTAAATCGTGTCCTGATAGGACAAGGTGTGAAGCGATCTTTTTTTGCAATGCCACTATCCGATCCTCATGGTTTTCCCCCTTTTCCGTCAAAAAAGTATTTTTTAAAAAAGGATAAGGGGTCGCGCTACAGTAGCAGCAGCAACGTGCACTCCACCAATCTTTTGGACGACTGTACAAACATAATCTCACTGTATTTCGGTACAATGATAACAAAAATTATTCCGATTCTGAATTATTCATAACCTTTTCACACTCCACTTCAAAAGATCTGAACTATCCCTTTAAATGTTCAAACGGGGTCATAATTCTTAGCTTTCTCTCAGCAGAATCCCAGAGAGCGCTAACGCTGTTTTGTTGCATACATTTCTGGAAGCTTTGCCTCATGCAGCCCAGTTAGTAATGCTCCCAATCTTCTTTTTCAGGTGTTTTAACCAGATAGATGTTGTTGCGTCGGCTGATTACTTTCATGATGCAATTAACTGAGCCACCGACCTCTTGTTTTGTAAATGGGATTTTATTGATTGTAAGAAAAGTGTAGCAAGGCTTAAATGGCTTCTTTCTCCGGTTCTCACTCTCCCACTCCTTTTTCAAGACTCCGCAATTGTGAAATGAAGCCTCTGAAATCAATAAGTGCCCAAGTCAGTTGATACCCATTATCATCAGGATCCTCTGTGTTGTTCCATAGCAGGAAAATGCCTTCATCGACAAATTCCAGAGCAGCACGTTATAACTCCCATCAACTAAACATCACACCAAGAATGTCTCTGAATATTATATTGTGTTAAAGTGGCATAAATTCTTCTCATTATCACTTTAAACGGGCCATTAAAGAAGGATTTTTCATAAACATCATTAGTATTCACTTTGAATTTGCAGTCTTGATTTTTTTGTTGTCAATGTTAATCCATATTAGTCTTCATTCTACAAAAAAACCATTAAAAAAAAGCTTTAGAAAACAGACGGGCAAAACAAGAACAAGCCCTGAAAACAAATCGACCACTTTGACATTTGAAGCCCAAAGGGAAAAAAAAAAATTTGCTGCAAAACAAAACCAAAAGAAAAAATAACAACCCACAACAAATAACGTGAAAAGCTAAACATCAAATCAGAAAGAGACAATAATTGGAATGCTGCAAGAGTAGGAAAGTGAAAATGTTTCCTGGTGACACTGAAAAGAGATGAACATGGCGGGAGTTTGTTGTTGCCAAGTTACGACAGTCTGGATGTGTGTTCGTCAGGCTGCCTAACCAGACGGCTTGTGATGTTTTCGATTTAAAACAGAAAATCTCTCAGTGTTGTGGAGGGTTGTGTGGCAATAGGAGAAAAAAACTAATGAATATGGACACAAAATGCATTTGATATTGATGGTTAATGTGTCCATATATACACATTTGGAAGCACAATTTGTGAACTACCAAATATCTTTACTTGTGTACAGAAACAGCTGAAGTGACTGAAAATGTTTTGCTAGATATACAATAATTAACATATTAGAGTTTAGATGATAAATAATATATTGTTTGAAAAACTTTTTGAAAAGCTTTTTGAAAAACTATTTTCAAAAAGCTTTAATATACATGAGTTTTAAAGTCTATACAAAGCACAATAGTTTACTAAAAGCCAAAATATTTGATAGTTTTGGCATTTCCGTGCACCACAGATAATCCTTGTTTTTATTCATCCTGTGTTTTATTTTATTCGAGGAGTGGTGGTGCAGAGGTTAGAGAAGGTGGGTCTGTGATCAGAAGGTTGCCTGTTCAACTCCCCGGACCGACACCATCAAAATGTGAGTGGAAAGGGTGTCGCCCCACCAGTCACCACATTACCTTGAATAAGACATAAAAAAATAAAATTAAAATGAAATAATAAAATAAAAAATATTTCAAAATATATGTATTTTTTTGGTTGTGCAAGCTAAATAGTTTATATTTAATGATAAGTAAAGTTGTTTCAGTTGAAAACATTGTATGATTGGTGACATATTTTCATCCTGGGGTGCAAAAATCTTTGCCTATAGACTCTTGTTAAAAGTTGTGCATGCGCAGTAACTCCTCTTCAATACAAGAGAATAGGACCAATCTGGGCGCACCTCTCCTGCGCCCAGAACTGAATGCACGGTACCCGGTACTGGCAACATCAAAAATGTGGGTGGGGTAGGTGAAGCACCCACACCTGCCCCCACCCCCATTCGCCCCATTCTGGGCCCTTGAGCAAGGCCCTTAACCCCCATCATCTGCTCCCAAACAAGTCTCACTTGAAAATGAGTCCACACAACTCCATAAGACTACCTGTATAAATAAATGTTAAAATAAAAAAAAATCACACAAATGCCTACATATCATTAGATAATCTGCATTCTCTCCAAGCATGATCTCCCCTCCCCTCCTGAGCACACGCTTGCCAACAATCACAACTCAGTCCCCCACATGGAACTCACCACCACCCTCACTCCACACATACAATAGTTCTTGTCAAAATACAATTTAAAAGTTTAAAGTTAAGGCACAGCAGTTTATTATTTCCTATCTGGCAACCCTGCTGAAAATAGGTCAACAATGGCAACATCCATTAGCCATTTGAGTGTAAAATTGTGTAATTTATATGTTTTAGTACATATTTACACATTAGTAAGTGAAGAATACGGGTAAAGGTGCATTGTTTACTTTGAGTGCATTTCAGCATCAAGAAATCAGAAAAAACTAGATGAGTGAAAATCTTCAAACTACAGCATTTGATACAAATTGTATTTTATTTTTCATCTAAACTTGTATTTTTCTCTATTTAAAACCTGATGCCAATAAATATTATTTGAACAAAACCTTACTCAAAATTGATAAATGTTAAAGAGCAATTAGTATCTGATTTTTAGATTTCTTTAAACATCTTGACAAATCTCTCCTGTATGGTTTTTTTTTTTTTTTAATCGGTAAATTGATGTGAAACTGCAGGGTCTCAGCAACTAACTCGTGATCTGAAACATTTGTGTGTTTTGGTGTGCTGGTCTCACCAACTGAATGATTCGTACAAAACCTAAAAACATTCCACTTCTGTTTAAGGAACGCACATCACACTCACACATTTTGAATAACCTGTCGAGATATCTGGCAACATTCCTTCCAAACTGCATCAATCAAACTAATTTCCAATTGTTTTTTTACGTTTTAACCTATTTGTTTCGTTAAAGCACATCCACAATCTCTACTTGCAGAACCCCGCACACATACTAAGTGAGCCAAATATGTCTGCCTGCTATTAATTCAGACAAAGATAAATTAATAAACACAAACAATATCTGTCCGTGCAAATTAATAACTGAGTAAAAACAAGTAGATTTCTACATATATCATTTCCTCTTTAAAGAAAATGAACACTTTTAGATTTTTTAACCAATGGATAACAGAATTCACATCTTAAATACACACAGACACAATGGTGGAACCACAGAAGGGAAGTATGGGCACAAAAAAAAAAAATAAATTCTGTTTTCTACAACTACTTCCTGATTATTGATCCCTGCATGTAGATCTGCTCCCTGTTTGCCATTTCTACCAGTCCTGGTTCAGCTTTTCTTTTCCTGCTGAGACACAGGAAACTCTGCATCTGGTTGATCTCCTCACCAAGGGTCCGGCTCGAGTGTCACAGCAGCAAAGTGAAGCCTGTGTGTCCTGACCTCTCGACCCGGCTGTTTGTGTTGCTCATGTGCTGTCAGCTATTTGTGGACCAGGACACAGTCGGGTCGAAAGGCACCGGAGGGGAAATTCCATCAAACTACTTTGGCAGCCTATCGACACGCAGGTCACGGGCTTTGTGTTTTCTATGAAAACCTGCACAAAGACTTCCAAGTATTACGAGTAGTTTGCCGATCCATGTGAATTTGCTTCCTGATTAAAACTGTGTTGATCAACCTAAAGAAACAATGAGTTCCTTTTGCAGTAGGGTTCTGTGAAATGACTATGAACACTTAATATCTTACCTGTTGTAGACAGCTGTTTGAACTTTGCAATGAAAAAGTATAGTGGCAATATAAACATTAATTTAAAAAAAATTGCATTAACAGCTATGGATTTTTTAAAGATCGGAGTGGTTTTACATTTGGTTTTGCCGTGACTAGCCATTAGCTCATGAGACCAGGCAGAATAAACTATTTCTATAAAGTGAGAATGTTTAAAGAGCTATCTACTGCAAGTAAGATTAAATGTTCATAACATTTCTATGGAACCGCAATTCAAAGACCTGAACTGTCTCTTTAAAAATCAAAATTTCTGTTAAATACAGAAAGAAGAACAAAAAAAAAAGTTGATCACATCACTTGTTGTTGCAAATAGATATTTAGAAAAGAATTGTTCAGAGTCTGAAAACATCAATGTTTGTAACAAACACTGAAACAAATTAAATTAAATTAAATTCAGTTTATTTATCTAGCGCCAAATTACAACAGAGGTCGTCTCAGGACACTGAACAGAAACATGCGCATTCATAAAAAAAAGCCCATTAGTAAAAGTTCTCTATCTAAGAAAACCAGCAGATTGTGTTGAATCTTCACTTCATCACAGACTCCCATCCTGAGCAAGCACAAAGGCAACAGTGGGAAGAAAAAAACTCCCTTTTAACAGGAAGAAACCTCCAGCAGAACCAGACAGGACAAGCAGCCATTTACTTCGAACGACTGAGTTTGAGAGGAACAAGAAGGAGAAACGAACATCGAATGGCAGGTCCAGATGTTCTTTCTATAGGAGGAAAGACACAAACACATGTTAAGGATAGAAATAGTTACAAACACAAACAGGTAGAGCAAGTAAAGACAGCAGCACAGTGAGGAAATGTGGTCAATTTGTCCTGCAGCAGTCCAAGCATATAGCAGCAAAACTAAGGGATAGTTCAGGAAGCCCAGCCAACCCTAACTATAGGATTTATCAAAAAAGGAAAGATTTTAAACCTAATGTGTCAGCGTCACTGACATAAACTGGAAGCTGGTTCCACAAGAGCCTGATAACTGAAATCTCTAATTCCATTCTACTTTTGGAAACTCTAGGAACCACAAGTAAACCTGCAGTCTGAGAGCAAAGTGCTGTTATGAAAATATAGAACTATAAGATCTGTAATACACACCATATTTTATATAATAAGATGGAGCTGGGTTATGTTAGAAGTAAGATTTTGAAATAGGAAAAAAAATAATGAAAATTAGAAATTAATGGAGCAAAGTTGGAACAATATTTTCCATTATGTCCCAATATCAGAGGTAATGAGTCAGATCAGTGTTTGAAGACCTGTGTTATTAATGTTCAAATGCAGCTCAGGCTCTATCAGTTAACAAGAGATGTGAGCGATCTGTCACAGCACATTTCCTTGGGTTCAGATGGAGCAAGATGGATACAAATAACTGCTGTTTCAATTATTCAGGCTCATCCCAGTGAGATGAAGACTGTTCAGTCTTTATTACGTTGCATTGAGACTGATGATTCACCATGAGTGGCACGATGCATATTTAATGCTTCAGTTAAAGTTGGTTCGTTTTGAGCTTTTTGCTTTACATTGCTCTCAAGGTGACCGTATTTCCCAGAAACTGAATTTATGGAAAACTGGTCCGCAAACACAGTTTCAAAGAAAAGTGAAGTGGGTCAAACTTTTCAAATAATGGAATATTGGTAAAAAAAATAAAAAATAAAAAAAATACTGACAAAAAGTAATTTACAAAGACAAGTCACTCCAGATCCCATATGTTCATTAATATTCGAACAAAAACGCCACTGGAACGCTTTATCTAACCACACATGTGCAAACGCTGCCTCTGAATATTATACAGCCAGCAAATACACTTGTCACCACGGCATAATTGGAAAAACAGTTTATGAATATATAAATGTAATACCTGGGAGGCAGGGTTTCTTCAGCGTTGTTTATCCCTCTGCTCAAAGCTGTGGAAATAACATTGGAACAGCTTCTTTTTTTTTTTTTTTTATAGGAGAAGTCATTCAGGAAATATACACTTTAGGTTATTGGCTCCATTCTTTTCTCCCAGCCTGTTCTATTATAATTTTGGTGTAAATGAATCTTCATTAGTTTGGTGTACAAATGGCGAGCCTCCTATTGTTGCCGGCAGAGCCTTAAACTCAGTGGGGGTGGGTCAAGACTCCAGCTGGGAACTCTCCAGTAGAGCAAATTATATACAGTAGATCTCCTGGATGACAAAGTACCCTTCAGCAAGTTAGTTTGATGATGTGCGCAGAAAGTAAACTGGGAAACACAAAGCTCCGTATATTTGATTGTCCTCCGTCTGACCTTGACCTGTTGATGCACTGAGGGGAATCAAAACTTTCAATTTAATCGACTTCTACTTTTGTTTCCACTTCTGTCTTTGTTGCATCATGACAAAAGACAACATGTGGACAAAAGACTTCTAATTGCTTCATCTGCTGAGAAAACTCTCTGAATGTATGCTTTCTGCAGTGAGAGCTCGTTTATTGTGAAGAGGATGGGAACATGGATATTGTCTGCCTCTACAAACAGTATTCAGACACAAAAGTAGAGATCAATACAACAGAGCAGCAATGAACAAGCAAGATTAAATATGAGGGATAAGTCAATCAAATCAAAAAGTTAATTGATTAGAACAAGAGGAAAATAAAAAGAAAGTTACACAAATGTACAGTAGTCTCTTGCTACTTAGCGGTTCGTTTATCGCGGACACGCTCTATCACGTTTTTTTTTAAAGTACGGTACATGTACATAATATTTTCAATAAAATACACCTCCACTTTGTAGTTTTTTTTTCATTAAGCCGTCACTGTTTTGCCAGTCTACAGAACTACGTTACCCAGAAGCCATCAATTCACTTCCCGGAAGTCAACGCTGCTCTTTCAACCACTGCGTTCTGCAAATGGAGGGAAAGTTTTGCAGCAAAGTCAGAAGTTCTTCTGTTGCTCACAGGACTGGCAGGAAAGTCACAAATAATTCTGAAGCCAAACTCATCCTTCAAGTTGTATCTTCACTGCTGAGTAGCTGAGCTGCAGCTGATCCAGAATCAGTGTGACCCGGATCCTGGGAGCTGCAGACGACAGACAGCTGCAGGGTTCAGCCTGGTTCTGGTTGTGCGGTGCTGGTCTGGACCGGGCCAGAGGTGGTGGATTAAATCTTGGGCAGCAGCACGCGCACATCAAGCTGGATGGGGCGGTGGGCTTCAGTCATGCTGTACCGGGACTTTTTTCATCTATCGGGTCGGACTGGAACCGAGCTGCTCCTGTACTGCAGAGCCTGGTAAGTAAAATTTTGTAGCTCCTGTACATATAAGTACTGTATGTTGTTAAAATTAGTAGGTTTAAAAGTTTAGAGGACTGATTTGTGGGCTTCATCGCTTCAGAATAAGTCTGCAGAAATGAACCCACTTGGAATAAAACAGAGTTGGACCGGAACCAGAGCTGTTGCTGTTCTGCAGAGCTAGTAAGTCAAATTTAGTAACATACAGTATGTTGTTAAAATGGCATAAGTTTAAGCATTTAGAGCTTTTCAAGACTGTTGAAAGGGTTTCTAAAGCCTTAATGTAAAGTTTAATGTATTTGAACTTGAACTCGGACTACTGCATTTCTACTTCGCGGTTTTTCACTTATAGCAGGGCTTCAGGGTACGGATCCCCTGCGATAAACGAGGGACTACTGTACCTTGGTTAGCTGTTTTTAATATGTTTAATGTTAAAACACAACTTAATGCATTGGTTAGAATATTGTGAAAACATCACCAAAATGTTTAAAATGTTCTCATTTGCATTCTGTGTTTTCTATTGATTTCTCTTTACACATTTTGTCCTCTGTTGTGAAGCAAAGAGGGGAATTGGAAATTCCGTCCGTCCGTGTTGTGAGAATACTTCTCTTTTGGTATGTGGCTACATCTAGGTGTAAGAAATGGCACTATTGAAAATTGGGTTGCCACATCAAAACTCAAAATGAATGCTGCCATATTTGTATGTATGTAAACTGTGTGAGCTGCATAACTTCAAAAATAATCAACAAGCTGACTGTGAATAAGAAAGTTTGCTGTCAAAAATTGGGTTGCCTTGTCAAAATCCAAGATGGCCACCATCTTGGATTTGGGGGTAAACTGGCCACCTTAAACATTTTAGGGAACTATGCTTTCTAATTTTTAATATTATAGTTTTAGTATAGCTTCTTCAACTTACTGGGGTGATCAAAGATTAATCCATGGTGGCTAAGGCCACCATAGGCCACCCCATGGCTCCACCATTGCATCTGACGGTGGATAAAATTGCTCCCTTAACTCACCAGGCTCCGTCACTCTGCTCCACCTCGAACAAGCAATACATGAAAAATAAAAGCTACCTCTATTCTTCTACACAGTGTAACTCATTCACAGTGAATATCTTGCACCAGAATCCATTAAGGTTTACTTGCATTTCCTGTTCAATTCCAGTCCAGAAAAACTCTCATCTTGAAAACCACAAACATTCATTGATCAAATCCCTCAGTGACGGGAGACATCTTTGTACCGCTTGTACAATTTTGCATCGAACTTTTTATACAAGTTTAAGTTCAAGTCAATTTTCTTGTCATTTCCATCACAAGTGGTACACGAGATGGAACTAAATCATGTACTCAGGGTCTCAGCTACACCCAAAAATAGCAAAAATATAAAGTGTAAAAAGAATCAGTATATACTGTACACTAAGATATACACTAAGCACTAATAATATAAAATAATACAGTGTAACAACAGCAGTCCAAACATAAGTCTGTAGTGAGTAGATGGGTATGAATGAATACAGCAGCATGAGATCAGCAGCATGAGATCAGCAGCATGAGATCATCGCAGTGATACAGTGATACCTCTTTATGCTTACTCCTTTATTTTTTAACCATTTCTGCTGCTTTTTAAAAGGTGGAAATCTGTTATCCTTTGACAGCATAAAATAATAAAAAAATCACCTAATTTATTTTTGATAAAATAAGCATGTCAAATGCCACATGCTATTTATCTAATATTCAATAGTTCTATTTAATTTGAATATGTTTTACCCCGATTTTATTTTTCTGCAACATGCAGCTGCCCAGTTCAGCTCAGGTTGTTTTTGAATTTCATTCTTAAGAAAGCGTTTCCACTCAGACAAACAGAGTTGTTTTGAATGAGCGGTGCTCTAACTGCAGGATTATTTGTATTTTTTAGCGTAGGACGCTGGCACTTTTCCATTAGAATATTTGCACAAGCTGACTCCACAGAACTGCAGGTTGAAGATAAATGTTGCGGGAATAATAGCTTTGACTTGTGACCACGTGGGGCTCTCGTTTCCCCTCCACCTGTCCTGCCATCTAACATCTTGGCCCCTCAGCCAATTACTTCTCGCACTCGTACACCGCCACCGTTCCCAGAGAGGGTGCGAGGTCCCCCCACCCCGATGAGCATCCAGCTAATTCATCTCCTCGTGCCCCGTCGTCTGCTCCGATTTCCACGAGGTCAAAGAGACTAATGCTCCGTGCTGCAGGAGCAGTTTAGATCTGATGCAAAATGCAGATGGGTCTGTTTCTGATGCATGTGCTAGAGTGAAAACAACAAATGAATTACCACCCATTAATCCCATTCTTTCTCTCCCCACTTTGCCTATTTGCAGCCTTGGAAGTCATCTCTGCACATGTGTATGTATAAAAAGCAGAACGGGAATGGAGGAGGGTGGCGAAGAGGAGCGACCTGCTGCAAGTGCCACCCGTATCCTCCGTGATGGAGCAGGCGAGCTCTAATAGGGACTGATGTAGCATGCAGATAAAAATCAAAGATACGACACTCCATTTCACTAAAATGTCCCCCAGGTAAAGTACAAGAGGAGCAATGAAGGCCTTTGAAAAGGTGAAGAAGAGGTTGCAGTGTCTGTGAAGTGTCCTTGAGTCAGGCAGGTCCTAATTATCACGTTGAGCCCACCGCTTCGTTTTACACCTGTTTCTGCAACACGCTGAGCTCTCCACAGCAACACTGACACACTGTGCATGTAAAACACGAGTTATTATTTAAAAACAAAAACTTCACTTTCACTTGTTTTTGTTTGCAAGCCACGATACGTCTGTTTTGACGGCTGTTTAAATCTTTCTTTGGAAATGTGTTCGCCTGATTTGACTCGAAGTGTTCGGGAAAACTTTTGTGCTCCATGAGAATTCATTATACATAAATTTTGTCAGGATTTAAATAAAATGTAAAAGTGTTTTGGGAATCAGAACAGTTGGATTTGGGTTAATACATGGAAACATGATCCATTCATAAAAATAAAAAAAATAAAAATACTGCATGTTTGAAAAGATTAGTTCAGCTCTATAAAAAATAAAGTTTTCATTGATCTTGTAAAACATCTTATTTGAACTAAATTCTATCCACAAAATAAATAAATGAACCCATCCATCCATCCATCAGTCCATTTTCCTGCTAGGTTGCAGAGGCAACAGGTTTAGTAGAAAGCTCTGTGATGCTCTCCACCTCCTCCTGGGAGGGTCTTCAGGTGTTTCCAGGCCAGGAAGGAGAGATGGTCCCTCCAGTGATTTCTGGGTCTGCTGTGAGATGTCCTCCCAGTGGAACAAACTATGAAAATGTCTAAAGAGCCCAGAAAGCATCTAAGTCAGATACAGAGATCACCTCAGTTGACTCCTTTTGATGTGGAGGAGCAGCTCCTCGACTCTGACATATAAAAACAATCTAAGTCGACATCTATGTTGTATTTGTGTTTTTGTAAACAAAATGGAGTTTATATATTGTTCAAATGTAGGCATTATTTTTCTTTTGACAGAAACATACTTTATTCTTTTGTATTGAAAATAACCTGAAACAAGCGATATGTTGATGTCCCTCATGGCTGAGGAAGTTGAATATTGAACTTTTGTAGTTTTCAAGATGAATGTTTTCTGGACTGGAAATGAACATTTAATGCAAGTAAACTTTAATGTTTTTTGGTGCAAGATATTCAAATGTTAGAAGATGCACTGTGTATAAGAAAAGAAGTACTTTCTGTATTTTGTCTTTTTTTTGGCTTGTCTGAGGGAGAACAGAGTGACAGATCCTGACAAATGAAGGGAACACGTTATCCACCACAAGGCGTAATGGCTGAGCCAGGGAGTGGATGAAAATACAATTGTATTAATCAATTCATTAAATTAATTGATATATATATATATATAGATATATGTTATATATCTATATGTTATATGTGACATAAAAAAACAATCTAAGTCGACATCTATGTTGTATTTGTGTTTTTTGTAA
>NC_056510.1:22209036-22236616 GCF_014905685.2 Nematolebias whitei
AATGATGATGATATTTATGTCTGTGTTTGTGTAGTGGTGACCATTCTGGATTTTGACGTGGCATCCCAGTATTTGATAGTGATCTTCCTTACGGCTCGATGCAGCCAAACACCAGAATGGAAGTCAACACCGCACTTATTGTTCAAGTTATTCAGCTCACAAGACGGACAGAAGGACGGAGGGTATTTCCAGTTCCCCTCTCCACACTGTGACGGGGGACAATAAACTGACCCATAATAAAATCTAAATTTTAGTCAAACTAAATTGATGTTTTTTTTGTGTGTGTGTGTGTGTGTCTCTGTATTGTAACAGTTGCACCATAAGGATGAAAAGTGTTAAAACTACTTCTGTGCTGAGCTGCTGCCAGGATCCCCTGACCACAATGGGATGAGTGGCACAGCAGGCTGGATATCTCTGATTCAGTCTCTGTATCATTTGAAGCCCACGGCTTTCCTAAAGCTCCCCTTTGCGACGAATTAAGCCTTAATGCGACTCTTCTGTCTATTGAATTGTTAGCCATGCATTTCCTGCTCCACTTTGGTGTCGTGGTATTGTCAGTGCATGGAAGATTCCAGATAAAATTATGGAGGGTTTTAGCTTTTAAGCTTGTTATTTCAGGGGATTATTTGGCCGCAGTTGAATTAACATTTTTTTTTTATTCCTTTTCTGGCCACAAACTGGATTATGTGACTGTGCTCTGCAGAGGCAGTATCAAATGCCCGTCACTGATATGCTACCGTAGCCACAAACTCCCCCCTCTCCACTGCAGATCTGTGCTGATTGGGTCTGGAGAGAGCCCTGAGAGGAGGATTTCACCAGCTTGTCCTCACAGCTTTACAGCACAGTGCAGTAAACAGGCTTCACTGTCTGAGACTGGAACAAAATAATGAAAAAAAAAAAATATATATATCATTCACGAAATACAGAACAAAGAGATCATTGTCTGTTTTAGTTGAATATTTGATGCCTTTATGCTTTGTGTGCTCAGTGTTTCCCAGCTTTGGCTTCATTATTGCCTGTTGACTGAGCTGACCCCAAACGGCCGGCTGTTGCTGCTCCCGGTTTGTGAAAGAAAGAAAACCAGAGAGAGAGAGAAAATGTTTTGATTTGTGTTGACCTGCAGGGACCCTATCAGAGCTGGCTGCGAAGGAGCTGAACCTCTGCAGGAACAGGAAAAAAAGAAAAATCTCCATCTGTGTCTGACAGACTGGACGTGGTCCATGGATCCGTCTGCAGAGCTCAACACTCTGAGCAAAAGCACAGAGAGCCACGGTGCACGATTCAAAAACACAAAACAACAGAAATTGTCCCAATCAAAACGTCTCCATTTGTGTTCATATCCTACAAGGCATTTTTTTTAATTCTCTTTGTTTTAATCTGGTCTGTGCACAGCTGCAAGATGTCTCACTAACTCTGTTCTTATGTAATAACAGCTGCACTCGGCTGCAGAACACAGATACCAACCACTTCAGCAGAAAATCTCTGGATCATATTTAAAAGCCACTATATGCAAGCAAAACATTTCCCCAAACTGTGATGTATCCAATGGTTGCCCTTTTTACCCTAAAACTATGAGCATTTCCCATATAACCTCATCACACTATCAGTGCATGAAGATCTGAACGCTGGACTGAACATCTGGAGCCTGAATTAGTTTGTGAAAATGGATGCACGTTGGAGCTTTTTGCACAGTAACCCTGCAGCAAGAAAGCCCTGGGTTTGACTCAGGCATCTTTTTCACTGGGTTGTCATACAAAAACAGCGTCTTTGATATCGGTGAGTTATTTTGATGGAATGGCTGATGTCCGATATTTAACTTTAACGCTAATATCAGCTGATACCAATAATATGCTGATAATATTGTGCATCCCTTGTATTTATGTTACTGTATGCCATAATCCATCTCCATCCAGCCCCTTCAATAGCATCCCAAGACACAACATAACCTCTCTGTCCTGCTTAAGTGATTTCTGGGTCTCCCTGAGGTCACCTCAGATTTGACCAAAAACCTTAAAAGGGAGGCACCCAGAGAGAATCCTAATCAGTCGCCTGAACCACCTCAGCTGACTCCTTTTGATGAGGAGTGTCAGTACTCCAAGTTGTTTTTCATTTCAGCTGCTTGGATTCAGGATCTTGTTCCTTGGTCATGATCAATACATCATGGCCAAAGGTGGAGGGCTGGGATGTTGACAGACCAGTAAATTAGCTTTGCCTTTCAGCTCAGCTCCTTCACCACAGCACACCGGAGCAACATCCTCATTACTGCAGTCATCTGTCTTATCCGCTCTTGAACAGAACTTTAATTTGACTTGAAGCTTCAGTCCGACAACAAACTTCTAAAATGTATTGGCAAATTGCAACAGACACAATTTCTATGAAAACTATATTTGTCTCATATTCTTGGAGCAGAAATGGGTCTTTTTTCACACTTAGTTTCCTGCAGGATTAAGGGCTGAAAGCAGCTTTGGTTACATCAGGTGTTTTTGTGTGTGCATTTTCCACAAAGGTCTAACAAATAAAATCTTTACGTTCACGCTGTTACAGTAAAATATGTGCTGACAACCGTGGTTTGGTGGCTTTATGGGTTTTATGCTCTCCCTATGCTGTGAGAAGAGATGGTCTCCGGCTTGTGTTGCACACAATGAGAAGGCCATTCAGTGAAAAAAATGAGACTGTCAAAATGACCTTTCCCCAGGATTCACAAACCGTCCTGTAATTGGCATTTTAAACTATTTTCAGCTGAAGCGAACAAAAAGGTTCAGATGCATAAAAAAATCCAAAACATGTGATTTATATAAAAACACGGATAACCTGTGTTTTATGGCTATATCCAAAAATAAACCCAGTTTAAATGAAAGTCCTAGTGTTCCTTAAAGGAATACAAATCACTTTAAACTCAGATCATCTTATGCTGAGCAGTTAAAGCCTTTGGTCAAATTTTGGAAAAGATGAGATCCAGCTCATGTGAGATTATTGCATATGTTTGGGATGGCATATTGCAAAATAGACCAAGTTATAGCCATTTATGTTTCTGCTAAGGTTTCTTAGCTGTGGCAGCTTCTTAAATTGGGCTGAGTCTTAAAGTTAATCAGTTGCAGTTGCATATTTGGTAATTATTTTCTTCAAGTTTCTTTAAAATCCCTGTATTGGTTTATGAGCTTATATGCTAACAGAAAGAGTTTACTTCAATTGTTTATGGCAAAAAAATTTAAACAGATATTGTGCAATTTGTTAGCGATTAGAGTATATGTTGAGGATCTCTCTTAGCTACACAAAATTCCAAATCTCTGTATCAATCTTTCTCCACAAAATATCTCGATAAGTTTAAGATTGACTGAATTACAGCCATTTGTGTGTTAGCGAAGGTTGCATCTTGAATCTGGTTGCATCCGAAAGTTAATCCGTTGTAGATGTGTATCCACTGATGACTTTCTGAGAGTTTCATTAAAATACTTCCATCAGATATTTAGCTCAAACAACAAATTAAAATGCACTCACACACACTCAAACTCGGGCAAAAACATTATAGCTGTAGTAAGTCTTATGGTTGCATTTTTTTGTTTTTCGTGTTTATAAGATATTCGCCATAAACATGCACAAATTTTGAGTGTATACGTATATTTTTCATAATACTTTAACAAAAAATACTTCTTAACGTTGGAGTTTACCGTTTCAGAAAAGTACTCATCCTGTGTCGTACACTGTCATCTGGCAATTACGACAGTATTTACCAAAAATTCTGTAGCTCAACTTAATTTCACCTGGGAAAAAAAAAAGACAAATAATTTAAAACAAATTAAATAAATCTAAGTTCTCCTGCAGAGTTTTTCAGCTCTGGTGTATTATTGTTTTGTGTTACCTCCTGAATTTAGGATTTGTATTGCTATTAATCTTCATTTTAGTCTCTATGACCTCAATTAGAAGGCTGCTCTTAGTTTCTATTTTTCCACCTCGTTGCACCAGATGGACACACAGATGGACACGCCGATGTTCCATTGGTCTGTCAGCTCGGCCGGCAGCCAGCACATCGCGCCCGAGTCTATCGTATCTCCTCTTCCAAAATTCCCAAATCACATTTTTATTTGCCTGTAAATCACGGCTCCGTCGTCACTGCACGCGACAGACAATAAAGCCGAGGTCGTTCTGTGATGCTCAGCAGATGTTTGAGAAGTCCAGCGAGGAGCAACACACACAAAAAAGGACGTTTTATTTTCAAAGCTTTGCGTCAGATGCTTGTTAGTGCAAAGAGGGCTGTGGCATGGACCAGGTGGGGAAGGGGGGGTTGCCTCTGGACGGGGTCAGTGAACTCACCCTCATTGTGTTTGGAGAGATGCTGATGTCAGATTGCTGATATCTGCTATGCTGCTGTCTGCTGAGAATTACTGGAGAGATAGGTGATCCTGACCATCATTATCAGACAAATGTATCCAGGGATCGGTGTTGCGTTGCGGTGTTTGATAACCGCCTGTGTCCGGTGCTCTGCAGCACTCTGAGACATCAGTATGAGGCATCTGAGTGGAGCTGCTCCATCGCCCTGATCACCCACAGGGCCAAGGAACACCAGTGTGGCTGCAGATCTAAACCAGATAAAATCCCTGACTCATGCACTTCATATCATGCTGTTTGAAAACAGTCTACTGGAAGTCAGCAGACAGGTGCAAGCTCAGCCACACCAGTCCAGATGTGTAATATTTGCTTCCTTTTCTCTGATTGAGTCTTTCATTGTCTGTGCAACTTCTGGGCCTTCTGGAGTTGTTTTAAAACATCAACAGCACAACTGATCTCTGGCTTCAAAACGCCCTCAGCGAGCCTAATTTTGCAGAATAAAATATGACCTAAGTCTTAAAATGTTAGTTTGGACATTTTGAAGAGGAGTTCTGTGGAATAGATGTGAACAAACAATATGTTACCTGTTGTAGATAGCTCCATGAATGGCTTCAGTTTACAGAAATGTAGACTTGAATTCTGACAAGGGCTATCATATAGGATGTGCCAGGACCAAAGGTGCCATGATGTGGTGTTTAGAGAATCCATATGCAGACACTGATGTTGATGAGTAAAAGGAAACAATAACAAACTTTAACAGTAAAATAAAAGCTCTAGCTTGGCAGCACAATAAAGGCGCACTAGGAATAACTGACCAGAAACATTAGGGAGCAGCAAAGAACCTGGAGACAACAATGTCATAATGAATAAATGCTGTTTCTAAGAACATTGCCAGCAGGAGAAATAATGTGGTAAAGTGATGCTATTTTAACATTTTATACATGTGTTGTGTTACCAGTTCATGAACTGTGGGCTACAACTGTGATTTGAAAGAGTGATTCTCAACTGGTGGTTCAAGGACTCATTTTTCAGTGGGTTGTGAGCCTTTACCTGCAAAACTTTTTTTTATTGTTATGTCAGTCTTATGGTTAATGCTTGAATAAGTGACAGCAAAAATAATAATAACATGTGTTTTTACTTCACTTATTCAAGTAAAACAAATCAAAATATTGACCTGAAGTTGTGATTGAAAAAAGAAAGAGCCACACGATTATCATAGCTCATCCTCCCGTTCACACAGCTACTTCACGAAATAAGAAAAAGGATTTGTCTTCAAAACATAATTTATGAAAGGAAAAGTTAGGAAATGATCAAGCCACATGATTAGCCACACACATGTATAGTTTAACTCATAAACATATGCAATAAATATCCAACCATTTAGTGCATTACTTTCTTTCTGCACTTGCTCTCGTGCAAGGCGGATATCTTTTCTCTCCCTCTCCTGTTCTCCTCCTGTTATTTTGCTCTCTGTGTATTGGAGCTCCTATTACACATCTTCTGAAACCAAAACTACTGTCATGGATGCGATCAGCTGGACTTTCAATGCAATCAACAAAATCTTTTCAACAAAGCGACAGGGTCCTGGAGAGCCCTCATGCCCCACTGAGATGCACGTGGCAGGATGCATCATGGATCCGTGGGGAGTTTGGGAGCTGATGCGTCTTTCCGTATTGTCTCAAGAGGACGCCGAAGATGTTTATATAATTGGAATCATGATAGCAGGGTTTCTGCTTTTTGGCATTGGCAAATTCTTATGTTATTGGCTAAGACAGCAACAGCAATTTCGGCAATGGAAAAACTGACAAGTCTGTGTGAAGGTTTGGATTGTGCTTTGAGTACTCAAAATCAGCTGATTAACGAGCTAAACTGTAAGATGGAAGCTATTTGTGAGAATTGCAGGCGACCTGCGGCTTCTGGGACTCGCCAGCGTGTTGGAGACGACCTTGGAGGAGGGTCATAAACACGGACCAGTGGAATGCCCACTAATCTGGCCATTTTGAATCTAAAGTACCAGCCGGACTCAAGGCTGACAAGAAAAAAAAACGGTCTGCCTGAAAAAGTCAACAATTGTGGCTAATCTGAAGCTGACTCTTCCGGTTGACCTCGAAAGCAGGCCAACTTATCAAATTTCTCCAGGGATATGTGTAAACTAAGGAAAAGCTTAATCTATTGCACCCCCCACCCCCCTCGAAAACTTCTGTGAAGGCTTATCAGAACTGTGCCGGCTGACCAACATCTTATCAGGACTATGGTCTATCTGGAAGTGCTTCATGGACAAATCTCATCGTCTTGCCATCAAATGCATATTTAATGTGTATGTTATGTGCTTGCTGGCAGAGGTTTTTTTTTATGTCTTAAATTGTGTCCTAATAGGACAAGATGTGAAGATGTCTTTTTTCGTAATGCCACTATCCTATTCTCATGGCTTTTCCCCCTTTTCGATCTAAAAAGTATTCTGAAAAAGGACAAGTGGCCGTGCTTCAGTAGTAGCAGCAGCGTGCACTCTGCCCATCTTTCAGACGACTGTATGAACATAATCTCACTGTATTTCAGTACAATGATAATAATGCTTATTCTGATTCTTTTAAAATTAACATGAACATGTATTGAACTTGTACAGTTCAGTGCTAATATTTAGAAGTAGTGTAGGCCATCATGAACAGTTGCACTCTACTTAGGAAAATTTTAATTTCTATTTCAGTATGAGCCAACAAACAGGCCTTCTAGCCAATATCCTAATAAACTAATTGGATTTATGAGCAAACATATTCATTTTGTGTGGTTCTGCTAAAGCTGAGGTTATTTTTTTTTCTGCCTCATGCACGTCAAATATTTCAGAAGGAATTAATCCTGAATGTTTGAGCCGACAGCTGCTGCAGAGAATTCCCCTCCACCCCCACCAGAACACTATCAGAGGGCAGAGCGTAACTACAGAGTCTGACAGATGAGTGGGACTTCCAGAGTGTTTTAGCCGGCTCACGCAAAGTTTTATTGACAGTGTGAGCGACTCGCTCGGTGAACAGAGGCTTCGGCAGTGCTGACAAGCTGATCATGGGCGCTGCAGGGAGAAGACAAACACACAGCGAGCATGGAGGAGAATGATTTGTTATCTTTGTCGCTCGCTCGTCTCTCATCTTCCTACTGTTGCAGGTGACGAAATGTCACCGTGCAGGAGTTGCCATCTGAGCAGCATGAAGCCGTGCAGGTGCATGGAATAATATTCAGTGTTTTGCACATGATGCTGCAAATTACACAAAGCCCTTCGATTAGATGCTGTTTCTCTGAAACAACACAGTCTGGGCCTTTATGACTTTACTGGAGAGGTGTTTAGTTAATTTTAAGTGATTGGTACCTATTCTGTTTTTTTTTTTTGACACAGTGCATATTTAGTCTTTAACTTTCAGAGGTGCAAAATGGTTGAATGAATAAATTATTGTTAATGTCGTCCACTGTTGTCATCATTCATTGTTAAAATCAGGTCTCTCTTGTAAATGAGTCCTCGAGGCTCAATGAGACTAACCTGCATAAATAAATGTTGAATGAAAAACAATGAAAATGTAAGTTTATGACAACTTCTCCAAAAGGTGAAGTATTACAGGTTCAACTCAGAAGTCAGTTGTCTAGTCCAATGGTTCTCAAACTGGGGTCCCTGGAAACCCCGGAGTCCACGAGCTGGCGCTTGGGGGGGTCCACAAAAATATATATTTTTTATATTTTCTTTACAAGCACATAAATGTTTAACAACCCCGTTAAAATTCACCAAAATGCAGGAAATCACATCTACTTTATTCAAAAATTTCCCAGACCACCCCCACCCAGCTATTTGTGTTCCAGTATCGATCAGTTTACAAATTAAGTCCTGTTACTCAGTATGACTACCTCTGTTATGATTCTGTTCAGTTTTATGTAAAGAGTTTTCTGTAATAATTTGAAGAAGTGGTGATACATTTTCATTCAGCCTTTCATTTAAACAGGTTCGTCCCATTGAGCCACGAGGACTCATTGACAAGAGAGATTTATGTTCATTATGTGAATAGGTAACGTTTTAAAGTGGTTTATGATACTGATAGTTTTCTCAAAACTGTAATTTTTGGAAGTTGAAATTAAAAAAGTTGTTAACTAAGTGTGTCTTGAATGAAAAATACCACATTTTTAAAAGTATAAAAATTGTATTAACACTATAGTGTTAATGCAATTTTTAACAGGTCTTAAGTATTTATGTTACACAAATATTTCCATTGTATTAAAGAGACAAATTGAAGAAATTTATTTAATAAACATGAGGGCTATGAGGGGGTCCTTGAAACTTTTTCTCCCTTATAACGGGTCCCTGAACCCAAAAAGTTTGAGAACCCCTGGTCTAGTCAATAAATCAATGCTCTTTTTTTAAACACTCTGATTTCACCTTCATTCAGACTTTTCTGATATTTCATTTAATCTCTTTGCAAACTGATCTTTGCTTTCCTAATAATAAGTTAAAAACGGGCATTCCTTGAAGGAATCGTATCGCCTAACATCTTACATGCCTACGTTTTACACATAGTTGTCACATTTTGCACTCTGAGCTTGTGTTGGGGATAACTCTCAGCTATCACCATGCCAAATCTCTGCTTGGTGTCTGTAAAATTGACTGAGTTACAGCTATTTTTGTATTTTCTAATTCTAAGGTAATCACTTAGATGCATATTCAACTATTAAACTTTGGGAGTTTCATTGAAATCAAGTGCATGGTTTATGAAATATTTTGCTAACAGACAATGAACACACATCCAGGCAATACATCATTGTCTGGGGAAAATATTACAGCTAAAGTACACAGCAGAAGTGGAAACAGAAGAAGAGTTTACAGCAAGTATGCTCTTTATACACAAACCTAACTGCATAGTTTAAACTTAAACCACATTTTTTTAACAATCCGGACCGTAGAACTGTTTTACCACCACCCAGTCCTGGCAGATCTTTATAAAGTTCTGTTCTTGATTAGCTGTCAGTCTGCTTAGTCTGCAAATGGTCCAGCAGTGGTGAAATATGTCTCATAATTTCCTTAAGCCAAAGACAATACCATTAAACTGCTTGTTCTTGTCTGATCAGCAGTCCAAAACTCAAAAGCTTTGCCGGAGGCGCAATATGCCAACGAAAAATCAGAGCCAAAGTGCTAGTCTGTTGTCAGAGAGAAAAATGGAAGTTAAAAGTAAAAAAAAAGAACGAATCAATTCAACAAAAAGGCGCCGTTTTGCTAATTAAACAGCTTTGCCATATGGAGAGTGAAGGGCAGTATTTTTCCATGTTTTCCCCGCTGGCATTTCCCACAAAACTCTGCTCTAAACATTGATCACAGGGCAGACTTTATGATACCTGCATCCCAACTGCTCACACACGCCGATTCCTCTGACATAGACTCAGGATAAACGCTCCGGATTTTCTGCTAGTAATGGCAGAAAATCTTTGCCGAGGTAAACATGTGGGCAGTTAGGAGGAGCTGCCAGCTCCCGGCCGCCTGGCGCTCAGACGGGCATTAACGCCCGTGCTCGTCTCCGGGCTGATCCGTGTTTGTCCTGTCTCCGGTGGCTGACTGAAGACCTTGCTCGTCCAACAAAAACACTGTCAGAGATAGCTCAGCCAGCCATGAAATTGATTTTGTATTAACAAACAAGGGGGTCTGGTTCTCCCTTACTGTTAATCAAATCATTTCGAGGAATGAGGGGAAGACGAGAGTAAAATCATTACCGCCCAACAGTAAATCAGGTTCACTGCAAACCTGTTGTCCCATTAACCCTGAAACCTGTTCAATAGCTAATTAAGGCAATTACTTCAGGCATGACACGGCAGTTAATCATGACTGACTAGCCCATTTATAGTGGTGGCTTCATTACCATTGGCGGCACTCACTGATGCCCCACACACACACACCGAGCAAATAGTGAGAATAAACGTGACGGTTGGTCTTTTACCCATCCACTCCCCATTTACAGGGCTATTACTGGAATGAATGGAGGCATCAGACAAGTGTGCACAGCAAAACAGTTTGCTTAGATTTATGAGGCGCCATCTGCCATCGCAATGTCACCGAGATAGTGAGTTTTTAACATCAACGGCGTCTCTTGTGTGTTTGAGCATTCCATGTCTTTCAGAGAGATAACGGCGAGCGTTGAGAAGAAACCAGGGAGGAAGTGGACTGTACGCATCAAAGGTTTCCAACCAGATGTGAACTCAGAGCATTGGGGTCCGTGACCGATTTGTTTCTCATGCACAAGGACTGTAAATACCCATGATTAGTACAAGGTGGGGGTTTATAGTGATTTCATTCAGTCCAGCTAATTAACAAGTGAAGTCAGGCCCCCACGGTGGTTTGTGAAACAACAAATGAAGGGCCTTGAGGCACTCCCCAGAAATCAAATGACTGTGAATAGCACAATTTCACCATAATTGTTACAGGGTATTACTTTGTAAAACAGTCATGAATTGATATACAGTAAATTGCTGTTCTTTAGGTTGTCTGCACCTCGCCTGTCATATTCTTGTTCAGTTGACTTGTTACCATTGTTTGTATAACTCATCCAGCAGATGATGGTGTCACTGGTTAGTGCTGAAGCTGGTTTGTGGATTAAAGTTTGGGATTGAAGCAGATTAATGGGAAATATAAAGTTCTAGCTTGAAAACATGAGATGTCATCAGTGCTGTATGATAATGACAGCATGATTTGATTAGTATTATTATTTAGTTAGCATTTTTTGAGGGTGATCTCTTCTGCAGGTGATGTTAAAAATTGGTAAAAGTTGGGTTGCATGGTGTACTTATGAGCAGTTGCATCTTACCTGCAGTAGACAGCGACATGAGTGATCTCAGTTTGGACTCAGAGAGAGATTTTCAGTGTGGAACTAGCTGTTCAGAGGAATGCTCAGTAAAGAACACATTGTTGCCATCTTAAAAGATCATTAAAAAAAAAAACATTTATCAAACAACCGAGGTTTTAACAGTTATAAATGGCTATAATTTAATCTTGAACCAGTCATTTTCTCAGTAGCGATTAGTTTGACCCCTTAATAACAGCTCCTACTTTTCTAAATTTAATTCACTTTCCTATCCACTGCAGGTATGACACTGATGGTTTATAACTACTCTGTTATTTTTATTTCAGCTGCTCCCTTCTTCAAGATCGCCACAGCGGAGTAACTTGCATGAAGACTTTGCAATTGTTTTTACGCCGGATGTCGTTCATGATGCAACCACTGAGATAGGGTGCCCGGGGGAGCAAATGGTGGGGGTTAAGGGGCTTACTCAAGGGCCCAGAGTGGGGAAAATGAGGGTAGACACCTTTCCCACCCATATTTTGATGTTGTCGGTTCGGGGAGTTGAACCGGCGACCTTCCGATCACAGGCACCTTCTCTAACCTCCACGCCACCACTCCCCTAACTACTCAAAGTAAATCCACTAATATACAGTAGCCCCTCGTTTATCACAGGGGATCCGTACCCTGAAGTTCCGCAATAAGCGAAAAACTGCAAAGTAGAAATAGTAGTATAGTAGTAAGTAGTAGTTTATTCTAGTGTGTATATATATATATATGTATATATATAAAGGCATTTTAAACCCTCCTAAACAATGTTTCTAAACTCTAAACGCTCTAAAAGAGCACAGAATGTCATGATTTCAGCTCTGTGCCTCCTCTGCTCTTTGTCACCTGCAAGTGCTCTTGGCCACGCCCACTTCTCCGCTTTGTATGCACAGTGAGCATCCAGCAGGAAGTTTATCCTTCATCAGGAAGGGCTGCACAAAGCTGCAGGAGGAAACTTTTTCTGTAGCTCTGGGCTGCACAAATGTGCAGCAGGTGCTAAATAATTTAAAATAATGTATTTTAAATAAAAAATTAATGCCGATAGTGCGGCTCATCCATCAATCAGCCAATTGTGTGTCATATCCAGTATTATTTTGAAAAACCGCGATAGAGTGAATCCGCGATAAATGAACCGTGAAGTAGAGAGGGACTACTGTGATCTGAACCATTGTTTCAATCCCCAATTTTAATTCGGTTCGCACATTTATCACAGCTGAATGCTTTTAGCTTTAAAACCTGATGACATAAACAAATGATGTCTCATTTACAGGGATTTTAATACAAATGTAAAAACGAAAAGAACGTTTCATTTGAAAAAAATAAAAATAAAAATTAAGGCTCTGTTTGTCTGAAACTATGTAGTGGAGGATTTTAAGTGTGTGTCAGTCAGCCAGAGAAGAAGTTAATTACACATTCATTAATTTAGTCTTACTGGGATGTAATAAGAAAACGTCTCCGAGGCCTGAGGACAAACTTCAAATGAGCCTTGTCTACCAGTCTGTCACTGTGAGCCTGCCTGTGGTGCAGAACAAGACTTTAGTTGCACTCTAACAGTATGATCAGTGTGTCCTGACACCTAACCTGTCAGCAGCTCCCGTCCTGCTTGAGGGACTGATTCTGACAGACAGCTGTGCTGAAGGAGGCCCATGTAGTGAGCCGTCCTGAGTGGGAGTATTGATTTTCCTGTTTGTCTCCCCTGACTGCAGCAAGGTGGAGGCTTGATGAAATAACTCCCTCAGCTGTGTCTCCAGCTCCCTTCACTTCACTTTAAAGATCAGCTGGACTGTTTCTGTGTGTTTGCGGGGCATCTGGCGCAGGCTGGTCGGAGGCCCGTCATCCTCACGCTGTTAAATGTCACTCTCTCTCCTCCGCTGCACATCGGTAACCGGTGCTGGCGCAGCAGGACGCTCCTCTGGGTTGTTTCGTTTCCATTTGCTGCCGCGAATTAAAATTTCTGGATGACCTGTCTTTTCTTGTAAATATGACAAGAATTTCAATTTGTTTCTGTTCCACTGTGCTGGCGTGGAGCTCCCCTCTAAAAAGTTCAGTGACATTAAAAAGCGGCACGCTATATTTCCCTATAGCATTCATATTTAAGATATTAAAGCAAAAGCAAAAGCTCATCCGGAATGCACACCGCTGGGACACTTCTGACTTTGATCTACTTTCAGCAGACAGCACAGCATACACGTGCATTGCTGTGATTGCGAGTGCGCAGAGTTAATTAAAAACAGCATGGCTGCCCTTGCTTAGGCATTGTTTGTCTTCTTTACACGGGAAACACAGCTGCTCGTCAGAGGTGTGTACAAGCAGGCGTCTGCTCTAACTTATCAAGCATCGGCGTAAAGGCCCTCGGGGAGTGTGTCTCTGTGTCTTTGCTTTTAAACAATTACGTTCAGGCTCAGAAGTGTAACCTCATACAGTCAACACTTTGCATTTCAAGGTAAATGTCAGAATGACATCTCTGCGGTAAGGCTCCCCGAGGACAAATTTATTTTCAAGAGTGCAGCTTATTATTATTATTATTATTAATATTTGTGGTAGTATACTGAGAAAAAAATGCATTTATCTTCTTGGAGGTCCATTTATTAGGAAGCAGCATCTGAAACCTCAAGTCGTTGTAGATCACAAGTGTCAAACTGAAGGCCCGAGGGCCAAATATGGCCCTTGTTAACATCTTATCTGGCCCCCGAGATGATATTTTAAAAGTAAAATACTTGTTAAGATATGTATGCTCTCATTTGTACTTTTATTTTGTGCTTTTACGCGAGAGTTTAATAAAATTTCTTCTTCTTTTGATGAAACCAACAAAGCAGATGTGTGTTTATTCCTCCATCCCTTTTTACTGGTATTTCTTCATTATCATGCAAATTCTGCTGGAAGAATCATCTCTGCTAACAGGTTATGGACCCAGCAAATGAAGAACTCAGCACATGATGAACAAGGAAGAAAAGTTTGCCACCAGAAATGTTGCGGAGTACAGCGTGTTTGGCGAGGACTAGCATGCTAATGTAGCAACATGAGTAAGCGTGCAGTGGAGCCGAGTAGCCGATGGGTGAGAATTTTCGACGGAGACGAAAAACACTATGAACTGTGGGAGACAAAGTTCTTGGGACATCTCAAACTTCAAGGTTTGAAAGACACGATATTGAACAGAAGTCAAGACGACGATAACGATGAAGAGAACAATGCCCAGGCCTATGCTGAATTAATACAGTTCCTGGACGACAAAAGTTGATCAAATTCTGCTGGAAGAATCATCTCTGCTAACAATACTGTAATTTCTGGACTTTATTGAGTGCACCCAAATATAAGCCACACCCACTACATTTAAACGCCAATAATAATTTTGTACATTTATAGGCCGCACTTGTGTATAAACTGCGGGTGTCCATGTTGTAACATGAGACATTTACACAGAAAGTTCTTTTAAACTTTTGATTGAATATGTACAGGTAACATACACAAATACATACAGTAAATGTTGGGGTGTGACGAGGTTAAATGATTTGGTGGCAGGAAGCTCGTTAGCTTGTCAAAAAAACAAAAATCCATAAATTAGCCGCAGCGTTGTATAAGCCGCGGGATTCAAAGCATGTGAAAAAAGTAGCGGCTTATAGTCTGGAAATTACGGTACTTTTATCACTTCTCAATCTGCTTTAAAACTGAGCATACTTTATTTAGCTCAGACTTCTCATGACAGTTGGCCAACTTTGAAGCCAAGAAAAATTAGTTTGAATTTTTCCGTAATCTTTAATTTTGATGCAGTAAAATCATCAGCGAACGTCAAATGAGACACGTGAAACTCTTGTGAAGGAACCTGCGGCCAAGAAAAGACTCCAGGTATCTGATTGGAGTTGATGTATTGACTAAAATCGGTCCTTGATTTGTAATAACTTTTTTAATTTTGCCCCCCTTGCAGTGATGTAAGCCTCCATGGACTCAAAGAGGTTTTCAACATTATTGTTCACCTATAGTCACAGGCTGGCATTTGTTTTTAATGTCGTGGTATAAAAAGTTTCCTTCATGCCATTTCAGAGTTTAAATGGTTGTAATGACAGAATAAATGTAGTTTTTTTTTCTGGTTGCATGTATGGGAGAGTAAAACGAACCGCTCGACTTGTTGCTGCAAGCTGTCAGTAAACCTTGAGGGGCCAAAAAATAAAAAATAACTCCCAACATTTTCAGATTTAAAAATGACTGACAACTTTTTGGAAGTTTGATCGCTTAGTGCAATGGTTCTCAAACTGGGGTTTCCGGACCCCTAGAGGTCTGCGAACCAGTGCTTGAGGGTCCGCAAAAAATAAAAAAAACTTTAAAATTAGTGAAAACACTTGATACAGTTATTTATTTATTTATTTTGTTTTAGGACAGCAACTCAGGTCTCTCTTGTAAATGAGTCCTCAAGGCTCAATGGGATTAACCTGTCTAAATAAAGGTTGAATGAAAATACAATGAAACTTGGAGTATTTTTGTTTAAGATTATCATCAAAATATTACACTGGCCAAAGTTTAGTCAGTAGGCCTATATCAGAAAAAAAAAGAAGTCATTTTAAATCTTTTAACAGACTTAAAATTTCATATAATTTTTCTTTTAGCTGTCATTTCATCGTAAGGAATGTCCTGGAGTACAGAAGTACATTATGTCACAGTTCTTAAACATGACGCCTCACCCTACTGAGAAAACCATTATCATAGCTGGTTTTATTTGACCAAAACACACTGTGGAACATTTTCTTCAGAATGACAAGAAGATCTATGACAAACTCCAGCCAGCCCACTGCTCAGAGAACTGGATGGAAAACAACAAGGCTTTTGGAGTTAGTTCAGCCACAGAGGGCAAACAGCCAGATATTCACGAGGATTAAGGTCCATTTCGGCTCATATCTGTCATGCCAGAAAGGGGGAAGGTAAAAAGTATCTATTGTATTCAGAGCCATTGCTAATAAATATGATTATAAATCCTAATGTGATTCAGTATAAGTATCATGGTCAATAATTTATGACTCAAAGCAATTAGAACTTTTTGCAGATTCAAAACGTTATTGCTTTCTTGTTTCTAATGCATGCAAAATTTATATATTGGTCTATAATGAAGAACAAGAACTTTAATTCCAGTAGCAAAAAGAGGAAGATGATCTGTCTGAAACCATAAATAAATAGCTTTGTTTTTTACATCATCGTTTCACAACCATATAAAAATGAACGTGGCACATCAAAAACAATCTTAATATAAATTAAGTTATGATGTAATGGCAATTGATAATGTCCAAATGAGTCAATCTGACAGTGTTGAGGTAAAATGAGAAGAATATGTTTTTAATAGACAGAAATTGGTTGTTTGATAAAGTTTGAGCTGCACCACTACGAAGCAGTGGTGACCCATCCACATCTGCGAGGCTGCCTGGAAAATTGGACCTCACAGTTCTAAAATAGGAACAAATATCAGTTTGATTTAGTCAATTTTATCAAACGTGACTTTACTTAAGATGCCCATGGGTCTGTAGATAAATCGTTAAAGCTGTGCTCAAACTAAACAATACTTTATTTGATGCCAGCACTAAAATGCAGAATCCAGAGTTCAAATTAAAGCTGCAACCTGTGTAGTAATGTTGTTGTTTTTTTTTTTCAAACTGAATAAAAATTTGTGTCAAAACCCCCAAAACATCTCTCTGAATAATTTCCTGGCAACATATTATTGTATCTCACCATTAAATGGACCAAGAAAGAGTTCATTCTTGTCCTAAAGAGTATCTTTTCTTTATTTTGTGTTTTTTCTCTGAAACATCCTCCTCTTTCAGACAAAATGGATGTGGTAAGACCCAACACTGCTGCTTCTCGGTGGAGCTGGATGGATTGCATGTAAGCGATTAGATTGGTTACAGTTTTCCTCTCAGACTGAAGCCTTTGGTGTTTGATGATAAATGCTTCCTGTGTGGTAACGTAGTGTGATTAACAGACACAGCCCAAAGCCCCATCCCTCCTCTGCCTCCTCACTGTACCTGAATCAATCATCTCCATGAAAAGGCCACAGTCTGGAGCCGGATCAGTTGCTTAAGGCTACTCTCACACCTATCTCACTTAAAAAGACACAGCAAGAGATGGATTTAGACTGTGAAGGGATCAGCTGAAACTCTTGTGGTGGCTGTTTTGGTTTATTCTGCATTTTTGATGCATATTTTGCATATTAGACCTGAAAAGTCCTTAAATTTCAGCTAATTTTTAGGTCCTGAGGCAGACGTCAAAGGCCAGAGTTTTAAAAATGCTCAATATGGACAAAATGTAATCTTATCATATTAAAACATACCTGCCTAGTCTCAAAGTAAAACAATGGAAAATCTTGAAGTTTATTTGGGACATTGGTTTTTATTTTTAATACTTAATTTGCAGAGTCCCTCACAATACGTTTGGGCCTACCAGGTCTGACCGGCATCCTCCCCCACCATCGGAGCCAACTCACCACCAGGTAGTGATCAGTTGACAGCTCCGCCCCTCTCTTCACCCGAGTGTCCAAGACATGTGGCCGCAGATCAGATGAGACGATGACAAAGTCGATCATCGAACTGCGGCCTAGGGTGTCCTGGTGCCAAGAGCACATATGGACACCCTTATGCCTGAACAAGGTGTTCGTTATTGACAATCCATGACGAGCACAGAAGTCCAACAACAGAACACCACTCTGGTTCAGATCAGGGGGGCCGTTCCTCCCAACCACACCCCTCCAGGTCTCACTGTCATTGCCCACATGAGCATTGAAGTCCCCCAGCAGAACAAGGGAGTCCCCAGAAGGTGCACTTTCCAGTACCCCCTCTAAGGACTCCAGAAAGGGTGGATAATCTGAACTGCCGTTTGGTGCATAAGCACAAACGACAGTCAGAACCCGTCCCCCCACACGTAGGCGGAGAGAGGCCACCCTCTCATTCACCGGGGTGAACCCCAATACACAGGCACCAAGTTGGGGGGCAATTAGTACGCCCACACCTGCTCGGCGCCTCTCACCAGGGGCAACTCCAGAGTGGAAGAGTGTCCAGCCCCTCTCAAGGAAACTGGTTCCAGAGCCCGAGCCATGCGTAGAGGTGAGTCCGACTATTTCTAGCCGGAACCTCTCAGCCTCACACACCAGCTCAGGCTCCTTCCCCACCAGTGAGGTGACATTCCACGTCCCAATAGCCAGCTTCTGTAGCCGAGGATCAGACCGCCAGGGTCCCCGCCCTCGGCCACCACCCATCCCACATTGCACCCGACCCCTTTGGCCCCTCCCACAGGTGGTGAGCCCATGGGAAGGGGGACCCACGTCTCCTCTTCGGGCTGTGCCCGGCCGAGCTCCATGGGTAAAAGCCCGGCCACCAGGCGCTCGCCCACGTGCCCCACCTCCAGGCCTGGCTCCAGAGTGGGGCCCCGGTGACCCACGTCCGGGCAAGGGAACACTAGGTCCATTTGTGTTTTCCATCATAGGGGTATGTTTGGGCTGCACTTTGTCTGGTCCCTCACCTAGGACCTGTCTGCCATGGGTGACCCTACTAGGGGCATAAAGCCCCTGACAGCATAGCTCCTAGGATCATTGGGACACTCAAACCCCTCCACCACGGTAAGGTGGCAGCCCAGGGAGGGTTTGCTGGGAACGTCTGGCAGAGTCTCTTGTGAGACGGAGTTTCAACTCCCACCTCCGGGAGAACTTTGAACATGTTCCAAGGGAGGTGGGGGACATTGAGTCTGAGTGGACCATGTTTCGTGCCTCTATTGTCGAGGCGGCTTACCAGAGCTGCGGCCGCAAGGTTGTCGGTGCCTGTCGCGGCGGCAACCCTCGAACCCGATGGTGGACACCGTCGGTGAGGGATGCTGTCAGGCTGAAGAAGGAGTCCTATCGGGCCTTTTTGGCCTGTGGGACCCCGGAAGCAGCTGATGGGTACCGGCAGTCCAAGCGACATGCGGCTCGGGTGGTTGCTGAGGCAAAAACTCGGGCATGGGAGGAGTTCGGAGAGGCCATGGAGAACGACTTCCGCACGGCTTCGAGACGTTTCTGGTCCACCATCCGGCGTCTCAGGGGGGGGGAAGCGGTATGCCACCAACACTGTTTATAGTGGGAGTGGTGTGCTGCTGACCTCAACTCGGGATGTTGTGGGTCGGTGGGCGGAATACTTTGAAGACCTCCTCAATCCCACCGGCACGTCTTCCACTGAGGAAGCGGAGCCTGGGGACTCTGGGTCGGACCCTCCAATCTCTGGTGCTGAGGTCGCCGAGGTGGTTAAAAAGCTCCTCGGTGGCAGGGCCCCAGGGGTGGATGAGATCCGCCCAGAGTTCCTTAAGGCTCTGGATGTTGTAGGGTTGTGTTGGCTTACGCGACTCTGCAATGTTGCGTGGACATCGGGGGAAGTTCCCCTGGATTGGCAGACCGGGGTGGTGGTCCCCCTATTCAAAAAGGGGGACCGTAGAGTGTGTTCCAACTACAGGGGAATCACGCTCTTAAGCCTCCCTGGTAAGGTCTATTCGGGAGTTCTGGAGAGGAGGGTCCGTCGGATAGTCGAACCTCGGATTCAGGAGGAACAGTGCGGTTTTCGTCCTGGCCGTGGAACACTGGACCAGCTCTACACTCTCAGCAGGGTCCTGGAGGGTGCGTGGGAGTTTGCCCAACCAGTCTACATGTGCTTTGTGGACTTGGAGAAGGCGTTCGACCGCGTCCCTCGGGGGGCCCTGTGGGGGGTACTCTGGGAGTATGGGGTACCAGGCCCTTTGATACGGGCTGTTAGGTCCCTGTATAACCGGTGTCAGAGCCTGGTCCGCATCGCCGGCAGTAAGTCGGGCTTGTTCCCGGTGAGAGTTGGACTCCGCCAAGGTTGCCCTTTGTCACCGATTCTGTTCATAACTTTTATGGACAGAATTTCTAGGCGCAGCCAAGGTGTTGAGGGGATCCGTTTTGGTGGCCTCAGAATTGCGTCTCTGCTTTTTGCAGATGATGTGGTCTTATTGGCTTCATCAGATCGTGATCTACAGCTTTCGCTGGAGCGGTTCGCAGCCGAATGCGATGCGGCAGGGATGAAGATCAGTTCCTCCAAATCCGAGGCCATGGTCTTGAGCCGGAAAAGGGTAGAGTGCCCTCTCTGGGTCAGGGAGGAGGTCCTACCCCAAGTGGAGGAGTTCAAGTATCTTGGGGTCTTGTTCACGAATGAGGGAAAAATGGAGCGTGAGATCGATAGGCGGATAGGTGCAGCGTCTGCAGTGAAGCGGGCGCTGTACAGGTCTGTCGTGGTGAAGAGAGAGCTGAGTCAAAAGGCGAAGCTCTCAATTTACCGATCGATCTACGTTCCCACCCTCATCTATGGTCACGAGCTTTGGGTTGTGACCGAAAGAATGAGATCTCGGATACAAGCGGCCGAAATGAGTTTTCTCCGCAGGGTGTCTGGGCTCTCCCTTAGAGACAGGGTGAGAAGCTCGATCATCCGGGAGGGACTCGGAGTAGAGCCGCTGCTTCTCCACATCGAGAGGAGCCAGTTGAGGTGGCTTGGGCATCTGTTTAGGATGCCTTCTGGACGCCTCCCTGGTGAGGTGTTCCGGACACGTCCCACCGGAAGGAGGCCCAGGGGAAGACCCAGGACACGCTGGAGGGACTACGTTTCTCGGCTGGCCTGGGAACGCCTCGGGATTCCCCCGGAAGAGCTGGCCCAAGTGGCTGGGGAGAGGGAAGTCTGGGCCTCCCTACTTAGGCTGCTACCCCCGCGACCCGACCCCGGATAAGCGGAAGAAAATGGATGGATGGATGAATTTGCAGAGTCACGTTTCAGTTTGAAGCCTCTTCTAAATCTTTTTAAGGCAATACCGTATTTTCCGTCGTCGCACCGCCTAAGTCGCATCAGTCCAAATATGTCTAATAAAGTGGAAAAATCCATGAATAAGTCACTTCACCGTATACGTCGCATCTTTTATGCGTTACCGCTGACAACCTGGAAACGTGGGCCGGTGTTGTGCCAAAAATCGATTGGCTGCCAAATGGAGGCAAGCTTTTAACAAGATTAACACTCAATTATTTGTTTACTTGAAATTATATTAAAGTCGTGTCTCAGCTGAACTTTTACTTAATAAATGCACGTCAATGGTCAAATTAGCTGCATTTTGCTGGGGTGGTGCAGCGAAATGAAGCTGATTTGATGGTTGCTCCAAGCGAGCTGGATGAAGGTGTCAGTCAATGGAAAGCTGATTGTGTCATTAAGAGCCACTTTTACCTATTACATGACACAACTGCATGCCATACTCCTCGAGTCCCATCTAGCAGCTGGAAATGTTAGTGTTCAATATTTTCAGTCAGAATGAATAAAAACGGTCATATCTCAGCCAAAAACTGGTTTATAAATATGGGAAAAAATCCATAAATATGTCGTTTCAGCATATAAGTCGCAGGGCATGTAAATTATGCAAAAACCTGCGATTTATAGGCCAAAAAATACAGTATGTCAACGTTTATACACATAAGTTTTCCTAAACCTAACCAAATGCTCAACAAACTTCACCACGTTTATCTTTATCTAAAAGTATAAAACGAGTACAAACAAAAGTCAGGAGAAGAAATTAAACACCAACGATTTTAATATTTGCACCTAAAACAAAATAAGTGTTGATATTCTGACGGAAGACTTTCAGGTAGATTTCCAACCAATGGTGACTTTCCGAAGGTTTCGATTAGACCCTGTCATCATATTTATGAGATATTTTGCTAACGCTAGGCTCACTGAAAACAGCCAATGCATTTTCGCCTCAGAAATGGGAGTGATGAGCATCATAAGGAGCCAATAAGTTTATTACACAACAGGAGACTGAATTAAATTAGAATCTAACACAGGCACAAAACTAAAATAAAATTTAACAGATGTTAAAGTGAATTTCAAACAGATTAATCTTTTGATTAAATGCAGTTTATGTAAATATTTCAGTTTTGTATTTATTGCTCCATAAGTATAATCATTCACATGAAGCTTCCAAACCATCATTTATTCATTCATGTTATGTAGATGTGACAAGAGGAACTGAGCTGCAGAAACTATCAGCATACAGCTCCACACTGAGCTGCATATTACTAGATCTGATTTGACAACTGATATTAGAAAAGAGCTGCAGCAGCAGTTTTGTGAATAGCTGTGAGACTGTATCAGTGGAGGGGAGATTATAGCTGTGCTCTCAGCAGTCAGATCAATCCCCGGTATTTTTGTGCGGGTCGATGGAGGATCCAGGTTCGGCCCATTTGTCATGTTTGCACCCTGCATTGCATCCAAACTGCAATGCACTCTGGTCCTGCAAGCCCTGAAAACAAAATCAAAGTAGCTTTTTATGGCTAAAGGCGAAGGTGGAATGTGTGGTTAGCAAAATATCTCATAAACAGCCAGAACCACCAAGTTCAAAAAGTAATCAATCAAGACGTACATCAACAACCGACTACCGTTTTTGAGTCAACCCCATTCAAGATGGCCACCACAGCAAAGTGACCTTAAAATCCCCAAAATGGCTGCAACTCGGTCTTATAGTTTTATGCATATTTGGCTAAAATTTCATGTGGCACAATGCATGGTGCAACATTTATGCTTAAAACTTAGGGGATTACCAGTTGGAGTCTATATACTGTACCTTGTTTGTCTGTTAGCAAAATATAAATAAATAAAAAAACAATTAAACTCAGAAAATACCGTAAGTGATGGCTGCACATCCACAACTGATTAGCTTTTACAGTTAGATGATGTCGGCCACAGCTAAGTGGCATAATTCTTCACAAAAATAGCCGAGTCAGCATTCACACAGTTCATTCAGCTACTGTTTTGCTATTATTTAGCTACTGTTGTGCCTATTTCAACTTTGAGCTATAATTCAGCACGTTTTAGCTCTTTGGTCCCACAATTGGCTTAAATACTGGTAGCTTTTCACTATAGTTTCAGTTTGTAGCTATGGCTTTGCTACTTTAGCATTCATGCACTTGTTTGGTCTTGACTTTTAGGTTTTAGCTACGTTTTTTCTACTTTTGGCATTTTGGACAGGTTCTGCTACAATTTAGCTTCTGTACTGGTAGTTTTAGGTATAAGCAAGCTGCTCTGTTCAGCATTTGTTTTGCTTTTTAAAACTTTTAACTGTTCTGTAGTTATGGCTCCCAGCTCCTTGGATTATTGAGCATGAACTTTGATGTTTTGAACTACTTTGGCCATCAGAGGAGTTGACGGGGGAGAGGGTGGACTCCAGAAACCATCTTATCACCATCAAACTGGTTGACCCACTACGTGAAGGTGCTACTTATGGGACAGAGTTTGTTGTGGCTCCTCAGACAGATGAAGTCTTTTGGATGAAGGACAAAATGTTTCAACACAAAGATAACCTGACTTAACTTTGTTGGATTATTTTACCTGGATTATTGAGCATAAACTTTGATGTTTAATAATTAACCCAACAATTCAATTTTCAACAAATTTCAGCAGTCATTCAATACTCAATGTTCACTTTGCATTTCTGCTGAAAAATGCCCTTTTTTCTTCTTATTTAATCTCATTTAATAATTAAATAACTTAGCATTTGTTGTAATATTGTCAGGGCTGTTCATAAATTTACGCCAGATCTTGAAATAATGGAATAATCTGCCTCTTGAGGACAACAAGACGTTTTTTGATCATTCAAAAGGAGGCCCTCAAAGACACTTAATACTCTTCATCCCCTCCGTGACTTCTTATAATTCACAGACATGCTTGGCATTACGGGCGAAGCAAATGCCACCGGTGTTGGGACAATTTCCCTTCCACCTCACTAGAGTTGCGAATAAACAAAGTCTCAGCACAGACGCTCACTCAGAATGATGAATGAAGCGCCATCGTAGTCCACTCGTCATCGCCGGATGGAGACTGATGGGAAGTTAACTGATCCCCCAGATTTGTGGGTGGGAATTAAAAGCTCTGTTCTGCAGCCGTTCATCTGGCATGTCGAGAGGAATGACTCCCGCCGAGGGACATTGGATTCCTACGATGAGGTTGATGTGCTGTATCACAACTCGTGAGGCAACATAATGCTATTTGTTCCACACCAGCACACTGTGATGTGGCAAGATGTTACCCTGTTTTCTCGCGCTGCAATCTTGTAAGGACAGTCTTTTAATGCATACTTATTATATCGCAGCCTGGGACCCAATTTATTCTGCAGTATTTCAGGTGGGCGTGAATAGAAATTGATCTCAGGGAGGAAATAGTTTTTTTCCCAGAGAAAAATAAACTATTATTTGGTCAGTATAACACATCAAAACACATAATTTCTGCCTTTAGACTCATAAAAGCAAAACAAAAAGGATGATAAATGAAGCTTATGAATCTGAAAGTAGCCTTACACATTTGTTGAGTTATTCTAAAACTTCATGAACCTGAAATATTTGTCATCCACTGGAGATCATGCTTTGTGTGAACGCTTATGAAGCATTCACACCATTGTGATCCATTTTTCTTCCGGACGTCGTTCGACTCAGTTTTCATTCTGTAGTTTTTAAGCTATTTCAACAAATCATACATCAAAAAGTTCAGCTCTTTCAGGACAATCCTGCTATTAGCCTTTTGTTCCTCATAGAAAATGACTTGAGCTAATTTTACATCCTTAAAATCTTTAGCTCTGTTTACCACTTCTACTGCTCCTTTCACATTTTGTTCTGCTTCAGCGTCTTTCAGCTTCATTGTGCAAATTTAAACTTCATTTCAGCTACTGGTGCTTTCAGCTTTTTTAAAAGCTGTTTTGTGATCCTTTCAGATTTTTAACTACAACATTTTTGTGCTTCTTGTAATTTCTTTCTTCTAATTTGATCTTGTCATGCTCCTTTCAGCTTATTGATGCAAGTATCAGTTTTTTTCTGCTACAATTTAGCTGTTTTTACACTGATTTTTATCTTTTTCAGCTATTTCCACATTTTTTGCACTCATTTTAACTTTTGTCAGACTAATTCAGCAAAAATATGCTCTCTCCACTTCCTTCTGGTAATTTAAGCTTATTTCTGCTTTTTAGCTACTTTTAAGTTATTTTTTGTTTTGTTAATTTCAGCTTTTTTCAGATAATTTCCACTTTTTTTGTGCTCATTTCTTCTTCTTTCAGCCTAACTGGGAAAACTTATGTTCTTTCTGCTTTCTTCTGCTAATTTAAGCTTGTTCTACCTTTTAGGCTACCATTTTAGCATTTTTGGGTTAATTTCAGCTGTTTTCCGATGAATTCAAGGTTTTTTTTGTAATCTCCGCTTCTTTCAGCCTAATTAACTTATTTCTGCTAATTTCAGTTTATTATGCTCCTTTCAGCTTATTTCTGCTAGTTTTTGTTATTTCAGCCACCGTTTAGCTGTTTAATGCTATTTTTGAGCTTTTTCAGCTAATTCTACTTTTCTTTAGCTCATTTCAGCTATTTTGGCTTCTTTCTGGTAGCTTAAACTGCTTTCTAACTTTTTTCATCAACTTGCTGTTAATTTCATCCTTTTGTTAGCTAATCTCATTATTGTTGAGCTAATTTCTGCTTATTTAACCTAATTCAGCAAATATGTGTTCTTTCTGCTGTCTTCTCCTAATTTCGGCTTGCTCTTCCTTTTCAGATACATTTAGCATGTTAGCTACTTTCTGCTGTTTGTCAGCAAGTTCTTCAACAATAAGCATTCACACAGCATTTTCTCAGGAAATACAATTTCTCTAGTTATGGATTATTTTAAACGAAACATTCAGAAAGCAGTCATTTAATTCTTGTCAACAACTGATTCAATTTTGGACTTAACCTGACAAGATGGCCATCAGAGCTAAATGAGCTTTGCAAACATAAAAAATATCAATAACTCGGTCAATTTGACTCAAGTGAAAGTAAGTATGGTAGTAGCTGATGGTCATCCCCAACACATGCTTTAAATACTAACAGATCAAGTTTGTTTTAAACTTTGGCATGAAAGGTATTCAAGGAAAGTTAGATTTTTTAATAGTTTTTGTTACATCAATGTTACTGAACATTAACTGAAAGTTTCAGAACTGATCGTACTAAAACGTCTATATTTTATTTTTGTTAAATAAAAAAAATAGAAGGCAACTTCTAAAAACAGGAACTTGAGCATCAACGTGGACTTCATCCTGTTCTGTGTTTATTATTATTCAGGTTTCTCTCGCATGTCTTAGTGTTGCCATGTGACAGGGAAGATGGAGAAAGACCCAGAAGTAAAGACTCCTTTTTATTGAACATATTTTCCAGATTGCTGTTTTAATGCACTCTTACACTGGGATTAATTCTGTGCTCCTTGCGAGGCTGCGCTAAAGTGCATAGCTGAAAGTTTATGTGTTTTTAGCACAAACTACCGTAGTACAGCATCAAAACATGGAGAAACTAATTCCTGGTTAGGTGGCACAGTCTCGCTGCAGCAAAGGATTAGTCGGTGAAGGTGACTCTACCTGCTCTTACGCTTTCCGTGTGCCAGGTGCTCAGTCAACCTGTGAATCCAAATTGGGGGGAGTTGTGCACTACAGCCTGCTTAAACTAGCCTCCCACGGTATAACTTAGCTGTCACCAGCTCGCCCCAGATAAGGACAGATGACCTTTCTCCAGGTTGTTATAATAAATCAACTCTGGAAGCTGTTATACCTGGCACAGTTCTTTCATCAGGATCGTGCAGGTATGAGTTGAGGAATAACACAACTGGGCACCTTTGCAGGTATTTATCTTTGTCACTGCTTGTCTAATATGTCAAAGTCTGAAGTAAAAAGGCTATACATATAGGTTAAAATCTTTTCATTTTTTCGAATTTAAAATGTCAGAAATGTATTTTTATTAGTATGTCATGAGAAGTCAAAAGGACTCACCTCAGTCAATGCTACTTTGATTTTATATCCAAGTCAAAATAGGTTTTATTGTCATTCACATCAGATGTGGTACACGAGGTGGAACAAAATTGTGTACACAGGGTCCCAGTTACATTCAACAGTAGCAAAAATATAAACTGTATAAAGAAACAGTTAATAAGGATCTAAGATATAGACTAAGAAATACGCTAAACACCAAAAGCGCAAAACAATACTCCGAACAAGAGCAGCACGAACATGAGTCTGTGTGAGTAGATGAGTACCAATGAATACAGCAGAATGAAATAATCAGAAGCATGAGATCAGCAGCATGGATAATCAGCAGCACGTATCACCAATCAAAGTGAAATTACAGTTTGTTTGTTTTTCCATAGCGATTATCCTGGTTAGGGATTTATGAGTCTAACAGATTCAGGGTAGAAGCTGTTCCACAGCTGTTCCTCATATGACGATATTATATACATACATACATATATCCATCCATCCATACATACATACATACATACATACATACATACATACATACATACATACATACATACATACATACATATATCCATACATACATACATTCATACATACATACATACATACATACAT
>NC_056510.1:22246616-22252263 GCF_014905685.2 Nematolebias whitei
AACGAAGTCCAGATGACATGATTCAACCTTTTTTGTTGTTATATACCTGGATGACTGAGAAAACAAACTTTGTGTTTTTGAAACCATTAGTGAAAAGGCCAGACTTCAGGGGTATCTGAGGCAGGCTTGAAACACAAGAGTCAGGGTGGCTTCTGGGTAATACCAGATGGCTAGGCCTCAGACCGACGAAGCCTCTTGGATGAGGGGCGAAACGTTTCTTTTTAACAAAAAAACGAAGTCCAGATGACATGATTCAATCTAATTTAACATAGGACTTGTTTTTTTTATTTTTATTTTAAAGACTGGTAGCTTTGTCATTTTACCTCAGCCGTAGATTTTAAAGTGGATAAACGTGAAGCTTTCAGCTGGAATATTGTTGATCCAAATTAAAAGCAAATTTAAACTTCATAATTTGTTGAAGGTGAAGAACAGACTGTGTACTGCAGGGCACGGTCAAGGTGGAGAAGTTTTTTGAGCAGACGGAGGCAAGGAGCTCAAACATAACTTACACTTTGTTTTTTAAACAAAACTAAGACACAAACGTTGACGTGGCAGCACACAGAACGACTCATCGGGCTAAAGAGCAGGATCCAGAAACCTCCAATGAGGTGTACGGAAGACAATTAATGCCAGACTGATTAGGCGAGGGAGCAGAGTTTAAATAAACCAGAACAAATGAACAAAACCAAAAACACCTGAGCTGATATAATAAAATCAGGAACAGGTGAGAGTGGCAAGACCAAGGAAACAGGATAAACACAGAGAATGCTGAACTGATCACAGTAAAAGACAAATACATAAAATCAAATCCCAAAATACAGGAAAAAAAACACAACAGCCAAAAGGGAAACTGAGCCCGAGCTAAAACCAGATGACCAAAAATGTATAAATTCTCACAGACACTAATTTCCATTTACAGCTGAGGCAACTCCCCCACAAAAAAAAACAAAAACTACAAATAAAGATTATAGACTTAATTTAAGTAGCATTAATTTATATTTATGAAATATCTTCTTTTTGTTGCAAAAAAAAAAAAGAAAGTAATTGGAATTATGTTCAAAGATCTGGGGAAAATGTCATATACTGTCCAAACAGATACAAAGACATGATGTTTTCCTTTTTTTACTTCTTATATTCATTCATACCAGCTACTCACCACAGACTCATGTTCAGGCTGCTGTTTAATATACCATATTATTTTACATTATTAGTGTTTAGCATAAATCTTAGTCTTTTAACATATTATTTAGCATATATCTTAGAGATTCTTTTTTATTCTTTATATTTTTGCTATTTTTGGATGTAACTGGTACCGTGAGTACACAGTTTTGTTCCACCTCATGTACCACATGTGATGTGAATGACAATAAAGAAACTTGAACTTTTGTTCTCTGAATATTGTTTACTTCTGAATACTTTTGATGCCTAAAACTGTTCAAACTGATCATTTGTTGCTGACTATGTGAGATAAATGGAAAGTTGTCTTTTTCTTTTAGCAGAGATCCCAAACTGGACTTTCAGCTCTAACCAGACAAGAAGTAGTTGTAAAATCATAACAGTGAACGTGACAAAAGAAATTCCTTTGTTTAATATGACTGCAGATGTGGTTTGACATATTTAACACCAGTGATGTGGATCTTTTTAGAAATGGGCATGTTTATGACTTATATTACAACAGCATCAAAAATTTAAATGAACTAAATGTCATTTTTGAGATATTTGGCACTCATTTACAAGAGAAACTATTGCAAAGTTAGAATGTTTGCACAGACTGCATGCCAGTCATGAATATTTAGTTAAATTTACTTCCATTAAAAAAAAAAAAGTGCTACTTCACAATAAAATAATTTGATTGTGGGTTGTGGGAAAACACGAGCTGTTGCAGCATGTGTGTTTTATATACAAATCCATTGCTACACTACTAAAACGTGCACAAGAATGAGATGAATTTAGTCTTTTTGGTGCTTTTTATAAAGTTTTCCAACTCCAAAGCTAAAATACGCGTGCGCAAATCTATAAATGTAGCCTTTGAACAAACAGCAGTCTGTCACTGTTTTATGTGACAGGCTGCGTAAAGTCCCTCGGCTGTGTGTTTTATAATCAGATTTATTTCCACCAACTGTGTTTTAGTTGTTTTATTTTTATGTCAGTGACAATATTTTTGCCAAAAGCGCTGAAACTTCCTGTAAAATGCTGCAGTACGAACCAAACGAACTTGTTTTGATTTTAATGGGACGCACTATAAAATATTTCTCTGATTCTTAAGTGCAGCCTTTTTTTTGTGTGTGTGTGTGTTTTTTTTACAACACAGTCTGCTGGAGATGTGATTAAATTAGACCTTTTTCTTGCATTGAAATAAATTTTGTAAAACTGCTCCTTGTTTTGTGAGCCCCTGGTGTGCCGCACTGAACACATCTACAAGACCGTTTCCAGTCCGGAGAGTTATTTAATGAACGTGGAACAATCAGGACGAGTTCGGCTCAGATCCCTGGACTTTTCCTGAGAGGACAACCTGCGCAGTGAGCCGAGCCCCAACGCAGCAGTAATACCTCTGAGCTCTCCACAAAGCAACTTAAGAGGACAGCACTTAGAGGTTTGTTTCTCCAGAAAGGCCCCCGAAGAGAGCCGACCTGCCTGCTCCACTTCTCCCCTGACTGACAGCACACTCCGGAGGAGCGGCTCGGCAGGACGCGCGCACTGATCCGGCCTGACACGCCTGACCTTTCCAGGGCTGTGCGTGCTGAGGCGCCGTCCTGCTCGGCTGAAAAGGCCACGCAGGGGGATGCAGGGGGGACACCACCTCGGCGTTCCTCGACCTCTCCTTGCTGCCGCCTGAAGAGCCGAGCAGCTCGGACACTCGGTCAGTCTGAGAGGACTTCACCCACAAAACGGGACGGGAGGATCTGAGCTTGACACGTCTGACCTTGGGTGCAGAAATGTCTTTTGTTGCTCCATTTTTTTAAAGATGCGAATTTGAGGCAAACATGAACAATTATGTTCCAGTCCTTGTTTATGTGCCTGTTACCAAAATATCTCATGGGGGAGCCTGTGGTGGTCACCGGTTCGATCCCCCAGACCGAGAACATCAAAAGGAAAGGTGACGCATCCGCACCTGCCTGAGCAAAACCCTTAACCCCCACCATCTGCACCACCGGGCACCCTAGATGAAAACTCTCTGCTCCACACAGAGGGCTGTGGTAGCTCGGTGGTCTATGGTTGCATCAGGAAGGGCAGCCGGCGTAAAAATAATTGCCAGATCTTTGCTGTGGTGACCCCAAATGAAGGAAGCAGCCGAAAGAAAAAACATTTAAAACACTGAGCGTAATTGTGGTGCGCACAGGCCATCAACGTTTGATGTCCACACAATTTAAAAAGGCTGCACAAGATCTTTGTTTAAAATGTCGCAGTTAGCTATTTGAAGTCAACTTTACCACTGTTAGCAAAATATCTCTTGAACCATTGGATAGATTTTCATGAAACATTTGGGAAATATTCATTAGACACAGCCAAACCTAATCCAGATGGTTGCTGTAACGCACTAAACTAAGAAAACACAAAAATGGCATTAAATGGACCAATTTGACAAATATTGTGTAAAAACTCAGCGTAGTATAGAGTCATTCACAACACACACTATAATGTTACTTTTTGTGCAAGATCTTTGCTTAAACCTCTTGGAGTCAACACCATTTGTGATATGCATTGCTTCCAGGACTGTTATAGGCTTTACTTTGACCTTGTGGATGTTTTAATGAATGCATATAAACTTATTATGAAGATAGCATTTGCATAATGCTATTAGTCATCTCACTAAGTAAATGTGTCTTCCAAGGAGCGGCTGTTTAGAGAGGGTACCTGACATAATGTGTCTGCCAACAGTCGTCTTGGAGCAAGAAAAGCCTCAGAATAGATGCAGCCACTGAAGAATAAGCAACGAGAGGACTGTAAGTGCAGAACAGATGCTGCAGCTGTGAAATGAAGGGCTGTCGCATCCTGCGAGCCCTTCCCCGAGTTTAAAAAAAAAGAATACTCGGCACAGCAGAAATAATGAATCATGAGCTTGTGCACTTCACTGTATGGTTGTGTTTTCTCAGACAGGAGAAGGACACTCGCTGCAGTCCAGCAACCCCCAGTTTGCTCCCGCCGTTTGAGGCGCGCTCTGGCAAATTAACTTTTTAATGTCCTCTTTTAACAAACTCCTTAATGGAATTTCAAAAACCAGTGAGCCCAAATCTGCTTACTGGGCTGAAAACTCCACATAAAATGCATTGCAGCCGTCGCTACGTGCCCCTTTAGTCCTCGAATTGCATATCTTTCACATTATGGCAAATGTCTTTCTGCTGCAGTTACAACAGCGTCGAACAGATAGTGGATGTCAAATTAATTGGTTCTCCTGCGCTTTTCCTTTCAGATAGCATCGAACACGTGCAGCGACAGTAATTTAAACTGACTTTTTGGAGCTAAAAAGCAAGACATGAGAAGGTTTTGTCAAATTAAAGGCGTGACAAATACTTTCTAAAACAACAAATATACATTTTAAATGGTCTCAGACCAGGACATAAAGTGCTGTGGTTTGCTTAATAAGTCACCAGATAAAGCAGATCAGTGGGCAATGAGGGGTGCAGGATCCTGCCCAGGGACATTCTGGCACATTCTTGGAATCAAACCCCCAACCGTCTGATTAGAAGGCATCACTGACACAAATATGATTTTTTTTGTTTGTTTCTTACAAAGTGACTAAACTTTTTTCCTTGTTTTCTGAAGGCGTTTTGATTTAAAAAGGTGTTTGCTGAGATTCATGCTTTACAAGTTCGATCAAGGGGCGCGGAACTCACATGCAAATCACTCTCTCTCCTGAGGGTCTTTGTTAGCCCCATAAGAAATGTTGTGGTCACATGCACGAAGGTGCAAATTGGTGTGAAAATGGCAGGATTAGATTCACAACTGCAATGTAAAAGTTAAAACTCATCCAGTGTCTCATGAGTGTCATGGTCAAATCATAAAGGAGGAAACAAAAGCTGCACAAATTCTTTATTAAACTATTTGTAAGAAAAAAATGCTTTTGTTTACCTGTAAAAACAGTTGGTGACTGAAAACGACTGAAAATGACTTCAACAACGTCAAAGAGCCTGAGACGGAGAAGTATGACAATTATGATGTATTTGTATGCTAAAATATGATAAGTAGGCAATTAAAAGTGTTTTGTTTACATTGAGTGCATACCCACATTTCAGAATTAGCTACACTTCAATACATTTAGAGAGCCACTCTTGAAAACTGCACCATTTTTTATAGTTCAGGAGAACTTTTTATTGGGTATGTTTTCATTGTTGCAATAATCTTGTTTTTTCTAGTCCCTCAGCATAGATTGGAGTTATTTCAGAAAAATAAGATCAAAAAGCAGATTTAAAACACACTAAAGCAGATGTGTGATGGAGTTCAGGTTAAATGCAGATGTGTGATGGAGTTCAGGTTAAATGCAGATGTGTGATGGGAGTTCAGGTTAAATGCAGATGTGTGATGGGAGTTCAGGTTAAATGCAGATGTGTGATGGGAGTTCAGGTTAGATGCAGATGTGTGATAGGAGTTCAGGTTAAATGCAGATGTGTGATGGGAGTTCAGGTTAAATGCAGATGTGTGATGGGAG
>NC_056510.1:22252363-22253784 GCF_014905685.2 Nematolebias whitei
GCAGATGTGTGATGGAGTTCAGGTTAAACGCAGATGTGTGATGGAGCGCAGGTTAAATGCAGATGTGTGATGGAGTTCAGGTTAAAAGCAGATGTGTGATGGAGTTCAGGTTAAACGCAGATGTGTGATGGAGCGCAGGTTAAATGCAGATGTGTGATGGAGTTCAGGTTAAAAGCAGATGTGTGATGGAGTTCAGGTTAAAAGCAGATGTGTGATGGAGTTCAGGTTAAATTGTTGCGGGGTGACCGCAGGAAGACCCGCAGCTCTGGTTACCTTTTGCTCCTCTGGGTGTCCTTCTTATCCATGACGACGGGCACGCAGTTCGTGAGCTCGGTCCAGTCCGCGTGCAGCCCGCAGCTCCAGCCCGTGGAGAAGCGGGAGAAGAGCCACGACTCGTCCTTCCCGGGCCGGTGGCACGTGCACTTCTTCTGACCCGGCTTGCAGTCGCACGGCTGCTCCAGGCGGATATTCCGCACCAGGTGCCTCCCGAACGTGGTCCCGCCGGTCTTCTGGATGTGCAGGAACACGATCACGTCGTCCCCCTTGATGTTGAACTCCACGTGCCTGTCCAGGTCTCTCTCCGTGAAGTTGAATTTGGACGGAAGCTTCTGGGGACCGTCCTCGTCCAGGTCTTGGTCTCTGTAGAAGTCGTCTCCGTCTTGGTCCGGGGACCGGAGCAGGCTCACCCCGCGGAGCCGCTCCTCGGACTTGAAGTGGCACGAATTACTGCCCGCGGGACAAATGTACTGGTACCCTATCATAACAAAAAGGACAGCCAGGATGGGGACCAAAACGAGCTTACTGGACCTGTCATCCATCATCTCGAGATAGCTTTCATTCCATTCCAGTAAACAGTCGCTATCAGTGTTTCCTCAGATGATTAAAGACGCTCTTTAATCTGAGGGACACATGTTGATTGTCCTCCATCAGAGACGTGTCCCCGGACTGAGACAACACACTCCGTCTGCGCTGCGCGGTCCACCTTCAGGAGTCATGGCATCCCGCAACTTCTGAAGCGTCCACGGACAAAAGTCTCAGTCCTGCTCATCAGGGAGGGACCATCCCGGACTGGTTCGGTTCGGTCAGTCCACGGACAGAGGTGCAGCATCCTCCACAGACCGGATGAGACTCTCGGACTGAGCTGGAGGGGAGCTTTTTCTTTCTTCTTTTGAGAGGATGCTGCTGCATCCGAGCAGACTAATGTGCGCTATGCGCTCATCATGGACAGGAAGAGGTCTGCATCCCACCTCATCCCATCATCTGCTTTAACAGAGTCCAGTAAACCCACACAAGATTTAACCACACATTTAAACATTAATATAACTTTATTATGCGAATTCATCTCAGTAACCTTTGAAGAGTCAAACAGGAAATTATCTATCTATCTATCTATCTATCTATCTATCTATCTATCTATCTAT
>NC_056510.1:22253794-22254404 GCF_014905685.2 Nematolebias whitei
TCTATCTATCTATCTATCTATCTATCTATCTATCTATCTATCTATCTATATATCTATATATCTATATATCTATCTAGTTTTTGACAATAAACCCCAAAGTTGCAATTTATTTCAAATGAAAAACTCTGCACGTTTACATTTTTTCTCAATAACAATAATGAAGAAGATTTGTTTACATCTTCCAAGTGCAGTATCCTGATGCATGCATGCATGTTCCAAGTGCAGTATTTATTAAACGGAAGACATTTTACAGATTTTGAACCACCATTCAGGCAAACATTGGAATTATTCACTGGATTAATACTGTTTATGATTAGAATGATCAGAAACACGCAATGGATGCAAATAATTACCCTATCCCCCCCACAACAGAATATATTCAAAAGAAACAATAACTATTTCAAATATATATTTTTTTAATGTAATTTGTTTCAATTAAACTTCACTGTTTTATCTGAGTTGTTTCTCCATATTGACAATTTACAACAAAAGTCATACACTTTACAAAATAGTATTGTAAAATATAATAATGCTTTTTCTTGGTCTTCATCACATTATTATTATTATTATTATTATTATTATTATTATTATTATTATTATTATTATTATT
>NC_056510.1:22254414-22262890 GCF_014905685.2 Nematolebias whitei
TTATTATTATTATTATTATTATTATTATTATTATTATTATTATTATTGAGACAATTAAATACTTTAGGATTTTCATTCAGGAGGAAGTACCAGACTGCAAATGTACTCACACTTATTCATTTAAAGCGCAAGTGCGTAGTTGAAACATGCTATAGTGTTTAGACGAAAACTGTTTGCTCGTCATCTTCTGCCTGTCTAGCTGCCTGACACTTTGCCTGAAGGAATTGCACATTGTCGCTGACTTCTCTTTAACTGCGCGCAAACTATTACTTATTTTACCACTGAAAAGTCTTTGTTAAACAGCGAATAATTGTTCAGCTTATTGAGTATTTTTTTTTCTTCATTCAAAACACGAATAACGCTCTTCCCGTGTTTCTTTACGACTCCGGTTAACTGGCTAGCTGTGAGCATAGCTGCCCAAAATACCTCCTTAAGGCCCCCTTGCTTTGTATGGAAGCGCTCAGCATCACCAACGGGGTGAGAGCTAAATTATTGGTAACACAATTAACACCAGCTGCGTATAATGTACACGCTTATAATATATGTAGTTAGCCGTGTTTTTAGTCTATGTAGGTTAAATAACAAAACTGTTTGCTGTAATTCACGACAACAGTGCTTATTTTTAGTCTGGAGCTAAGTTAACTTCAGGTTCTCACTTCGCAACCGTTATTTTATTAGACCTCTTTTAAGCCACGTGAAACAAGCTGTTGTCGTGTTGTCAACAAATGTCACTATAAGTGTTTTTAGACGCCCGTGTTTGCAAGCATGCTTTTAAAAGTAATAAACTGTTAACTACGTGGCACTTCTTAAAGTCAGGAGCTGAGCTGACGACGTTCATGTGTGAAAATGAAGAAGGTCTTGCTGCTGGCACTGCTGCTGCTGAACATACATCCAGGTGCATCAACACCCAAAGGTGTCACTGCCAGCCTTAAAGCCAAATGGAGCATGACACCTTTCCTTCTGGAGACAAGGTAGGTGCAGTGTCCTGACATTGATGCAATTATCCAACAACAAAAAAAAAAAAAATCAAACTACAAACAGCTACATTTATCTTTATTAATTCAGAAGAGCTTTTTTTGCACGAGTTATTGCTCCACCAGTCACCCAAAACGATGGAGAAAATATAATCACAACTTATAATAATCACATCAGTAGCCAAGTTTTCAATACTTTAGTTCAAGATGTAATGGTAAATGGACTGTACTTAACTTTTCTATCTAATCAAGATACTCAAAGCGCTTTACAACACAATCTGTGTCCTCGTTTACCCAGCCATACAGCACTCTAAAGCTAATCTGACTCTGTACTGACTAATCAGTGCTTTAGATCACATTTATACACCGATGGGACACACATCGGAGGCAATGAGGGGTTCAGTGTTTTGCCCAGGAGCACATCAGCATGCGACTGCTGGTGGATTCAACCCCCCATCTCACCCATTGGAGGACGACTGCTCTAACCACTCAGCCACAGCTGCCCCCAATGTTAGAAGTACATACATTTTTCTATATTTACTCAGACATTGGCAATGAATACTAGGCTGATTAAATGGTTCTATTTTGTATGGGCTTTGCCCTTTAAGAGCTGCCACTGATGGATCTCACGCTTCTACCCCCACTATACTGTATGTTCTCTATATGTGCAGAAAAAAAGAAGAAACACTTCACAAACTTTACAAGTTTTTGAATTGTAAGTTTATTTATATGGGTGCCAGAAAGTACTGGTATATATGTAATTTTTAAATTTGTTTAAACAGCAATGTATTTAATAAATTACATATATTTCTAAATTTGACTGAATCAGCAATAGTAACTTGTCAATGTACACAAAATTAGCAAAACTACTACATGCAAAAGTATTTATTATTTAGCAAAAATTGTTGTTGTGTACAAGATAAATTATTCTTAAAAAAAATGCTACATTTAAGCTATTGTTCAACGCAAACCCAAAGGTGGTAGTTGCTCTCTTTTAATCAGTTTAGATAACTGTTGTTTTATTTTCTGTATAAATGTTCTTTCAAAGTTTGTTTAATTTAAAATACAAATACACTCTCCAAACGATTCACACCCAGTTTCCAACATACAAACGCAGAACATAACTCAAGCCTCCTCGGCTGAGAGAAGTCTAAAAAGTAACTTGCTCATTTTCAGCACAGAAACTTTTATTGGCATTTTTATTGTTTTTGTTGTTACAAATAATTATATATATGTCATATAAAAACAAAATGGGTGGGTAGTAATTGCTCTCACATTCATAAATGACGACAAAATGTTTTAATACACTCGTCCAAAGTTATATGGTATAGTCTCCGTCTGTCAGTAAACTTTCTCTTGTCCCATATAGCTACTGATCCTCTCAAAATAATTTAACGAAACGTCATACACATATGCATCATCACTAGATGGAGCGCTATGTACACATTTCATCACCCTAGCTTCAAGGTCAAAGTCACAAATCAAGGCCAAAGGTTCAACAAGGTATTAACTTGTTTGGGGCCATAACTTCTGATTCTCTCAAGATAATTTAACAAAACTTGAGACACATTTGTTCCACCACTGCATGCCACGTTGTCTTTTCATCAGTCTGGCTTTAAAGTCAAGGTCAGAAATCAAGATCAAATGTTAGATAAGGTCTTTGCTTGTCCGAGCCATTTCTATATGTCCCTGTATAATGGTTTGTTGATGAGCGTATAATGTGCCATGTGCGGTACTCTTCTTATCAATTTATCAACTCTAAAATTGTTACCACCGTCCCACATCCAAAGTGATTTGTTTACAGACAAAACAGTTTATATTAAAGTCACAAACATGCATGTTTGTATAAATGTTGGGACAGTTATTTCCAGAAAGTGTTGAATTATCACTGGGACTGAACTGTATTAGATGAAACACTGTAAACTGCAGTGGACTTGTCTACTTCTCTGCTGTTGCTCCCTGAGATGATTTTGTTGTGAACTGCAACTAAATTGACCTGAATTACATTTTACTTTGCTTTCCTTCTTTGCAGTGAGTTTGTTGGAGAAGATGGGAATGATAAATTCTGGCAGTTTGTTGAAACGGTGAAAGAACTCACCGTTTACAAGCAGGGAGGTTCGTTCATTGACACTCATTTTGCAAGATAAACACTTTATTTATATGCAGCAGGTTCTAAATGGTAATTTTGGTCTAAGTAATTCATCTCGACTTTAAAAAACCCTCATTTCTATTAATGCTGATCTTACAGAATCTGTCCGCTCGTATTACAACTTGATCATCAAGAAGGCGGGCCAGTTCCTCACAGATCTTCAAGTGCATCTCCTGAGATTTGCTCTGTCCATGAGGTCCTACTCACCAGCTGTTCACGCAGCCCAGCAGGTAGGTTTTATTATCCCTTCATGTCTGTACGTTTGTTTGTCTTCTAGAAAAATATCTCATGAACCACTAAACAGTTTTCAATGGCACTCTCAAAAAAAGTAATTAGATGTAGCTCTAAGACCTAATAACTTTGGGAGTCATCCTGAATTAAGGTGGCTGCCACAGCCAATCAACCTCAGCAAACACAAACAATTCAGTCAATTCAGTTTTACAGATATTGATTCAAAATTGAAGTAGTAGCTGAGAGTCATTACAAAAAACACAGTCTGAGCACGAACAGGTCATGCAAGATCTTTGTTTTAAATCTTTTTATGGAAGGCAGCAGTCAATGTGTATGATGTCACTTGGGAATTTTAGTTTTATTGTATTTGTTATTTACTAGCTTGCTACTTTTCAAACAATAATTTTAGCTCTTACTAAAGGGTTTCTTGCTAATTTTATGTTACAGAGCAAAAATAAGTTCAGCATTTGATTTTCAAAAGGGTTCTTTTTTTAAATTTTATCCCTCATTGTTCCAAATATGCAAATATTTCAGACATTAATCTGAAGTAAATGTTAAGGCATGCATTTTCGTTGTGCTTGGTGTATACATCAGGCTGGTTTGAAGCTCATAAATATGTAACAACCAAACCACAACACCTTGCTTTGGTCACATGAAAATCATTCTTATTTGAAAGGAAAGCATCAAGAGAGAAAACATGAAAAGCACGTAAATGTACTTGTTCTAAATTACACTGATTTTGTGTATCAAGGTGTTTTTCTTTGATTGCACAAAGATTTATAAGATAATGGACAAAAACACTTCAGATTTTGGCCATTTAAGACATGCACAATTATGAAGAATGAACACTCCATTCTGCCTTGAACAGATAGCCAGTGATGAGCCTCCGCCTGTTGCGTGTCCTGCCTTCGTCTCTGTCCATGGTGAACACAGCTGCAGCACCAAGGACATCAAGAAGCTTCTTAAAGCTGCTGCAGGCAGGTAACGTAGAACTGAACTCTTCTCTCGATAAACTGAATCCTTCACAGAATAAAACAATATGTCTTGCTTTGAATCTGTTCAACAACTTCCCTGATTTTTTTGCAGGCCTAAACCGTACTTGTACAAGAATGATCACACGTATCCAGGAGTGAATCAAACGGACGTACCAGTTGTGATCCTGTATGCTGAAATTGGAACCAAGAAATTCAGCTCTTTTCATAAGGTGCTGTCAGAGAAGGCAGAGGAGGGTGTTCTTATTTATGTCCTGCGGCACTTTGTAGCGGTGAGTTTTTTTTTTTTTCCACTGGTTTTACTCAAAGTTAGGGTTTACCAGGACTTTAGGTTAATAAGTTATTGCTTTATTAAACACATGTTTGTGTTCTTGATTTTGACAGCAACATTTTGTGATGTGTTTTAAAGGTTACATTTATCTATCTTGTTTGTTACGGATATAAAACTCTCTTTAAATAGATAGTTTGGACTCCATGAAGTGGTGATTTTTGCAGAAGTTGTGAAGAATCAGAGTTTAGGTCTGACTGCACCGATGAGCTAACAGCTAGTCTGAATGTAAAGATGGAAGCGGATTGCTGCTTTCCTAAATCGTTTCAAATCTTTAGGTTTTATAGCGATTCATTTGAACACTTATTTTGTAGACCTTTATCAATTTCTTAATGCAAAATGATCTTCTAGGGATTCTGTGCATATTTGACAATGCAAATAGCAGCAGTAGCACTTCTAGTGCATCCTGGGGGTGACTTCTGTCGGGAATTTTCTCTTTCTGCTGAAATAACTTTGTAAATAGTTATAGCTTTCACTTATTGGAAGATTGCAGTTGTTTTGAGAACATCTGTAATTTATTTTGGAAGTAGATAAGTTGTTCACACTAATCCTTCACACTTTTATGGTTCCTTTTTAACCTTTTCAGGTTCAGCAAAGTGCTTTACATTGTAAGAAGCATATAAGGGACAGTGGGGTGGGGGGATATTAGGTTAATTGTCTTGCCCAAGAAATGTTCTTTGGATAAAATAACAGTGATTTAAACTAACATAGACATACAGACATTAAAACCTTGCTTTGCTTGTATTTGCTGCAGGATCCAAAGCCTCAGAAGGTGCTTTTGTCTGGGTATGGTGTAGAGTTGGCTATCAAAAGCACAGAATACAAAGCTGTGGATGACACCAAAGTAAAAGGTTGGCTGGTACTTTATCAAGCAGTGTCTGCTGGTTCCTACTGGGCCAGAGCCCATTAAACACAAGTCTTGTTTTGTAGATTCAAAAACTGTACTCACTGCTGAGGATGATGATGATGAAGTGCAAGGATTCGTTTTTGCAAAACTAAAGTAAGTTGCACAACAGGGCTATATTAACTACACAAATGGTGTTCTAGCTTAATGTACTTTTTTGATAATTTGTTTTGAGGAAGCCCAGTTTAGAGATAAAATACTAACCTTGTTTTATATTTCTCTACGTCTCTTAAGAAAATCCCATCCTGAGCTTCAGGAGGAACTTGGTGAGCTCCGAAAACATCTCCTGGAGAGCACCAGTGACATGGCCCCTCTTAAAGTGTGGGAAATGCAAGGTATTACTGATTTTACTGCTTTAGTTTGAGCTAAAGCTACACCAAATATGGAAACCTAAAAACCAGTAAAACATGATTATTCATGCATGTAGTAATTATTTTGAATAAATGTAATTATTTGTTCACATGCCCATATTATTATAAATGATGAACAAACTAGTAGTGATGCAGCTTGTTCAAAAATGTTTTAATATGAATGGAAAAATAGTTTTTATTTGATAACAACCTACGCAGAGCCAAGCAAAGTCCATGTGATACAAACATAACCCCCTTTTTAATTTGTTTAGTCTATTACTGAACAGCTCTCACGTGACTTTTTCTTCAATTTTACAACCTGTGCCCAAATTTCCAGAGTCCATTCAAACAGCTTTATGATCCTTGCTTCTCAGTTTTCCGCTTTAATTGTCCACATCAACAGCTGCTAAGACTAAATGGTGCATTTGGACACACACCTCATTTTTCAGAAATATATTTTTAAATAGCTTATGTAGATGAACAGATGCTGATATATTCATCAATTAAAACGGGTTCACTCATCTTTCTGGACTGGATAAAACGTGCATTGAATTCAATGAAATGTAACGTGAGACGTCATTTTTCTTTGACCCATCAAAATGAATGCGGTCATTTATTTTACAGAATCAAAGTTTAACATCAAACATTTACATTAATTTGGCAGAATATGAAAACAACAACATAATTAATCAGCTTTTACAACCAGGAAACCATACGGCCATGGTTTTCCGTTGCTTCACCACAGACATTAATGAAAACATCTGGATTAATTTTCTAGCAGAAAGGAGAGTTTAAAGATGGAAAGATGAAGTTTATCTGAGAGAGATGTGTGAGGGAATTTGTCTGTTTTAACCAGAACAGCACGCTCCATTGAAATCAGCTTGGGCCAACGGTACGCTTGGTCGAAATAGAACTTTTACCTTGCAGACGATAGCTTCAGCGTCGGTGTAGAGCTCTTCTTTTGACTCTTTTCAGCGTCTCCGTGAGAACAGCTAAAAACCTTAGGAGTCGTGTGAGGTTATCCAAACAGAAGTTATAATTCCCAAAATCGTCTCTGGTTCAGCTTGTTTGGTTTAGCAGCATCCATGAATGCCTGCGGTTGCATTCACGGACTCCCAAACTCCCTGCACTCTGGATTCCACAACTCTTGAACTCTTCTGGAACTCTTCTGTTGAACTCTACTGGAACTCTGGGAAGTTGCCACATTTAAACGGGCTATACTTCCGGTTCATTTGAGAGCTTTTTGATTGGTGGATGGACCAGAACAGAGGTGTGGTTTGTGATGTAAGGTGTTATGGAAAGTCAAGGATTGTTTAAGAACAGACAGAAAGATATCATGGAAAAACCAGACTTCGTGGTGCCACCTCTCCTGTATCTTGCTGTAAAAGTTAAACATGACATTGCTTTTCAGTAAACTTTCTAGTTGACCGAAGCTTGAACTTTAACACCCTTACAACTTTGCTCATTGAAGACAGAAAAATCAAGAAATTGAATCATTACTCTCTAACGTTCTCTAACTTGATTTCACTTTGAATTGAGGACTAAAAATCATTACTACTGTTTAAGTAAATAAAAATGAGTAGTTCACTTCAACACGTAAACATTGTTTGAACTAACACAATTTGATTATCAAACATTTGTAAAATAGTAATGATCATAGAGAATTGTCTTTTCCACTTGATTAATTCAAGACAGAAAGTCTCAGGATGGGTCAAACTGTATTTCTGGATTCAAATCAATGAAATGACAGTTTCTGTCCATCTGGTCAGTTTTGACATCAGGCTTAGTCCACTACACTTACAAAGGTTGTCTTTTAGGGTAAAACTTTATTTTTTTATTTGAAAATACCAACATTGGTCTTGTTACATCTGCCAAGGAGGTTATGTTTTTGGTAGCGTTGATTTGTCTGTCTGTCTGTCTGTCAGTCTGTCTGTCTGTCTGTCTGTCTGTCATTCAGTGCGTGAGTGTGCGTCGGATTTTGTCAGAGGTGTGCGCACTCCGAGTTCTTCTAGTTTTATTAGTGTTTTGTACTGTAGTAACTGTAGTGAAAATTTTTTAACAACAATTTCATTATCTTTTCCAGTCAATTTGTAAATTTTGTCAAATAAATTTCTTTTTACATGTAAGAAGACATATTGAATATTTTATCTTGCTTTATTATAGTATATACAGTAGTCCCTGGCTACTTCACGGTTCGTTTATCGCGGACTCGCCTCTATTGCGATTTTTCAAAATGAGATCGGCATGACATTTTTATTTAAAATAAATTATTTTAAATTATTTAGCCCCTGCTGCACATTTGTGCAGCCCAGAGATGCAGAAAAAGCTCAATGCTGCAGCTTTGTGCAGCCCTTACTGGTGCAGGATAAACTTCCTGTTGCAGCTGAACAGCTGAACAGCTGATCAGTTGTTCACCAAAGTGGAGAAGTGGGCGTGGCCAAGAGCACTTGAAGCTTAAATCATGACATTATGAGCTCTTTTAGAGTGTTTAGAGTTTAGAAACATTGTTTAGAATACCGCAAGAGTGTGGGAAGGGTTTAAAATGCCT
>NC_056510.1:22267890-22322272 GCF_014905685.2 Nematolebias whitei
AACCAGGCCTTAGAAGCTGTTCAGTTCAAAACACCTGTGAACACACCTGACAACAAATTGAATTGGTTTTGGCAAGAAAATAAACAATAAATTTCACTTGTGTGTTAATGCTTGAATGTGTGTATCTCCTAATGGCATGTGTATTTGTCTTCTAATGCTGCTTGGCACATCATGTCACAATGTGCATGTCATCCTAGGCTGGTGCCAACATGACAATGAGATCAGTGTCTGCCAGCTGTCTCTACAGGCATTTAATACCAATATAGGTTTTTAGGATGTGCTTGAAAAGGAAGCTTGGAGCGGTACATGCAAGGATTTGAAGTTTGTAATGTTTTCACGTCAGCAGCACGGGCCAAAATCTTAATAGCTGCCCAGAGGGAAAGTGACAGCACAGCAGTGCAGTAGTTGGAGCTGTCACCTCTCAGCAAGGAGGTCACGGGATCGCCTCCTTGCCTGGGGGCATTTCTGGGTGGAATTTGGACAATCTCACAAGGATGAATATTCTCCTTGTGCATGTGTGAGTTTTCTCTGGGTACACCAATTTCCATCCATTGACTAAAAACATGCATGCTAGGTTAATTGGTGACTAAATTGTCCCTTGGTCAGGTGAGAGTGTGAATATTTTTTCTCTGTGTGTCCCTGTGATGGACAGGATGCCTGCCCGGGGTCTGCTCTAACTTTTGCACAGTGACTGCTGGAGATGGGCACCAGCTCCCTGTGATGAGGAAAGGAAAAGGGGTGTAGAAGATGGATGGATGGAGAGGGAAACTGAGTGTTGCTCAGAAACAGGTGTATCATAAAGTGACCTTTATCTCTCGTATGGCTTAAAATATAGCAATATCTTATTCTTATGGGTAAACAATATTTTAGCGTGATGCATAAGCCTTATGTAGCTTTAAAATCCAGGTTCCAGAGTTTTAACATATTCTACATTTAAAGTGTTATTTAAATTTTGTTTTAGATTGCAATAGTAATGTTTGTGTTTGTGTCTAAAAAGAAGAGAAATGTTAAAAAACAAAGTTTAAAACAGTCAAACCAAGTGCAAGACAGCCGAGCAAGCCTTGAGATGCAGGAAAGGGTTGAGAATACCACAAACTCCAACATTGATGATGAAGAAAGTAGAGATGGTGAAAACAGAAGCTCCACTTGTGCACATTAAAGACACTGCCTGCACTATTATTTTGCTATAGTTAATGCGTGATAATTTAAACAAAAAATTTAGAAATACCACAGTTTGTCTCCAGGTTGCTGATTTCTCTTAGCATTTTCTTCTTTTCACCTAGCATACTCAGACTAACTTTGTGGGCGGAGCTTGCTGCCAGTGGGCTCAATGCAAAAACTGATAATGCAGGCATAAGCCACTTTAAAGGCTAAAATATAAAACTTTAGTTAAATTAAATTACAGTAAAGTTTGAATTGAGAAATAAAGGAAAACATTTTATCAGTGGGCACTCAAAAAGAAAGGAGTATTCAGATGTGTTCAGTCTCACCGTGGTCCTCGCTCACAGCAGACAACAACTTGTCCTTGATGGGAAACATCAAGACTCTTTTCTGCATGAACTGCTAAATGTTTATTCTAAAAATCTGAGTTCAACAGCCGTTCACTGTTTAAGATAACTGTGTTTGTTATCAAACCACAGTGAAATAGTGCATTTTCTTACCCAAGGAACATCACGCTTGCTCACCACCGACACAAGCGGTCTTTTCAATGGTTGAGCTGCTGAGTCACTGCTCAAGCTTTCTGGCATGGCCGTGGTATGAACTGTGGGGTATGTCTCTCCCTCAGCCTTGTGTTCTTCTTTTTCTTGATGCCAAGATTCTACATAAAACTTGTTTCATAATCCTGTGTCAAGGAGTGTTTCATACAGAAAGTGCTGTGGGTGGGTGAGACAAAATCAACCTTTTTCCCTTTCACAAACATCACCCATTTTTTTTCTACATAGTTGAATCCTTGTGAAAAATGCTGCTGCCAGAGTCTTAACTGGAGTTAGTAGAAGAGACCATATTTCTCCAGTTTTAGCTTCTCTCCTTTGGCTCCCTGTCAAATTCAGAAAGTAATACAAAATCTTACTTCTAACCTACGAAGCCCTCAACAACCTAGTTCCATCTTATATTAAAGAACTTATTGTTCCTTATTTTCCTAACAGAGCACTTTGCTCTCAGACTGCAGGCTTCTGAGTTTCCAAAAGCAAAATGGGAGGAAGATCTTCCAGTTATCAGGCTCCTCTCTTGTGGAACCAACTTCCAGTTTCTGTCCATGAGGCTGACACATTGTCCAGTTTTAAGACTTTCCTTTTTGATAAATCCTTTAGTTAGGGTTGGCTTGTTATGCTGCCTTAAGCTTAGACTACTGGAGGACAAATTGACCACATTTCTTAAAATGAATAATTTCAAATGAATAGTTTCATTTGAAATTATTTATTTCTTAACATGTGATTCTCGACCTGCCATTGTGTATCTGTTCCTCTCAAACCCAGCCGGTCGAAGCAGATGGCCGCTTGTCCTGAGCCCGGTTCTGCTAAAGATTTCTTCTTCATGAGGGAGTTGTTCCTTTCCACTGTCGCCTTCATGCTTGCTCAAGATATGAGTTCTGCGATGGAGTTAAACTCGAAGCAGTCTGCTCCTCAGATAAATAATGTTATTAACTTACTTTTTGTGTATATGAATGTTTCTGTTCAGTGCCCTGCGATGACTTCTGTTGTGACGTGGTGCTACAGAAATAAACTGAACTGAATTGAAAAGAATGGGTGCTCACGCCTTTTGTTACTGTGTTGTAGCAACAGACATCTGCACATTTATTTGGCATGTTTTTATTACAAAGGTCTTCTTTTTGTTCATGAAACTATTCAATTTATTTAATAATCAATTAAAACAGTATGCTGTTGAGCTCCGTGGTCCCAATTCTTTGTAATCACTTCATATGATAATTACCATACATAGTTGTATGGTATGTCCTAAAATGCAGCCATGCCAGGATCTTGGTAAGTCTCCAGTTTCCTGGAATATCTTGCAAAAAGATCTGAAGCTCTCGACCTTGACCTCTCTAAGTGGCTTTAAACATCTGTTAGGTTCCTGAGAAAACCAATGCAGACATGTTCCTGCTTTTAGTTTTCGACACCGCCTTACAATTTTGCTGTTTTTTCGCTACTTTCCCTTGTAATTATCCTTTTAATGATCATTTTATTTTCACTTGTTAAAAAATAAAAATTGTACGCATCCTTTATGATTATCTATTGTTGTCGTTATCCACTGCTGCCATCACTCTTTGTTAAAATTCAGATCTCTAGTAAATGAGTCCCAGAGGCTCAGTGGGATTGACCTGTATAAATAAAGGTTGAAAGTCAGATATGTGCATTTGTTAACATTAGTTAACAGCTTTTGAATAAATAAAACTGAATTCCTATTTATTTATTTATGTTAGTACTGTCAAGAGTTGTAGGTTTTCTGGAACTGAAAAATTATGGCTCTTGGACTTTATACAGATGCCTTTAAAATCTTGTTGTCATTTCACTTTTTCACTTTAGATTCAGATGGGATGACTTCGGTGACCATGTGGATTGTTGGAGACTTGGAGAAGGTTTCAGGAAGGAAGCTGTTGCTTGATGCCCTCAAACATGTTGTAAGTACAGTCAGCACATTTTTCCTTCAGTCTTATTGTGCTATAAACCGAAAAATGTTACTTTTAAAAAACGCCCTCTTACTGGTGCTCTTTCTCCGTGGCATCACTGGATAAACGAGAATCTGTGAAATAAGTTTAAATCATGTCAACTGTTCTGTGTACTGTATGTACTCTGTAGAAGTCCAGTCCTGGTGTGCGTATTGGGGTGATAAATAACCCCAGCGGAAAGCCCCGTGAAGATAACACCATGGTGTACCGGGCTGTCTGGGCCTCTCTCCTCACCCAGAAGAATAAGGCAGCAGCAGAATTTGTGCTAAAACTTCTAAAAGAAGAGAGCAGCCAACTCCTCCAGCAGGGGACTAAAATGAAGGATTTACTGATGCAGGTAAACGGCGAACTACGTTTATAACGCTGGTTTTGACACTTAGGAGACAAAACTGCTCATTGGGTTATCGCTGCAAGTGTTTTGTGCTTGCCTGCACTTTTGTTGTTGTATGAAACTACAGTAGTCCCTCGTTTATCGCGGGGATCCGTACCCTGAAGCCCCGCGATAAGTGAAAGACTGCCAAGTAGGAATAGTAGTAAGTAGTAATTTATTTTAGTATATGTATATTAAGGTGTTTTAAACCCTTCCCACACTCTTGCAATATTCTAAACACTGTTTCTAAACTCTAAACGCTCTAAAAGAGCACAGAATGTCATTATTCCAGCTCCCTGCCTCGACTGCTCTTTGCTACCTGCAAGCGCTGTTGACCACGCCCACTTCTCTGCTCTGCATAGGGAACAGCTGATCAGCTGCAGCAGGAAGTTTATCCTGCAGCTGTGGGCTGCAGCAGGTGCTAAAAATTTTAAAATAATTAATTTTAAATAAACATTCCATGGCGATCGTGCAGCTCATCCATCAATCAGCCAATTGTGTGTCATGTCCAATCTTATTTTGAAAAACCGCGATAGAGCGAGTCCGCACTAAACGAACTGCGAAGTAGAGAGGGACTACTGTTTTTAAATGAGGCTCTTGGTGCAAAATTTGATTTGGAAGTTGTTGTTTATTTTAGCTTAGCTATAAATTGAAAATTGGTTTCTGTAAAAGTAGCGTTAATCATTTTAAAAATCAAAACTTTTTTTTTCCAGAAAAACAAACAAACAAACAAAATTATAATGAGTCATTTGTGAAAAATATGTGTGATTTTCCTGTGAAGCTGTTCCCAAAGAGAGTTTAAAAGGTTTAAAAAGAAAGTCAAACCCAACTATTAAAAAAACAAAACCAAAAAAAAAACTAATTATACTAATAAACTACACAGCTTTAATTTTAGACGCTCATACATTTAATCAAGAACTCGTTCCAAATTTTCTCTTCTTTTGGTATATCAGTGTTTACTGAGCAGCTCATGTCACATTTTACATTGTTTTTCCATCATGTTAGATTCCCTTCTTGACAACAAGAGAGAAAACTATTTTCATAAATATTACAAATAAAATATAAGTTTAGTTGCGGTTTGACTGCATGTACATCCACAAGATTTGAGAATGAGCTTGTGAAATGGTGCAAGTTTAACATACTAAACCATCAGATCAACTGTGGATGGAAATCAGCTCATTAGAATTCATTTGACACAATTCACTGAGACTTCTGTTGTGGTCAAATCTGAGCCTCAGACATTGTTTCCCTGTTTGTGCTCACCTACAAGAATCTTAGACAAGAATGTACCCAGCTATTCCCTTTTACTGCTCTAATTATGTTTTAAAAACTATTTGTTTTTCTACTGAAATGTGACGAGTTCAAAGCATTTTGTAGTGATGTGATCTGTATGAAAGTATTGATTTCAAGTTGTTCTTAAATAATATGAAAATGTGAAGTTTTTTTTAAGCTTGTATGCCAGCTAATTCTTATTTTAACTCTATTTTAGAGAGAGTAACTTTAACCTGAAAGGTTTTAATCTGACATTTAAACATTTTTTTGAACTTCCTGAATTTTTTTTATACGCTTAATTCTTTCTCAACTACCAAGAAATATCTCCTTTTCTCCCCATGAACTGTTCTTATTAATTTGTTGCTTTTCCCCCTGCAATTTATTTATTGTAGCTGTAATTTACCAGAAAATGAATCTGATAAAGCATTAAGGCTCAAAATAGCCAGGGCTACAGCATTGATTGATGTAAATGAGAATAAATTTTGTCCCTCCGAGGTAAAAAATGCAACTCTGGTTTCAAACACTACAGCCCATTGATTTGCAACTCTGTCAACAAGCAGACATTTTAAAGATTTAAAAGAAAGTTGTTAAAGGTTTTTATAACACTAAGGTATGGTTGTATCAGAAACTCTCATCAGCTGATAAAGTTTAGTTTTTTTTTCTTTTTGAATTATAAAATAGTGTGTAGTTAAACCCTTGAAGACATTCAGACCTACAGCAATTACAATTTCAGAGTTTTATTTTTATTCAAGGTAACCACTTTCACTGGAGTCACTGGAGGAATTATTTAGTGTTATGACTAATAAGTGTATTTTATCACTGATTTCATGAAAAAAAGAGGCTGGGGATTACTAGTTGCAGAGATTTGTCTGACTCTGTTTTCTTGATTTCAGTCCACAGTCAGAGAAAATTGTGATTGATGAGCCAATCTTCTCATCCCCTATAAACATCAGCAAACAGAATACATTTAGATGCACCGCAGCCTGTGGATATCACGGCAAGCAGCCTGTTCAGTGTCAGTTCCACTTGAGGTGTCACAGGGCCGTCACAAGACGGACTCCACACGAAGCGTCTTTAACTAAAAGTGCTGGTGTATACCTGCCTCTCCTGGGGCTGATGAATAGCTGAACTCCAGCTCATCGTTGTGTGAGCTACGTATGTTCAGCCGAGCCTGACCATCGCTCTGCTGCTGTAAGCAATCTGCAGCCACTGCGCTGTAGTCTGCAGTATCCACCCACACAATCCTACACAGAAGCAAAAAAAGAGAGAGCTTCTCAGTGACTAATCAACAAATGAGTTGACAGGAGAGCTCTTTCCTCTCCCATCAGGAGTAAGTCATACAGTCCACGCTTCACCTGGGGCGAGCACAGCAAACTTTCCTTCAGTTATACAAGCCCCCAAACAATGGAGAGAGAATGAGCTGAAAATAGCAACGGAAAGATAGGTAGGAAGCAGCTTTGTGACTTGAGACCCAAAGCCAAGGGATACAAGTTTATTATTGGCTGCCAGACAGACTTGCTGACTGGATTGTGCTGACATTATTGGTATTTCACCTGATCTCCTGAGGAGGGAAATGTTGGAGAAACTAATAACCTGCCTCCACAAAACCTCCACACTCCCACAACCTTTTTATTATGGATAAATATGGCTGCGGTTTAATTAAGAGTTTGTTATATTAATTACAAATTGATTTATCTCATTTTTACGCATGCATTTCTGACAGCTCTCATTGAAAGGTTGTTTTTTTTTTCCCAGCAAGTTTGAAAACTGCAATGATTGTAGAAGTGCAAGGCGTCCATGATATAATGAAAACGATTTTACTTTACATACATCATTGTTTATGGTAATTTATTACTCAGACTGCCATTTGTTGACAGGCTGCAGTGGAGGAGAGAAATGTCCCAAAACGACTCATTCGTATCACAAAACGAGGCATTCAGAAAGTCCTTTTTTTTAACTGTGTATTGTTTCCAACATGAATAAATGTTTGTTATTCTGCTCCAGGGCATGGATGTGGATGCCTTTGAGAAAAAATTCAACACGTTGGAAGTGGATTTTATCCTTAGTCAGCAGCTGTTCTGTCGAGACGTCCTGAAGCTTCGTCCTGGACTGCGGGCAGTAATCAGCAATGGCAGAGTGAGTGGACTTCAGCTTTAGCACAGTAACATTGTAATATTACAAAGAGTCAGGAGTGTGGACCCATGGCTTGGAAGTAATACAATGTTTAATCGTTAAGCTAATGTCCTAAAATTGATCAAAAACTTCACTTGAGGCTCTAAGGCTTATGACTTGTTTCCTTTGTGAAAATATTTGACATACAGTATATCATCTGACAGTGGAAATGATAAATAAGTAGAGAAACTGCGTTTCCTGTGAAAGTGCAGCGTGAACGTTTAGTGCAGAAGAACTTGCTGAAAAACAGCTGAAATTAGCTAAAAACAACATGCTGAAATGTAGCTGAAATGGATGAACAAGCCTAAATTATCAGAATAAAGCAGAAAGAGCACATAGCGGTACTTGCTGAAATACGTTTAAATAAGCAGAAATGAGTACAAAAATTAGAAAATTAGCTAAAAAATCTGAAATTAGCAAAATATAGCTGAAAATTAGCTGAAAAGGCAGAAAGAAGCTTAAACTACGGAGGAGTAGTAGAAGTACCGTATTTTTCGGACTATAAGGTGCACCGGATTATAAGGCGCATTAAGCAAAACAAAACGGTCAGATAAGTCAAAACTTTATTCAACTCTGAAAGCTAAGGCTGATGTAGCCTCCTGGATGGAAGGTGAAACGTTTCAGCACAAAAAAAAAAAATGTCCAGATGACCTGACTGAAAATTGTTGGATTGTATACCTGGATTATTGAGCATGGACTTTGTTGGTTTATTCAACTCATTCACAATAATCACATAAAATCGGTTCGAGGTCATCAAGTACAACCAGAATTAATACATAAGGTGCACCGGATTATAAGGCTCACTGTTGATTTTTGAGAAAGTTAAAATATTTTCAGTGCGCCTTATAGTCCGAAAAATACAGTAGTAGAGAACGAAAGAAGTGGAAAGAGCTGAAATTAGCTAAAAAATGTGGAATTAGCTGAAAAAGTTAAAATTAGCATACAAACAGCTTAATAGTAGCTGAAATAGCAGGAAAAAGGTAAAACTAGCATAAATAAGCTAAGAGGAGCATAACAAGCTGAAATTAGCTTAAAATACATGCTTAAATGTAGCTGAAATGGAGGAAAACCCTAAATTATCAGAAGAAATCAGAAAGAACACATGATTGCTGAGAAAGGTTTAAATAAGCAGAAATGAGTACAAAAATTAGGAAATTAGCTAAAAAAATCTGAAATTAGCAACAACAAAAAAATGTTGAAAATTAGCTGAAAAGGTAGAAAGAAGCTTAAACTACCAGAAGGAAGCAGAAAGAGCTGAAATGAGCTAAAAAAAAGTGGAATTAGCTGAAAAAGCTAAAATTAGCATAAAACAGCTAAATAATAGCTGAAATAACAGACAAAGTTGAAACTAGGCATAAGGTGAAAGGATCATAACAAGATGAAATTAGCAAAAAGAAGTTAAAAGAAGACTTGTAAATGAGTCCTTGAAGCTCAATGAGACTATCCTGTATAAATAAAGGTTGAATGAATGAAATAAAAAAGAAGCACAGAAATGTCATAGTTAGCAGAAAGAATCTGAAAGGAGTACAGAACAGCTGAAAAAACATCTGAAATTTGTTTAAAGTAGCTGAAAAAAAAGTTAGAATTTGTACAAGGAAGCTGAAAGAAGCTGAAGCAGAACAAAATGTGAAAGGAGCAGTAAAAGGTTGTAAACAGATCTAAAGCTTTGAAGGATGTAAAATGAGCTCAATTCATTTTCTGAGGGAAAAAAATGGGAGAAAATGCTAAATATTTCAAAAAGCTAAAGTTGCACCAATACCAAAAGTCATAGCAGCCTTCTGAATGAGCTGATCGTTTTGATGATTTGTTGAAATAGCACAAACATTGTGGAATGAGAAAGATGCCGATAAATGTACAGAAGAAAAATGGATCACAATAGTGTGAATGCTTCATAAACATTCACACGATAATTCAACGCAATGATCATATTGTAGAGAAATGTGGGTCTGTTGGTAAACAGTTAAATATTCAAGTAGTTGATTTATGCTTTAAGTTGCAAATAAAATGGTTAATTGTTACCTTGGGTTAGTTATAAACAGTGTTTTCAAAGAGGTCACTACTCTTCATCTGTTTCCTGACAACACAAAAGGAAAATTCTGAATTACACGAATAGCTGTCTGGTTAATAAGGAGTTGTAGAACTAACTAGACTTGTGACACAAAAAGTTGATGTGTTTTTATTATACTGTGACAAAATCACCCACATACACAGACCAAATATTAAAATCTCTTCTGTTTTAAAAAGCATCTTTTATAGGGCTGATTGAGATTACATTTTTTAGTGACAAATTTCATCATACCACAGGTTTCTGATGTGGCCTGATACAAATACAACTTCTGCATGTTTTAGTGTTGAATTCAAGAAGCTGAATGTTGTTATTCATAAAGGTTTTTAATAGGCCTGTGCATTAGCTGCTTAGAAATACAAAGAATGTCAAATTATTCAGCACTATGTGTTTTTCAATTATTAGACGGCACAAATTACTAGTGTTGAAATCTGTAAACCTGGTGTTTAAAGGGATAGTTCACATCTTTCAAAGTGGAGAAGAAATATTCCTGCCAGAAGTGCCTCGGCTGCACCAGAAGTGGTACAGCTAACTGCTGCTGCTACTAATTTCTCTTGCAAATATTCATTTACAGGTACATTTAAAAACAATAGAATATTATGAAAAAGTTCTGTATTTTTTGTCAATCACTTTTGTCAAAACTTCATAATGTTGTTTCTGGTTCATGAGTGGCTTGACTTGAGGAGTGTGACATTTGTAGCCCATGTCGAGGATTCGTCTGTCCATCCATAGTGTGCGTGATTTTTCAATATTCTAATTTTGTGAGACACTGAGTTTTGTGTTTTCGTTATCTGTAAGCCGTAATCATCAAAATTACATGCCGTATTTCACTCTATGTGTAACAAATCTATATAAAATGAGTTTCACTTTCTGAAATGATTGACAAAAAATATTGAACTTTTTCACAATATCCTAATTTTCAGATGTGACTGTAATTCTATGTAAATAAGCATGCTATACAAAACTGACTGCAGTGCAAAGCTTTAAAAAACTAGTGTTGGCATGAACTGCTTTAAAATCTTTTAAGATGACCATATTTTTCGGATTATAAGGCACTTAAAATCCTTTAATTTTCTCAAAAGTCGACAGTGAGCCTTATAATCCAGTGCGCCTTATGTATTATTTCTGGTTGTACTTACAGACCTCAACTGATTTTATGTGGTACAACTGAACAATGTTGAGAGTTATTGTGAATGAGTTAAATAAAGTTTGACTTATCTGACTGTTTTGTTTTGCTTAATGCGCCTTATAATCTAAGGTGCACCTTATATATGAAAACAGACTCGTTCATTGATATTGCGCCTTATGATCCGGTGCGCCTTATAGTCCGAAAAATACGGTAAAGTTGTTTTGGAGCATGGAAACTGAATTTGATCTTCTCAATTCAAAGTCGGATATATCAGTTGATCAGAACAGCTGTTCACGTCAATCTAGTTAAAATTAAACTTGTTCTCCAAACCGAGGTTGTTTAAATGTTAAATGGACAGCACTTATATAGAGCTTTTCTATCTTATCAAGACGCTCAAAGCACTTTACACCACAATCTGTGCCCTCATTTACCCATTCATACAGCACTCTACTGTATCTGTACAAAGAAAAATCAGAGCTTTATCACATTCATACACTGATGAGACACACATCAGAGGCAATGAGGGGTTCAGTGTGTTGTCCAGGGACACTTCAGCATGTGACTGCTGATGGAATCGAACCCCCATCTCTTGCATTGGAGGACCACTGCTCTAGCCACAGCTGCCCAAGAGTTAAAGAATTGTCTACAACAAGCAGGAGAATAATTTTTCATTCCCTTTCCACAGAACTTCACTTAAAAAAATCTGAAGTTTAAAAAAAAAAAAAAATTTGTTTGTTATTTCAATAAAATGAAAACCGTTCCCCTGTTTGACAATACATACTGTAATTTAAAGAATTTAATATACGGTGATTATCATTGTATATATGTGAGTTGAAACTTTCATATCTAACTATAGATATGGCAACAACACGTCAGTGTTTACACCTCCTTATAAACATGTTTTTTTTTCATGTTGCATGTGTACTAGACCGCCTTATAGTGTAAGACAGTGTTTACAAAGTTTGCTACAGTAGAAAAGGATTCTCTATATTTGGGAAATATTTTCCCTTCAGAGTTGCGGAGCGCTTTCTAAGCATTGTCAAATCGGTATAACATCTGTTTCTCAAAGGTCACAGGTGGCACGTATTGCACTGTAGAGGTTTTGTGTGTGTCTGTGTATTTGTAAAATAAATGTGTATAAAGCTTATGAGTGATGTCTCAGCAGTAGCTCTGCTGACAGCCAGGGATGAAGAGTCCAGCCACTGAGGTGACAGTAACAATTAATATTATCTTGCATGCCTCTCTTGCTGTGTTAGGGCTTTTCTCCCAGAATAGAAAGCCCAGAAAAAGCAGGCAGCATCTCTGAATACCACGACTTTAAGTGGATAAAACAGTGTCACAATCGCATTAGATTTACCATCCCCTGGGCAAGTTGTAAGTGATACATACTGCGATAAGAACCGGAGAAGTCATGTTCTGACTGCATTATCTTCTTGTTAGATCCTTGGTCCGTTTGAAGAACAGGACGAATTCACTGTGGAGGATTTCCACTTGCTTCAGAGGATTACACTGGGTGGTTCAGCAGAAAAAGTCAAAGCCAACGTAAAACAGATGGGGATGAAACCAAAGCAGTACGTTTTTATCCTTGTCATCAGAAATAAAATGCGTTGGTTATTTTAGCCTTAATTGGAAGTACGTTAATATAAATTTTGGTATCGTTTTTTTTTATCTGTCGGTGTCAAATGCTATTTTACTTCTACACTCTGTTTGACTTCTTCCATCACATAATAAATGATGAACGGACCTTTATCTGTCAGTGCCAGTGACTTAGTCATGAAAGTTGATGCCCTCCTTGCTGCAGCCCCCAAAGGAGAAGTCAGAAGAGATGTCCAATTCAAAGATACTCACAGGTAGGCTGTGTTTTTTTTTTTTTTTTTTTTTTTTTTGAAATTGATGTTATTTGTCTGAAAACAATGCACTGTAGAAACATACGTTTGAGCATTCTGTTGTTTGCTCTCCTCAGTGTGCTCCACCTCTCACCACGTGAAAATGAGGTGTTCTACGATGTTGTCGCCATTGTTGACCCCCTCACCAGAGTGGCACAGAAGATTTCCTCCCTGCTGATTGTAAGCTGCAATCTTCTTCTCTGTCAATTCTCGACACAACAGCACACTAAAATCAGTGCTGCACAAAGTCACAAAACTTGTCAAATTGGAAAAAAAAAAAAGAGAAAAGTTTCTCCTTTCTGAGACTGACACATTCTCAAGAAAATCCATCTTGTCTGGCTTCAAGCTGTGCAGTTGTTTCGAAGTAATCTGTAGACAGAGTTTTGACGACCGTTAACAATGGCTGCTTTTAAAGAGCTTTGCATAGCTGTTGCTGTAGATTCAGACCTGCAGATTTAATTAAAACTCTTTGCTAGTTTAGTCTCTAAAGCTAATTTAAACACTGGATAAGTCAAATTGATGTTGGGAAACTGAAAAAGCCTTGTTTTTCACACATTCTGCGTTATACTAATTTAGTTGTGTTCCTTTCATTCATTTAAATGTTCTCACCGTGTACTTTATACAGTGGTGAAACTTTAATAAGCTCAGTAAACTTGAGAATATTAAGGGATTTGTTTTACAGATGAAGGTGCAGTGTAAATACAGCACAATGCCATTTTTCATTTACTGCACATGTTGTATTTTTCTCCAGCTTCTGACGAGGTCTTTTTTCTGAGTGTTGCAGGTGCTTACTCAAGTGGTCAACGCGAGACTGCAGGTGTTTATGAACTGCAGAGCCAAGTTGTCCGAGATGCCCCTCAAGAGGTACGCTCTCTAGCTCCAGCAGTAATTAAAATTTTCTGGTTTGGCTTGTTTGTGTATTTTCTTGCCACTGCAGATTTGTGTTGCTCCACCTCTTTGTATGAGTTTACGGCACAGATGCAATCTGCTTAATAACACCACCTTATTGCTCTGGGCTTCCACTTGCATCTCCGGGCAAATTGCTTACAACATTCACTGTTGCAGTTCACACCGTGCCGTCAAGACAATAAAACTGGTTGTATTCTTACGAAATAAAAAAAGAGACAAATAATAGATTGATTTTTTTCCCCCATTAACAGTCCAACTCCTGGGTGTCCTGGCTATTATGTGATTTGGTGTTTTTTTCTTTTCTTCCATTTGTTTCATAATGGGCTGAGATATTTGCTGGGTTCATTTACTGAAACCTCAGAGGATACAGCTGAATTTACTAGCTGGAATCATATTGATGGAAACAAGTCTTCCATCACAAATCATTCACATGGCCACCCTCCCTACTCCACCAGCTTCCTGTCCCCCAGAGCGAGAGCTGCTTGTAATTGACACAGTTGGCTAAAAGATATATATGTTTTGGATAAACAAGCTGGATGCGCTGTCAATGTCCAAGATTGTATTCAAAAGATTATGTTTTAACCATCTTTCAGTTTGGTCTCATTTGGCCATTTTCTTTATATATTTGATTACTAAAACGATAAACTCATTGAAGGACAACAGAAGTTTTGAAAGTCATAAATACAAGACACACCCAGCCAAACATTAGTCTTTATTTTACATTATTCTGTACTCCTTTAAAACATATTTTTTTGAAGTTGAAAGTGTTTTTCTTTTTTAGTTAAAAATATTTTGGTGTGTTTTTCTTTTTGATTTATTAAAGGAAAGTCCTGAATAGAACCAAAGACCTGGAAATAATGTTTCCCCAACTGTACTAGTTTGTTTAGCGTTAAACTCCAGCTGTTTCTTGACTATCTTGTCATTAGGCCTGTCACAATAACAAATTTTGCTGGGCGATTAATTTTCTTAGAAATTATGGCGATAAACGATAATATTGTTTGAAATTTGACAATAATTAGTAATTGTCAAATTTAAGAAAAAATGTTGGATAATTTTTGTGTGAAGTACCTTTTTTGACCACTGGATGGCAATATAAGACTGTTTGAACCAAAGGATGGATAGTGAGGGAGCGAGCAGCGTGTCTCTTTAAGAAAAATGGGAGGGAGGCCACTTGACGTGACATGGGCTCTCTCCTTTTTTTCGGTTCTCAAAATGGCAGATGCTCGGTGTGGTTTGAGCTTTTTAGCATAGCATTTGTCACACAAAGCTTTAATTAAAAAAAAAAATCAGTAAATAAGTTCTCAGCTTCCTTTTGCAGAGGAAAAACAACATTTTAGACGAAGGCATGGGTTTCAACTGAATTTTGGTGCTTTGACAAGATGGAGGCTTTTTCCCTAGGTCGGCCTGTTAGCTTAGCTTCTCAGCTTAGCTGCTTTTAACAGACCAAAAACGTGATTTTGGATTGTTAAAACAGATTTTAAAGAGAAAAGAGAAAGGGAGGTGTCAGTGAAGAGCACCAGAGATGAGCTTTTTGTCATCCAGTGTCTTCAGTAGAAAGAGACATGAAGAAACGATAAAACCGATAAATGAAAATGAGGTCAATCATTTTAATTTATCATGCTTAATTGATTTATTGTTTATTACGTCAGACCTACTTGTTGTATTAAAGTCAATTAAGTTTATTTATATAGTGCCATGTCACAACAGAAGTAATCTCAGGACACTGAACAGAAACATTCATATATAAAATAATAATTTAACATTATTTATCTGAGGAGCAGACTGCTTTGAATTTAACTCCATCAAAGAACTCTCATCTTGAGCAAGCATGAAGGCGACAGTGGAAAGGAAAAACTCCCTCATGAGGAAGAAACCTTTAGCAGAACCAGGCTCAGGACAAGCGACCATCTGCTTCGACCGGCTGGCTTTGGTAGGAACAGATACACAATGGCAGGTCGAGAATCACATGTTAAGATAGAAAAAGTTTCAAATGAAAACTATTCCTTTTTAACAAATCATTTAAGGAATTGAGGTCAATTTGTCCTCCAGTAGTCTAAGCTTATGGCAGCATAAGAAGCCAACCCTAACTATAAGATTTATCAGAAAGAAAAGTCTTAATCCCAGTCTTAAAACTGGACAATGTGTCAGCCTTACAGACAGAAACTGGAAGTTGGTTCCATAAGAGAGGAGCCTGATAACTGAAAGATCTTCCTCCCATTCTGCTTTTGGAAACTCTAGGGACCACAAGTAAACCTGCAGTCTGAGAGCAAAGTGCGCTGTTAGGAAAATAAGGAACAATAAGATCTCGAATATAAGATTGAGCTAGGTTGTTGAGAGCTTTGTAGATTAGAAGTAAGATTTTTAATTCAATTCTGGATTTGACCGGGAGCCAATGGAGAGAAGCTAAAACTGGAGAGATATGATTTCTCTTACTAACTCCAGTTAAGACTCTGTCAGCAGCATTTTGGATTAAATGAAGACGTTTTAAGAAATATTTGGACACCCAGATAATAAACCATTGCAATAATCCAGTGTAGATGTGACAAATGCATGAACCAATTTTTCTGCATAATTTTTAGATAAGATGTTTCTAATTTTAGCGATATTACACAGGTGGAAGAAGGTGGTATTGTGGTGACAACACCCATCTCACGCAGGAAATGTCCGCAAATGTACTATGAGAGTAGTTATTAATTCTTTGAATAATACATGAGTTAATGTACTTGAATTCTAAAGAGGCTTTCCGAATTAAGATCAGTATCAATATTTTTTATTATCTACACTTCATAACTCTTCTGTAAGAAGGAAACAGAAACTTCTATAAAATTTTAGCTTGAAACTTGTAGCTGACAGCTTTATTAATGGAAAAAGGGAACTTTTCAGGTGCACAGACTACTGCAAGCATTTGTTTTTGGCTGAGCATGAGCACCCACAGAAACAGTATTAGATTCTTCACTTTGAAGGAATTGCATTTCTATAGCTGTCACAGAAATAAAACATGTAGCTGATTCAGTTCTTACTAAGAAATTTTGCTTTGGTCTTCTGATAAAAAGTGATATAATTGTAAAGTTTCCCATTGTCTTCTCTGCTGCTGCTGTTCTTTCTTTACAGTTTTTATCGTTTTGTTTTGGAGCCCGACGTGACTTTCTTGGCGAATGAGACAGTGTCTTCAGGCCCAGTTGCTCGTTTCATGGAGCTCCCAGAATCTCCACTTCTCACCCTTAATATGATCACACCAGAGAGCTGGATGGTGCAGGCAGTAAGCAGCCCCCATGATTTGGACAACATCCACTTGCAGGAGGTATTGAGATGCTTAGACATTGCTACCCAGCATGTTTTGCATGTGCAAGTACAGCCATAATTCATTCTGCTTTGGATTTCCATGCGCTGTAATTTGTTCTGTCCAGGTGAACGGGGTCGTGGCAGCAGAATTTGAATTGGAGCACCTTTTGCTGGAGGGCCACTGCTTTGACCTGTCAACTGGTCAGCCTCCTCGTGGACTACAGTTTACCCTGGGCTCGAGTCGAGACCTGCTCATGTATGACACTATTGTCATGGCTAACCTGGTCAGCAGATTTCTCTGTTTAATCTCACAGATACTGACAGATTTTTGTATTGTTCGCAAAAGGTCAATGATAACTTTTGTAAACCTGGTACCGAGTTTGCTTCATGCAACAGCTGCTAAACAAGTTGGAATTGTGTTTTTGCTAATCTATACAGGGGTATTTTCAACTGAAGGCCAACCCTGGTGCATGGATCCTAAGATTACGTAAAGGCAGATCAGAAGAAATCTATCAAATTCTTACGTAAGTAGGTAATTTGGTGTTGTTTTACCTTCTAATAATATTTAACTATCTTCAAACAAAACATGAGACTGTGGCAACAATATGGCTGATTCATTTAAACCTTACAAAGCTTTTCAGCTGCCTCCATTTTCTGCCAACAATAACAACTTTCACTATGATAACATGAAGAGCTGTTAACATTGTAGAAATACAAGGTATTGATGGGTGCACTGAACTGTGTTCATCATAGGGCTGAGCAAAGACAGGTAAGTGTAAAGGGTTGTTAATAGAAGGAAGTTAGGAGCGATGATGTTGCAGGTCACCTTCCATGATTTCCTCCTCAGTCTACGAAATGCGTTTTAGTTCAAATGAAAGTTAAGGTCCTGTAAAATGGGGTCCTGTGACAATGTTGTGACAGTAAATATCCTACCTTTTGTACATGACTTTTTAAACAACCTCACTTTGGAGAAAAATAATTTAAATTTGACCTGATAGATGAACTCATGGTTTGTCTCAGGGGGTTCAAGTCCAGCAAAAATATTTAGGTATTTCTGTCAGAAGTGCGGTAGGTTACACTGGTAATGCTTCAACTAGCTAGTGCTGCCCCTATTTTTGCTTTCAAGTAACTCTAAAATTCCATATAAGTAACCGTAATGTGAAAATGACAATGATATTAAAGTTTATAAAAAAGTATTTGAACAGCTTTTAAATTCATAAGATTGGATTGTAACAGGACAGCAGCAAGCTACTTTGTTTTGATCTTACTATGACTAGATTTAGCGCCAGGGGCCGCTGTGATGTAGAGGTAGGGCAGCTGATTTGGAACCAGAAAGTTGCATGTTCAACTCTCCGCCATGCCCACATGTCGTGGTGCCCTTGAGCAAGACACCTAATCCGCAACTGCTCCCTGAATGCCTACATAGCTGCCCGCTGCTCCACCTGGGTGTATCTCACATGTGATGGGTTAAATTTTGTCATTGTATAGAGACATACAATGTTGACGACTCATAGCACTTTCTTCACTTTCAATTCATCCATAATTGAACTTTGTTTTGTTTTTTTACCAAACTGAGGTCATTTAAAGAGCTATCTATACCATGTAAGATGTTATTGTTCATAGCCTTTCCACACAACCACGCTTTAGAAAAAATCTGAACTGTCTCTTTAAAATACCACAGTGAGACCCAGAGGTTACAAATACTTTAAGTGTCCTAATGTTCTTTTAGGTAGATGGAAGCTATTATGTGTTCGGATATTTTATTATATTTATATATTTTTTTAAAACTTTCCGTACCTTGGATTAATTTAAGGCTACAGTTTTACTTGTGTGTGAATAAACTTTGGAACTTTTTTCTTTGTTAAGTTACAACTCCTCATTTATTGTGTTGTGTTAACACAATGAACCTATGAGGTAGGTGACAATTACACCAAGCATGCGTCTGCATTTGCATTGACAGCATTAGTGCAGTGTTGTAGATATATTTATAATCACAGCTTTCATCCTTTTTTGGCTAGCCTCACATAAGATTTAGGACACATACAGCCCTTGGTTCCTCTGCAATCATATCAGACAACCGAGATTTATCCCCCAATCCTCCAGGTGAAGCTAAGAGGTGATGTCATTTTTCACCTTGGCAGTGTCATTATTCTTGTGGTTAGCGGCACTCTGCTCTGGTTAGGTGGCCGATCAGAGCCTATTGGGAGCGTCTGTGTTCCTGAGTCCCAGAGTGTGCATTTTCCTCTCGCAGCCCGCGTTGCTGCTGCGCTTTGTCTTGACAGCGATGAATGAGATGACCAACTCTCCTCCTCTCATTGCAGGGATACAGATTGATCTCTGGTGCTTTCTAACAGTTGCCCTAAAGGCTGATTTGCACTGTTGACAGCAGAAAGGGGAAAACACAAGCAGCACTTGCGCATGGTGGTGGTGGGAGGGAGGTGGGATTTGCCTTGGGTCCATAGAGGAGGGGGCATTTATCATAGCGAGAAGGTTAGAGTTTTTGCCTTTTGTGAGCATTTGGAGTTGTAATGGCTTGTGGTGCATCATAGTCAGTTTGCCTCAAGTTTGCTCCATAGTGTTTCACCATTAGACCTTGCAGATTGTCTCTGCCAAAATACATTGTCTACTGGGTGAATCAGTCCTAAAACAATTACACTGGAAGGCTGTGTTACACAATCAATACTGTTCAGACTTTCTCATTAAATCTACCAGTATATACAGCATGGCTAGGAGGTAGTGATGGGCAAAATAATGGTAAGGTGATTCCTAATGATGATGGAGGGTAATGAATGTGGTCTGGTTTTGACCCTGGCAGCTGTCCCAGTATCCGCTTTAAAGTGTGCTCTCACACTGTTAGTGTTCTGATCATTAATGGCTGTTGTCTCCTTCATTAGAAGAGCTTACAGTGCACACTTTTCTCTCCCCACGGCTGTGGGTAAAACATGTGAATCGACAGCATGCTTAACATTTATTTCACTTCAAAGGTGTTTTCAAGGACACTCAAACAAGAAAATCTTTGTTGGGCTATTGACCGATTTATTCCACGAGTGTTTAATGTTTTCTGTCTTTGAGCAATCTAAAATGTAGAGTACATTTTTAAACCACTTTACAAAGACATATATTTTCAACAAAAAATAAAATGTTATTTATTTTCATAATAGATCCTGATTTATAAGAGTAAAATGTAAGCAACTATATTTGTTGAAACATTTTAGACTTAGCTATTCAACTTTTACAAGTTTGTGTCTTGGTCAGGCATTTGAAGCCCAATATAAAGGAATAAAAGGTTAACGTTGACTAAGAGTCACAAAGTCAGTGGGGGGGTTTCTCTAATTGATTTGGTCGTTGCTATATGAATGTCTGCCTTAAAGTTGTCTTTTAAATGGGTTTCTACCAGCTTGCTGCAAATTGCATATCTCAGATTTCATTATGATTTATTTTGATCTCTGTGACAGTAAATATATTAAACTTTTTGTGGACTTTTTTCAGGCATGATGGGACTGATTCCCCTGCTGATGCTGGCGATGTTGTAGTTGTGCTAAACAGCTTCCATAGTAAGATCATCAAAGTCAGGGTGAGAACATCTCCTAGATATATGCACTTTATATTAAATGCTATGAAGTCTATGATATTGCTCTGCTGAAGTTTTCCTTGATGTGCCCTGGCCTTCACAGCCCACAAATTATGGGTGTCAGAACAGATTTAACCAGTGTTTGATAAAACCTAACCTATGTGTCTACTTTATCATTAAAGGTGCAGAAAAAAACGGAGAAAATCAATGAAGATCTTTTAAGTGAAACTAGTGAAAGCAAAGGCATTTGGGACTCCATTGTAAGGTACATCAAATACAACTCAAAGTTGATTTGCTTTAGTCAGTTTTAAATCCTCCTTTAGCTGGCAGGCTGTAAAAAAAAAAGAGTTTATTTATTATTTTTTTAAGTGATTGATTGGTATGCTGATGCAGCTTCCGTTTGTCAATTACACAATGCGGTTTCAGGAGATCTTACTCTTCCCCTGGATCAAGACTGCAATATTATGCTGTAAGATCTAGTCTTGCGAAAAATATGTGCTTCTGTAGGTATGTGTGTGCATTTAAGTGTTTCCCGGCACTTCCTAATTGTGTGATCCTGTCTCCTTATTTAATGCTTGCTGTGTGAAGTGTTTGGAGCACTTTTGAGAAAAGGTAGGCATTTTAGCCTGAACCGATTAACTTATTAATGACTCTGTGTTTATTAACATGCTGTGTTTATTTGTTGCTTTGGCTTTTTGTTTGACTCTTGTAACACGGTGAATGAGATTGATGAGTATGTGATCATTTTTAGTGTACCAGCAGCACTTCTGGATGGGTTGAAGACTTTATAGAATGTGCATGTTCACCCATCAACAAAGTTCAAAAACTATTTTGCTACTTACACATGGATCGACATTTAAATACATAAGTTTAACTTACTGTTTCTCATATGATGGTGCATACATGAATTCAGGGGACACTTTAAACTAAGCAGGGCTATTCAACTAAACTACTCAGGGGGCCACAGTTATTGAAAGCCAAGAGCTCAGGGGCCAGACATCCAGCAGTTATTGTTGTTAAGTAAGTTTGTTTTACAGTTTAAAATCTAGGTTTATTTAAAAATTAACCCATTAGTGGTCCGAACTGAGCTCACCCTTGGGCCTGATTTGGTCCCCGGGCCACCAGTTGAACAGCCCTGCTTTAAAGTCTCATAGCAAAAACAAATGGTAATAAATGTGACCTTCTAGGTGGGAAAGGAAAGACGATAGCAAGCAATATTTAGGATATGAAAATATGTGGCATCATTTACTTCCATTATGTTTACATCCTTTTTCTTCAAGACAGTTAAAACACTTAACGCATTATGGAATGGATACAGCTATAAGTGATCGTTAGACCAAAGTGAGTGGTTTCCTTGGTGATGACCTTTTCATTACAGCATTAATTTATGTCCTGGTTGAAGAATCAAAACTTGTCATGCACTATTGTACTAATGTAGTTAACTTCTTTTTCTTGTAATTACATTGTATGCAGATGACACAGTCATACTGCATATATACACATATGGGAGATATTCTGAACAGGTAGCTGATAAGTTTTCTTATATAATGGGAAGCATTTCAACTTTACTTAAATATTCATACCTCGCTCTGAGTGTAGAGAATACTGTCACAATATATAGGTTATAGGTAGGTACAACAAAATGAGTCGTATGGAGAGAAGTTAAATATTAAGATACAACTTTTTGGTTCAAAAAGCACATCAAGAAGATGAACAGTACATTCAGTTATTGTATAGCTGCTTTCAGATACAATAGAAGTTCACATGCTGAGAAACAATAAGGGTGTCATTTGAATGTTTTGGATCTATGGCTGTATATATTACAAGTCAAGAAACTTTAAAACTAGTCGCATAACTTTGTTATCAATATTTAAAAGTATTAAACTGAAACCCAGTGCAGTTTCATGACTGTAATATACTCACTATAAAATTACTTTGCAAGCTTTGATAACCAAACCACACAGGTATTTGGCCACTTCCTTGAGTATTTGTGCAATAGAAATAAAACTGATGGCACAATTGTTCAAGTCGACTGCTCATGCACCATGTTGAAGGAATGAAGGGATGTTGAGGAGGTAATTCATTGTTTTAAACCTGCACTTTGTCCAAGGTTTTATTCTTTATTTTGTATTTTATTTGCACACAATAGTGTTGACCCTGCCGTTTATGTTTAATGACTGGTTTGTTATTGTGCGTTACGTGCTTTATGCCTACCATGGGGACAGTAGATGGAAATTAGCCAGTGGCAAAACCAGGTGAATGACATACAGTATTTATTCATGAGATCAATGTCTTATTGGATATTATCACCATTAACAAATGCAAAGCAGAACATCGTGTCCAGTCTATAGAAGCGGAGATGGAACAGAAGTAAAGTTTTGTCCAGCTTGGTGTGGATTTATCCAGAGCTTTGTGGGTTTTTCAAAAGGTCCCGATTATCTCGGATGATTCGGCCAAACAGGCTCTCACCTGAATTTCTAAATCTGCTTATCTGTGAGACTCCATTGTTGTGCTGAAGGCCCATCATAATGGTTGGTTTAGTCGTCTCAGGCAGAGGACATCCCCAGACCCTATGGATTTTGGGTGACTACCCAGAAGCCAAACAAAAGAAGCAACATATTCCTCTATAGAGAAACATTATTTGCTTTGAGCATTTCAGTGTTACAAAACTGCAAAAACTCATCACCAAGTTTTTATCATAGTGATGTAACTTGCTTAGTGCATGTGTCAGGGATTGGTTTTAGAGGACATTGTCCCCCCCCCCTTCCCTGCCCTCTCTTTCCCTGGTGTCTTCCTGTTGCCTCGAGGCTGAGGCTGTGGTTGTGATTGAGTGTGGGAGAGACACCCCTTCCCTCATCAGCAGTCTGTTACAGACAAGGACACAGTTTGACTGCAGACACATCTACCCTCCAGCACAAGTCCTGGTTTCTGTCCGCTAAATGTGCTTTGAATCATGAGCCGTTGCTCTTTAAGAGCACGTTAAAGCATTCACGCGTTTAAAACAAGAGTCCCTTAGATTATACTTCAATCTACTGTTATCTCACCATAAAAGCATTTTGTTCTCAACAGTATTGATCAAAAGTAATCCATCGCCATCAATTATATTTTCCTTTAATCTTTTAAATTTTAGTTAACCATCACAGGGTACAGCTTTGTGATTAAACATATCACAGACACCCTGTTTTCCATTTAACTCGGCAGTGCACACTAAAATAACTCCTAAAACCATTTTGGTCTCTCGTCATAGTTGGAAAAACTGCTAACAGCTCATTTTTTGCTCATTTTGATAAAAGACCGAAACAATCAATTATAATGATTGCTGATGCATCAGTTATGCAGTGAACTCATCAAAGTGCTGGACGTGGAGTTTCTCCAACTCCCTAAATAGATATTAACGCCTTTCTTTTTTAATTACTACTTATCCATTTTTCCCCCTGTATCATTGAGCAGCAAGATCATTACTGAGATAACAGCTATGTTTATCTTATTTCCCCAAATAGGTTTAGAAAAGGAGGCTGAAAGTATTACAATAAATTTTAGAGTGATAGTCATGATTTTTTTAAATGTGCTTTGTTGACATATACATCACAGTTTGAACAGAGAATGACCCAAATAAACATTGCTTTTTCAATGGCCTCAACCTAAAATATTTACTACTAAATAATTTTTTTTTTAAAAAAACAGGAGCAATGTCAGACTATATTATTTTATCCTTTGTTCCACAGTAGGATCGTGTTTGTAACTCAACGAGGCCTGAATGGAAAATCATGTTTTTAGACACTATCCTCAAAAATGTGTTTAAAGCAGAGAACCCCCAAGACTTTCATTTCATGTACAATGTTACAAAAAGCACTTATTTACAACTCTCTTGTCCCAGAGGAGTATGGAACATCAAAATGCTCAAAATTAAATGAATAAATAACGCATTATGATATAAGTATCTAAGCTCATTATTATGAAAATTTTCATTTTTATTCTTTTATTTCATAATTGTGTTTTTCATGATGGCCTATTTATTTCATAATGACTCTTTTCAGCAGAATGACGTCAGCTGTCAATCATCGTCAGTGGGTTGGACCTTCACGCCCACTGGCTGATCCTTCACATCCATTAGTTTTCCTGCTCACTGGTACAGCTAGCATAGCAGCTAGCAGCGAAATGCTAGGTCAACAGTTATGAAGGATGTCAGAGTTACGTGAACTTCGTTCAGCTCAGGTAACTTAAGCACATCAAACTAAGAGGATTACGTTCTCAGAAGATACAGGTGTCGTGACAAAAAGTGATGGACTGACAAAAATTGATAGGCACCGCGGGAGTGCACACGAGAGAACTCACTGTTTTAGTTCTTTGAATTTAACAAGATTAACTCAGCTGTACCAGTGAACAGGTATTCAGGAACGGATGTGAAGGATCAGCCAGTGGGCGTGCAGGTCCAACCCACTGACGTTGATTGACAGCTGAAAAAACATTCTGCTTAAGAGTCATTATGAAATAAATAAGCCATCATGAAAAACACAATTATGAAATAAAAGAATAAAAATGTTTTTTTTTTTCTTATGTCATGTTTTATTTATTTATTTAATTTTGAGCATTTTTGATGTTCCATAGAGGAGAGGGGACTCCAGAATTTCTACATCATTACCAAACTGTCAGCAAACTATGGTAAGAGGAGCTTGAAATGGTTTGAGAGGAGCTGGAAGCTGCTGTGGTGGGGGAGTGTTTTTGTCATCCTTTAACACAATTAACTAGAGTGGACGCTGGTGCTTTCTGCAAAAAAAAAATAAAATAAAAAATCCAAATGCAGCACAAATTCATTCAAGCTGCTAAAATACCACAGTGTGCAGCAAATTTTGCTAAATGTAGCCCCTCATAATAATTCCGTCCATTTAAAGCAAACCCCATGTGCACAGATGTAAAGTCACTGAATGGACGTTAATCGTGAATATTCCTGTTTGCTTTAAAAGTGTGGCTCCATAACCACAGAGACGTTTGAATATTGGCTGCTTTCTGTTACATCGTCTTGATAAGTGCCAGCAGGACCTTAACTGTTCAAATCATGTCAAATTAGTCATTTCCACCCACATTATTATCATTTGATCTTAATAAAACATCTCAGCGGCTGTATTGTGTTGCATGATTTGTTTGGAACTCTCTTCATCTGTCTTTGATAACCACTATTACCCCTCACGTTATGGAAACATGGTCGCAGCCGCAGTATTGATTTGCTGCTTCTGTATGAAAAGCAGGCATCAATCAGAACACAACAGTCTCATGTGTTATGGTTTCATTTGCAGCATCACGGGGGGCGGCTCAAAGAAAGATGATGGGGAGAAGAAAAAGGAGGACGTCCTTAACATCTTTTCTGTGGCCTCTGGTCATCTGTATGAACGTTTTCTCAGGTCAGACATTTTACTGTCTCACTTTACAGTAGGCCTGTCACGATAACAAATTTTCTGGGCGATTAATTGTCTCAGAAATTATTGCAATAAACGATAATATTGTTTTGAAATTTGGCAATAATTAGTCATTATTGTCAATATTATTATTAAAAAACTATTTAAATAATACAATTATTAATTATTGACAAAAATTAGTAATTATTGTCAAATTTAAGATGAAATGTTGGTGAATTTGTTTTAAGTGTAGTACCTTTTTTCACTACCGGATGACAGTATAAGACGGTTTGAACCGAAGGATGGATAGTGAGGGAGCGAGCAGCGTGTCTAAGAAAAATGGGAGGGAGGCCCCTTGATGTGACATGGGCTGCCTCTCTTTCCTGTTTTTCACTTCTCAAAATGGCGGACGCTCCGTGTGGTTTAGCTCTTTAGCACAGCATATTTCACACAAAGCTTTTAATAAAAAAATCAGTAAACAAGTTTTCAGCTTCTTTTTGCAGAGACAAACAACTTTTTACACGAAGGCACGGGTTTCAGACGTGAATTCTGGAGCTTTGACAAGACGGAGGTTTTTTTCTCCCAAGGTCGGCCTGTTAGCTTAGCTTCTCAGCTTAGCTGCTTTTAATGATCCAAAAACACAATTCTGGATATTTAAAACGTATTTTAAAGAGAAAAGAGAAAGGGAAGGGTCAGTGAAGAGCACCGGAGTTGAGCCTTTTGTCATCCAGTGTCTTCAGTAGAAAGAGAGAGACACAGAAGAAACGATGAAGCCGATAAATGAAAATGAGGTTGATAATTTTCATTTGTGATGCGATTAATTGATTTATTGCAACAGGCCTGCTTTACAGTTTCTACTCTTTGTCTTCTGATCCTGGATGTCAAAATAATAGTACAGATCTCTTGAATTCTGTTTTGTTGAAAGGTTTTGAACAAGTAATATTTTCCATAAATATTTAAACATCTGTTTGGAAAAAAAAAAAGAGTTAAATTCTGACCGGATTGATGAGCTAATCTAAGTCTAAGTGGTTCATCAATTTGATTAGAATCTGAGAGAATTAAGACTTTGTGTCTCCATCCGATGTACAAATATAGGCTAAATAATTGAACTTTACTTTTCCAAGCTGAGGTCATTCAAAAAGTGATCTTCAGTAGGTAAGATATTACTTGTTCATAACCTTTCCACAGAACCCTGCTTCTAAAAATCTGAACTATTATTTTTTTGTTTTGTCTTTGTTTCAGAATAATGATGCTGTCTGTCCTACGGCACACAAACACACCTGTCAAATTCTGGTTCCTCAAGAATTACCTGTCCCCTTCATTTAAAGTATGTTTGATTGTTTTTTTAACCATAGATAAGATTTTTTTTTTTAAATCAGTTTTTGTTTTGTTTGTTTAAACCTCTGTTTTTTGCTTCTGCTCGGAGCAGGAGACCATCTCCCACATGGCCCAGTCGTACGGCTTTCAGTACGAGTTAGTGCAGTACAAGTGGCCCCGCTGGCTCCACCAGCAGACGGAGAAGCAGCGGATCATCTGGGGATACAAGATCCTCTTCCTGGACGTGCTGTTCCCACTGGCTGTGGACAAGATCATTTTTGTGGACGCTGACCAGGTAAGGGATCAACCTGGGCCGACACAGGTCTGCACGGCCGTGTGGAGCTTAGTCTCAACTGCTGGTGTGAAGGTTCCATGAAACTCGTGTCTCTCACAGATAGTTCGGGCTGATTTGAAAGAGCTGAAGGATTTGGACTTGGAGGGGGCTCCTTATGGCTACACACCGTTTTGTGACAGCCGCAGGGAGATGGAAGGCTATCGCTTCTGGAAAACCGGCTACTGGGCCTCTCATCTCGGACACAGGAAATATCACATCAGGTATAGATAATTAAAATTTATTTCATCGTCTGGATCGTAGATTTTTTTTCCATCCATGTTATGATTTATAAATCATAACATTTTCTGTAGTTTCCTCCTTGTGAGCACTACAGCAGATAAGGCAGTGGATGAAGACAGACATGAACTTTGTTTCACCACAGGCTGATGGAAGCACAAAGAAATCATCTTTCTGTATCTTTGCCGACAGAATCTTTTCTCCGAAGCTGCGTGTGTCTCATCTTCAATTACAGTCCACTGACAATTCAGCTCAAACTGGCTTTCTTTCCATTAGCTGGTTTGACAAAACCCAAAACTCCAATCAGAGATAATAGGCATCATGATGATGGTTTTCAGCCTCCGTGTTTACTCAGACTGCACTCCTCAGGCTTTGTGCTCATAAAAAGTGTAATTTGATGTGTTGTTTGAGACTTTCTTACACTATACTGTAGAACAGTCATACAACACCTGCCTCAGTCAACAGGAGGCAGTTATAGTAGAGACCTGGGAAGAATAGAAAGCTGATTTTCAGCAGAAAGAAACAATTCAGTAAATAAGCCAGGAAACATTGTACCAGCTGCACATCACAGCTCTTAAACTGAAAACATGGCAACATAAGTTTTAAATAAACACTTTTCATCTAATCAGAAAGAAATTCATTTTCTTTATCGAGTATTGTCTTAATATTTATAAATAAGTTGTTGTTTTATATTAATTTAGTGAGATTTAAGAACACAAATCAGGACCAAACATATTTCTGCATTTGCTGCATCTCTGATTTTATTGTGTGAATGTTTATGAAGCATTCACTCTATTGTGAGCCATTTTTCTTCTGTACATTTTTTTTGGCGTTATCTCATCCCACAGTTTTCAAGCTGTTTCACCAAATCATAAATCAAAAAGTTCAGCTCTTTCAGGACAGTCCTGCTATGACTTTTGGTGCAACTTTAGCTTTTTGAAATATTTAGCCTTTTCTGCCATTTTTTTCTCATAGAAAATTATTTGAGCTCATTTTACATCCTTCAAATCTTTAGATCTGTTTACAACCTTTTACTGCTTCTTTCACATTTTGTTCTGGTTCAGCTTCTTTCAGCTTCCTTGTGCAAATTTAAATGCTTTTTTCCAGCTACTTTCAGCTGTTTTTTTCAGCTGTTTGAGCTCCTTTCAGATTTTTTTTCTGCTAACTACAACATTTTTGTGCTTCTTCTAACTTTCTGCTAATTTCAACTTGTTATAATCCTTTCATTTTATTTATGCAAGTTTAAGCTTTTGCTCTATTTCAGCCACTATTTAGATATTTTGATGCTAATTTAAGCTTTTTCAGCTAATTTAACATTTTCTGCACTCATTTCAACTTTTTTCAGCCTAATTCAGCTAAAATTTGTTCTCTCCACTTCCTTCTTGTATTTTCAGCTTCTTTCTGTTTTTTAGGTACTTTTCAGCTGTTTTTTTGTTGTTGTTGCCAATTTCAGATAATTTCCACTTTTTTGTGCTCATTTCTGCTTCTTTCAGTTTAATTGGGCAAATGTGTTCTTTTTGCTTTCTTCAGCTAATTTAAGCTTGTTCTACATTTTCAGCTAACTTGTTAGCATTTTTAGCTAATTTCAGCTGTTTTCAGATACATTCAAGTTTTTCATGATAGTTTTTGCTACTTTCAGCCTAATTAACTTCTTTCTGCTAATTTCAGCTTGTTATGCCCCTTTCTGCATTTTTCTGCCAGTTTTAGCTTTTTCTGATATTCCCATTACATTTTAGCGGTTTTGTGCTAAATTTAGCTTTTTCAGCCAATTCCACATTTTTGAGCTCATACCAGCTCCTTCCACTTCTTTCTGATACTTTAGGCTTCTTTCTGCCTTTTTAGCTAATTTTCAGCCTTTCTTTTTGGTTAATTTCAGCTTTTTTTAGCTACTGGTAATTTCCATATTTTTGTGCTCATTTCTGCATTTTTAAACCTAATTCTGCAAACATATTCTTTCTGCTTTCTTCTGCTACTTTAAGCTTGTTCTTCAATTTCAGCTACATTTCAGCATTTTTTTTTAGCTAATTTCAGCTGTTTTTCAGTAAGTTCTTCAGCAATAAGCATTCACACAGCATTTTTGCTGGAAATGCACTTTCTCTAGTTCACTTTGGTTTTCTTAGTAAAACCATATTTTGGTTTGTTGCGCAGTAGCTGCACTTTATTTAGTTGCATTAGCTAACAATATAAGTTTGAATTAAATTATTCTTTTGGCTGACCGTCTGCCTCACTGATGTCATTAGTCAGTATTTAAATGTTGACATTTCTTTAGAGAGCAGGAAATAAAAGGTTTTTGTGGACAGAGCAAAGGTTAATGATGCAGCTCAGGTTTTTGAAGGATTGCTTCTCTAAATGAAGCCTCAGTTTCTAAATGTGTCCTAAATCTCTGACCAAAACCTCTTTCAAAGCAGCTCCCATGTAAAGCATGGTTACCATGGTGAATGAAACAATAGTCCTTTTTGGAGTATAAATTTCACCTGAGGTTCACCTAAACACTCATGTTTTTCATAATTTATTCCTAAACTTTTAGCTGTTTCGTGCTTTTCTTTCTTTGCCTTTACTTCCTGCCACTCAGTGGAGACGGCTGGCTGCTCTCTTCAAGTCTCGTTCTGCTCGAGGTTTCCTGACAAAACTGAATAATTCTTTCCCACTTTTTCCAAAAGCTTATTTCATGGTGATTTTCTGACTGCAATGTTCTGAAAGCAAGACCATTTAAAGAAAAAAGTGCATTGAAATAAATATAAAACTGCAGTAAAAAACAAATTTTGAGTTGTTTGTTTTTATTAATGAATCAGCTGATGATCTGACTGAATAACAAACAAACAAAACCATCTGTTGCATTACGCTAAGTTTAGTTTGCACGTGGTTATCGTGCAGGGAAACATTCAGATGTTGTGTTTATGTGCCTCCATCGAGTCACGTGTTGTTTTCTCTCTTGTCTCATGCAGCGCTCTGTATATAGTAGATTTAAAGAAATTCCGTAAAATTGCAGCTGGAGACAGATTGCGGGGTCAGTACCAAGCTTTGAGCCAAGACCCGAACAGTCTGTCAAACCTGGACCAGGTACGCAACTCACTGGGACGGACTGTTCGTTTAGCAGCCGCTAGACCTAAGTTAAACATTATGAATGTCTGAAGTGATGTTGCTTTGTTTCGTGTTCAGGATCTTCCTAACAACATGATCCACCAGGTGGCCATCAAGTCTCTCCCTCAGGAGTGGCTGTGGTGTGAGACGTGGTGTGATGATGCCTCCAAAGTCACAGCTAAAACCATAGACTTGGTGAGTTTCAGAGCGTTCGGGTTAAAAGAGAACTGCATCTTTGTTTAATTTCTACGTTTTTGAACCCTCTTGTCTTTACTGTAATTGGGGACTGCCTAGAAACACAGACACCTATTATTATGCACCTGAAGAGTCTTACTCTTCCTTCAACTTTAATGTGGCCCCCCTACAAATCTTACATCAAAACAACCGGCTCGGCACCGTGATGCATGCTATTACTTTTATTGGCATTTCGAATTACCATGGCGACATAATTAACAAAGACGCTATTTTTCCTCATTGAAAAACAATGAGAACTCTTGAGCTTTGAACTGCCACAGTGAGGTCACATGACCTAGAGCAGAGAGGTCTCAGAACAAAACACTAATTAAATTTTGGAGCCATTTTGATTCAAGATGGCTGCCATAGCTACATCAGAAAACTCAAAATTGACTATGACTCAGTCATTCTTTGAGATACGGAGCTGAAATTTGGTATGGTCATAGCTGAGTTATTATACATTCCTGATGCAAATCAAATATCCAAGAAGTTGATTTAACTGAAAGGGAAAAAATATAACTCGGCTATTTTAAAATATATTGAGCTGAAATTTGGTGTGGTGGCAGCTGACAGCGATGCACAACACATTCTGAATTAAAATCTAAAAATTCAAGCTGGCCGCTGAAACGAATTTCTAATGGAGATAACGCAGCCATTTTTAGAGCTATTTTTTTTCATTCATTCAACCTTTATTTATACAGGTTAGTCTCATTTACAAGAGACCTATTTAGTTGAAATGTGGTATATTAGTAGCTGAGAACAATCCTTAATAGACTCTTTGCAATTCAAAAATCGAAGATGGCTATCATAGCTTAAAATAAAAAAATACTATAAGTCATTAGACCTGTCGTGATAAACAATAAATCAGTTAATCACATGATAATTGAAAATTATCGACCTCATTATCATTTATCGGCTTTATCGTTTCTTCTCTTCCTCTCTCTTCGCTAAAAGCAGCTTAAATGAGAAGCTAAGCTACGAGCTAAGCTAAGGCTGACCTTGAAAAAAAAAAAAAAACCTGTCTTTTCGAAGCTCCAAAATTCATGATTGAAACCCGTGCCCTCGTGTAAAAAGTTGTTTTTCTCTTCAAAAAGAAGCTGAGAACTTATTTACTGATTTTTAATTAAAAGTTTTATGTGAACAAATGCTATGCTAAAGAGCTCAAACCACACCGAGTGTTCGCCATTTTGAGAACTGAAGAGAGACAGCACATGTCAAGTCAAGGGGCCTCCCTCCCATTTTTCTTAAAGTGACACGCTGCTCGTTCCCTCACTATCCATCCTTCGGTTCAAACAGTCTTATACTGCCATTGGTGGTCGAAAATGGTACTACATGCAAAATAAATTAACCAACATTTCTTCCTAAATTTCACAATAATGACTAATTATTGTGAAATTTCAAACAATGTTAGACTAACTAAGACAATTCATCAGCAAAATGTGTTATCGTACCAGGCCTATAAGTCATTGATTTGTTGCCATATTGAGCTGAAATTATGTTTGGGAGTAGCTGAGAACAAACGCCAACACACATACTGTCAAATCAAAATTTTTAAATGGCTGCAATGTGGCAGTCTCCGTCAAAGTTTCTCCGGGAACTTTCTAGTTCATGCTTAGTGTTGCAGTCAACAGTAGCAACCAAAGCATAAAATGTTTGAGCATATTTCCAACCACTGATGTCCATGAGGCACTTGGCATTTAGGAGACAACTGAGGGGATCCTGCAGTGTCCTAAACTAATTTAGAGAGTTACTGGATGGGCTCCAGTAGAGTGGAGTAGGAAGCATTGTCTCATTGTGCTATAGGTCACCACTTGGTAACTCAGACATCAAGGCAGAGCCTAATGTCTTTTTAACAAAATTGGAAATCAAATTAGGTGCTAATGCTCGACACAGACGGTGCTAAGAGATCTGAGTCGTCGGGACAAAGTGCCACTGGTGGTGCGACTGATGTGTTTTGTCTGTTCTCTGCAGTGTAATAACCCAAAGACCAAAGAGCCCAAGCTGACGGCAGCGGCGAGGATCGTGCCCGAGTGGGTCGAATATGACAACGAGATTAAAGAGCTGCTCGGGCAAATCCAGAAAGTGGGAGACACGGCAACAAAAAAACAGACGCTACCTCCCTCACAACACGAAAAAGGTTAAAGCACAGAGAACCAAGCAAAACATCCACAGAACCTTTTATTCTTCTGCACGATTAACCCGTTCCTCGTTGTTTTTCATTACTAAAGTGCTCGTTTTCAACGTTTCTCCCCAACAGCAGACAAGCGGCGCGATGAACTTTAAAGCCTGCCAGAATCATGCTGAAGGGGGAGGCAGCACCTTTTGCACACAGGCCACCTGTGAAGCTTGAAGACAGACAGTTCCAGCTAAACATAGCCATGAAGTGTTATATCCTCAGCCGGAGGAAGAGGATGTGATATTTTCAGATCTCTGCTTCGGCAGTCAGTAACATCTCACCAGATCAGCACATGAATTAATTGTTAACTAGCAGGCGAGAAAACTTGTGGCGTGCTCCGAGCTCTCAAGTCAGATTAGGGAGTTAAAGGAGAATTAGGAAAACAGAAAAAGATACATCAAAGCACTACATATGAGGATGAACAGTTGTATTGTTCATGAGAAGGCACACTTTAAACGATCTGATCCAACTCGTTGTTTCAGTTTGTAAAACTCCGTATGGTTCATTTTAAGCATTTTATTTTAATTTATACTAGAGGTAAGATCATGTTTTCTTTTGGCTAAAACGCCAAACCAAAATAAACTGTTTAAATTTAACAGATTGCACTAAAAGTGTAGAACAAGGCGATCCATGTTTGACCAGTCCCATCCAATGATCGATCTGTTCCAACTTTAAGCACTGCCACGTGCAATAAAATGAGTTTAGAAGTCAAAAAATTGCATCTTAACAAAGTTTTACAATATTCTGGAATGTTAGAGATGACATTTGATCTAATTTATAGTAAAATTTAAGTAAAATGGCAAATAAGTATACAAATATTATTAAATCATGTTCACAGCTTTTACTTTGCTGTTGGTTTTCAGACGGGAAACATTCCCTTTACCAGAAATGTCATTTTTCACTTCATATTATGTTAACTTTTAAACAACTTCAGTTGTTTTTAACTATTTGGAACAAACCATATTAAAATATGGGAGTAGCATTTCTTGAAGAAACACATAAAACCTTTTCATGTCAAAGTTTTAAGCAAAGATCTCACATGATGTGTTTGCACTTATCTTGTTCCACACATGTAAAATGATCATGTTCGACCATCGTGAATCAGAGCGACTCCAAAAGTTAAAACTTTTGGTCAGAGCTCAGTGACAAATTGAAAAAGGCTAATGTAGTTTACAAAGAGAATGACAAATGTATAATAGTTCATCTACCAGTATTGTGTGCTTTTAGAAGACTGAAGTAAAAAAATTATACAGGGTGGGAGTTTAACAAATGGTGCATCACAAAACTGAGTACACCCCTCACATTCCTGCAGATATTTAAGTTTATCTTTTCATGGGACTACACTGACAAAATGACACTTTGACACATTGAAAAGTATTCTGTGTGCAGCTTATAGAACAGTATAAATTTATTCTTCCCTCAAAATAACTCAATATACAGCCATTAATGTCTAAACCACTAGCAACAAAAGTGAGTACACCCCTAAATGTCCAAATTGAGCACTGCTTGTCATTTTCCCTCCAAAATGTCATGTGACTCATTAGTGTTACTAAGTCTCAGGTGTGCATAGGGAGCAGGTGTGTTCAGTTTTGTAGTGCAGCTCTCACACTCTCTCATACTGGTTACTGAAAGTTCCAACATGGCACCTCATGGCAAAGAACTCTCTGAGGATCTTAAAAGACGAACTGTTGCGCTACATGAAGATGGCCAAGGCTACAAGAGGATTGTCAACACCCTGAAACTGAGCAGCAGCACAGTAGCCAAGATCTTCCAGAGTTTTAAAAGAGCAGGGTCCACCCAGAACAGACCTCACGTTGGCCGTCCAAAGAAGCTGAGTGCACGTGCTCAGCATCACATCTAACTGCTGTCTTTGAAAGATAGGTGCAGGAGTGCTGTCAGCATTGCTGCAGAGACTGAAGAGGTGGGGGGGTCAGCCTGTCAGTGCTCAGACCATACGCTGCACACTACATCAAACTGGTCTGCATGGCCGTCATCCCAGAAGGAAGCCTCTTCTGAAGTCTGTACACAAGAAAGTCCACAAACGGTTCACTGAAGACATGTCAACAAAGGACATGGATTACTGGAACCATGTCTGATGGATTAATTTGTTTGATTCAGATGGTCTCAAGCATGTGTGGCGGCAGTCAGGTGAGGAGTACAAAGATAAGTGTGTGATGCCTACAGTCAAGCATGGTGGTGGGAATGCCATGGTCTGGGGCTGCATGAGTGCAGCAGGTGTTGTGGAGTTACATTTCATGGAGGGTCACATGAACTCCAGTATGTACTGTGAAATACTGAAGCAGAACATGATCCCCTCCCTCTGGAAACTGGGTGGCAGGGCAGTGTTCCAGCATGATAATGACCCCCAACACATCTCTAAGACGACCACTGATTTACTGAAGAGGCTGAGGGTAAAGGTGACGGACTGGCCAAGCATGTCTCCAGACCTAAACTCAATAGAACATTTTTGGAGCATCAAGTGGAAGGTGGAGGAGCGCAAAGTCTCAAATATCCACCAGCTCCGTGATGTCATCATGGAGGAGTGGAAAAGCATTCCAGTGGCAACCAGTGAAGCTCTGGTAAACTCCATGCCCAGGAGAGTTCAGGCAGTTCTGGTAAATAATGGTGACCACACAAAATATCGACACTTCAGGAACTTTCACTAAGGGGTGTACTCACTTTTCTTGCCAGTGGTTTAGACATAAATGGCTGCATATGGAGTTAGTTTGAAGGAAGAATACATTTACACTGTTCTATAAGCTGCACACAGAATACTTTTCATTGTGACGGGGTCATTTTGTCTGTTGTCCCATGAAAAGATACGACTTTAATATCTGCAGGAATGTGAGGGGTGCACTCACTTTTGTGATGTACTGTAATTGATTAGTCTTTGACTCAGTTAATCAGGCTCAAAGAGAAAAATAAATCCCGAGTTCAGAGTTTGAAATAGTTTGTACGGTTTTAACTTATTACTGTGTTTATATGTGAACTCGATTCTGTACTCTTTGATTCCCACAAAAGAAGCTGTTTTTGACTCAGGAATAAGTGTTGCAGCTCGACTGAAGCCATCTGTAGTTTGTCATTAAAGGGTGCAGGCAGGCCGCTCTCACTCCGTTTTACTGTGCTACATCAACACTAAATGTTTATGATGGTGTGATGGAGAAAACTGAAATAAATCTTTGCTACAAAACAAAAGCAGTCGGTGAATTAATTAACTCGGAGGGCAGTGGATGCTTGAATGAAGCTTTAAAAAAAAAAAAAAGCACCTTTTTTAAAATGACTTAACTGTTTCAGGTTTTAATACAACAGTCTTAAATCCTCATGTACATAAATAGCTTTTTATTTACAGTTCAAACAAAAATCCATCCATATAAAAACAGGAATTTGAACAGTTCTGATCTTGTGAATGGATGTGAAACGTTTGATCAGTTTACTGAAACAAAGCGTCACGATCAGCCGACATGACGATCAGCCGCATCTGACAGCGTGGCAACAACCCCCTCTGTCGGACCTTAAAAAGTCAGTGAATTAAAGTCCTCCACGTTATAAACCAACATTTTTTTTTTTAAATGCCAGTCATCTCCCTTGTACACAGAGGATAATAAAATTCTGCTCCAGTTCTGCTGGTTCAGCGCTCGTCTCAGTTGAAGTTAAATTTAAAGTTAAAGGGCCCGGAGCCAAACGGGTTGAAACCCTGGAAGCCTTGGAAACCGCCGTGGAAGTGTTGATGATGGTGGCCCTGCTGGCTCTCTGGGTCCATGGGATCTTCGCCGTGATCAAATTTGGTTCTCATTTCTGGAAAACGCAGAATAAACGGGTCAGTCCAGAACAATACAATCCTATACAGATTTTTAAATGGAGACTTTTAAACTTTGTTTTTATTTCCTAAAAGTAATGGGTTGTACTTTGAGAAAATGGTTGTATTAACAAGCTATCACTAGTTTTAAGTTGCAGGGCAGGACTAATTTCTGAAATGCAGATTAATTTAATTATTTTACTGAACGATGTGGGGGTTTTAAAACATTTTCACAAATGAACAATTTGTTTAACAAAACAGAGGCACAACAATGAAGCTAAACAAAAAGACGAAGATGTTTTAAAGGACGAGGTACTTGGGTGTTCACAGCAGCGTCTGAAAAGCCCAACATTTACTGCAAGATGGGCACAACTAAGATCCAGACTCTGCAGAACTCTCTCCTCACCTGGATCAGTCAGAACCTCTTTAGCCTGAGCGATGTCTATAAACTTCTTCTCTGCTTTCTTCTTCTCTTCTGGGTCCTGGAAGTTGTCTGGGTGCCACTGTTGGGCCAGTTTCCTGTAGGCTTTAATGATCTCCTTCTTCTGAGCGGTTCTGCAGCCATGAGGAGAATATTATCAGCACAGTTACCAAAGATGACAGCTTTCTAGTCCTCATATCGGACTCCTCAGATCCAATTATTTTCTACTGGTTCTGTACATTTTTACAGTTCAACGTCACTGAAAAGCCACAAAACGTTCCCAGACATCAGTTCCCACCTCTTCACTCCCAGGATCTTATAATAATCCTTCTTCTGCGACTGCTCGAGGAGCCGCTGAGCCTTCCCCAGGCCTTCTTTGATCTGATGGTCGTTCTCGCTGTGTTTCGCGGCCGTCTCGTAGTCTCGAACGGCTGCGAAGGGAAAAGAAGATGAAGTTCACGTTTGCAATATGGGATCAGATATGCTTATTCATGAAAAGCTGTTCATGTATGGAATAAATTACTGCCCTAAAACAGTTTTTAGAAATTTCAAACAGAACTTGAGAGTTGGTCAAACATGTGGCCGAGTTTAAATATAGTGAACGTTTGTAGTTTTTCTGGACTGGAATTGAACAGGGAATGCATGTAAAAGGTTTTTGGTCCAACATAATCAGACAGGTAGCAGTAACACTGTAGGAGGTAGTTTTGTTTGTTTTTATATTTGCTTGTCTGATGCAGGGCAGAGTGACAGATCCTGGTGAGAAGAGGGAGCCATTTTCTCCACTGGGCAAAATAACAGGGCTAGGGGGTGGCCACTGGTGTCCATGGCCACCATAGATTATTCTTTGGCCACCCCATTAATTTGAGCATCTACACTTAATATAAAAACCAGAAATAATAGTTTCCTCAAATGACAGGGGTGGTTGGTTTACATATATACTGAACAAAAATATAAAGGCAACACTTGTTTTTGCTCCTATTTTTCATGAGATGAACTCAAAGATCTAAGACTTTATGTACAAAAAAAGACCCTTTTTCTCAAATATGGTTCACAAATCTATGTTCGTGAGCGTTTGCTGAGATAATCCATCCACCTCACAGGTGTAGCATATCAAGATGCTTATTAGACAGCATGATTATTGCACAGGTGTGTTTTAGGCTGACCACAATAAAAGGCCACTCTAAAATGTGCAGTTTAACCACAGCACAATTCCACAGATGTTGAAAGTTTCGAGGGAGTGTGCAGTTGGCACGCTGACTGCAGGGATGTCCACCAGAGCTGCCGTCCGTGAAATGAATGTTTATTTCTCTACCATGAACCGTCTGCAAAGGCGTTTGAGAATCTGGCAGTACATCCAACTGCCTCACACCTGCAGAACACGTGTAACCACACCAGCCCAGGACCTCCACATCCTGCATCTTCACCTCCAAGATGATCTGAGACCAGCCACCCGGACAGCTGCTGCAACAAATCGGTCGGCATAACCAAAGAATTTCAGCAGAAACTCTCAGAGAAGCTCATCTTCATGCTTTGATTCCCGTTCTCTGCTCTGTGACTGGGGACAAAAAGTTGAGCAAATCCAACTGATCACTCAAACCTGCTTCACAGCAGATCTGCTGCCGTTTAAAGTTCAGGGAGAGTTGAATGCAGCAGGTCAGTATTCAAAAGGGTTTCAGATCTAAATAGTCATCATTCATCACATTTCTCTAAAAACAGCTGATGCAACTACAATGATGCATGTTGACATACAAGGCTCCTGGAAATTGCATCATTGTCTGGCAGAGCCATGACCTGAGCTGATTTAAAGGTCTGCTGGCTGGAAGGAGATTATTATTATCATCATCAAAGATTTTAGGCATTATTTTAGAAGCAGCAAAGAGTGTTTGGACCAAAGAGAAAGACATTTGTTGCTGCAATAGTCCTTTGAGCCAAGCAAAATCCAACCACACCTGCTGCTGTTTAGCAAATCGTTTGTCTAATTAAACACATTTAGCGCGTTCCCTCCTTGCACTTAAATCGGCAAACCACTGGACTTTGAGGATTTTAACTTAACAACAAAATTATTTTTCTTAAAGTTTTTTTTTTCCCATGGGCTGCATGTTTAGGTTAACAAGGCCAAACAAACTTTAGCAGTGGTGGGCACAGCTAATCAAAACGTTAGCTTCACATACCCATATATCGCTAACAAAAAAAAAGTGCTTCGCTAACGCTAAACCGCTAACACGACTGTCAGTGTTGCCAGATCTCATGATAGAAACAAGCAACCAGCTCTATGAAAACAAGCCCAACTCAACTGGTGCACGCCCACTGACGTACTTGTATACGTGTGCGCCTGTCGGCTCGCCAACTTTTCGTCTCTTTCTCGCTACTGAAGACAATGGATGACAAAAAGCTCAACTCCTGTGTTCTTCACTGACCCCTCCCTTTCCCTTTTCTCTTTAAAACCCATTTTAACGATCCAAAAATCGCAATTTTGGATCGTTAAAAAGCAGCCATGGTGAGAAGCTAAGCTACAAGCTAAGCTAACAGGCCGACCTCGGGGAAAAAAAAAACTCCGTCTTGTTGAAGCTCCAAACTTCACGGTTGAAATACGTTCATGTAAAAAGTTGTTTTTCTCTGCAACAAGAAGTTGAGAACTTGTTTACTGATTTTTTAATTAAAAGCTTTGTGTGAAAAATGTTATGTTAAAGAGCTCAAAACCACACCGAGCACCTGCCATTTTGAGAAACAAAAAGAGACAGCCCGCGTCACGTCAAGGGGCCTCCCTCCCATTTTTTTTAAAGAGACGCATTGCTCGCTCCCTCACTATCCATCCTTCGTTTCAAACAGTCTTATACTGCCATCCGGTGGTCAAAAAATATACTATAGCAAAACAAATTAAACATTTCTTCTTAAATTTGACAATAATTACTACTAATTATTGTCAAATTTAACAATATTATCGTTTATTGCAATGATTTGAGACAATCGTCCAGCAAAATTAGTCATCGTGAAAGGCCTAAGTGTCTCACTATGTGCCCCACAATCAGCTGCAAAGCCAAAAACGCAGCTCAAAACATTTCTATATAAAACGTAGCACTTTAATCCTAATGTGCTCTGAATGAAGCATATCAGATATTTCAATGTAACTATAGGAATTGTGTCAACTTGTGAAAAATAATTTTAAGTAATCAGAGGAGTACAAAAACTGAAAGACATGAATCACCATTAAGAAAAGAAAAACACATACAGCTGAAAATAGAAAGTAGCTGTTCAATTTGAAAACTAACCCCAGAATATAATGTTTACTTTTCTAACTCCCATCACGAGAACATAAAAACTGACCTATATAACATGACTTGATCGGTGTCCTGATAGTTGAAGACTTTTCATCTGGAGCGCTCCTGCTGCGTTCAGGAAGCTGCTGCAGCAGCTGCGGGCTGTTTGGGTGCACGAGTTCGGATGCTTTGAGGCTTGTTTACCCTGTGAGGCGTACCGAAGTGAATTAAAACCTCCCATGTGCTCTGACAGTTTAAAAGCCTACACGAGGGCTGCCGTCTCTACCTGGCTGAGTGTACGTGTCGTGTTGGTGACACAGACTCGGCACAGCCAACACCTCCTGCTGCTGCAGAGGTGATGGAACCTCAGGAGTACTCTTTATTTTTACATGACTCGAGTCAAACGGTGTTCATTGAGATGTTTGGATATTTTGTTTCAGACGGTTTTTTCCCCCATTTAAGGACTTGTTTTTAATTACATCTAAAATAACTTGCGCATTATAGATCAGATGAAAAGTTGTTGGAAGATGATAGAAACTAAAAAAAACGAGCACACAGCCTTGAGTCATCATTTATTTTTATAGCTACCATTTTCTTTATGTGCATGCTGACCTTTACAACTAACACTTTTATAACTGGTTGGCTGGCAGAAAACTAAACCAGCACAGCTCTCACACTAAGTGGGTTCGAGCAGATTTTATCTGAATGTAATTTTTTTTTTTTTTTTTTTTTTTAAGCAAAAGGATAAAATGTGACTTTGATTTGATCATTTAACTACAATCACAATTTAAGTCAAAAGGCGACACAAACAGCGGCACAACTAAAGCAAAATGAGAGTAATCAGTAAAAATTAGCTTTTTCTAATTACTAAAGCAGTTTATAACTTTTACAATCAAGATCCATTTCTGCCTCTTATTCCAAGTGATTTGTGACAAAAGGGTGTCAGCAAAGGTCAAAGGAAAAGTTTACAAGACAGTGGTGAGACCAGCTATGTTGTACGGTCTGAAGAAAGAGACATGGACAATAAGACAGAAGAACTGGAAGTGGCAGAAATGAAGATGTTGAGGTTCTCCTTAGGAGTGACAAGGATGGATAAGATTAGGAATGAGATCATCAGAAGTACAGCACAGGTTGAACAACTGGGAGATAAAGTTAGAGAGGCCAGACTGAGATGGTTTGGACATGTCCAGAGGAGGGACAGTGGGTATACTGGTAGAAGGATGTTAGAAATGCAGCTGCCAGGAAAAAGACAAAGAGGAGATATGTGGATGCAGTTAGAGAGGACATGGAGGTAGATGGAGTGAGGACAGAGGATGCAGAGAACAGAGAGGAGGATGACTCGCTGAGGTGACCCCTGAAGAGGGAAAAGCCGAAAGAAGAAGACGACAAATCGTTTAAAATAAGAAGATAACTAATTTTTATATAAATAATTATATTTTGCTACATTAGAAAATGAAAGACCCATAATAAATTGGTTATATTAGTATTTTTACATACTTGCGTACTGAAATACGATTGCGAGTCCTCTTAATGTTTGAGAATTACATAAAGCATTTACTTGCATGTTAAGAAATGATGAGTGACTAAAAAATATTAAGCTTATTTGTCATTTGATGTTTGTAAGGGAATTTTGAGCAAAGTATCTGCATGTTTATTTGCAGAACATCAGGTGAGGAGCACAAACTATTCCTGACATTTTGATTTCAAATAAAATGTCAACAGCTTGAATCGTGTTTCAGCCTAATCCACCCTCCTTCAACAAAAGTTGAGTCCACATGTTCAGTAGTTTCTGAAAACTGGTTTATTTGTTTCTGAAGACGGGTTTATTTGTAGAACATTTATTGTGTAAACCTCACAGAAGGTTACATTTACCTCCCGTTCTAAATTTAATTTAAGCGCGTTCAACATTTGTCTGTTTTTGGCTCGTGGTAAATATGGCATCCCTGGCCGCATCAATCACACAGATTATACTGATTTTTCAGATTAATAATCTAAATGGCTCTGCTAAAGAACAGGAACTGAGTTTAATGAGGCAGAATGTAATTGGATGGCAGAAGCTTCCTGATTTTATACACATCAATTCAAACCTTACAACAAATATCTAATTATTATTGCCCAGTGCAGCCGCCGTTCATTCTCATGATCAGATGTTTCCCGTCAGTTTTAGGCTCCAGTGTTACAGCGACCCCTGGTGTTGAACTCCTGCAATGACGCAAGCCAGCAACAATTCTGGCTGTTCCAACACTGAAACTAGATCTCTGCAGCCCTCCTCTTTTTTATACAATAATAATCTACTGAAATTGGCTTAATGGGTCATCTGAAACCACTTCTACCAGTATGTCTCCCATGACTCCAACAACATGCGTCACAAAACGATCAATCTTTCCCTCCCACTTTTTGGTGAAAATGCGTTTACTTGGCTGCACGGTAGATGTTGGGGTCCAGAAAGTTTCCTGCTGTCAGACAGGTGGCATGAGTTGCCTTTAAACCAGTTGTGAACCAGTTGTGGCTCAAGAGGAGTTAGGAAACTTGGTGGTTTGATGACACTAAAGTCCACCGAGCCTCACATTACCTCCAGTCTGTGATGGACGAGTGTGTGGCTGGGGGAATGAAGCTTGTTGTCCCTAAAAGTTTTATCAGTCTTAAACCTTAATCTTAGTATTCTTATTTTATTTATTTTTTAATACACATTTAAACAAGAATACAGTAGTCCCTCGCTACTTCGTGGTCCGTTTATCGCGGGAGGGATTACTGTATAGGGCACAATATACACCCATTGACAAACTATTACACAGCACTACAGCAATCTATAGTAGTGGCCGGATCAAGCAAAGACCTTGTATAACCTTTGACCTTGATTTTGAAAGTCAAAGTTGTAGGACGCTGGTTCAGGAACAGCTGCTGAATGTTTTGGTTAATGTTGAAGCTTACCTTCTTCATACTGTTCATCTTGGATGTACGCCTCGGCCCGGTCCTTCAGTACGTTCACATTCTCGGGGTCCGACTGGAGGACTTCGCTACACACCGAGACAGCTCTGCTTGCCTGCTGGTCCTGATCAGAACCCAACCGAAACACGCTGGTTTGGATAGTTCTCAGAAAACTAGAGGGGAAAGTTTGGGGCAGATGTGAAGAGTCTTACCTGTGTGAGTGCGTGGCAGATTCGCTCCTTGGCGAGGAGGGAGAACTGGGGCACATTGGGCTCAGTCTTCATCACTGTCTCATACTTACTCACCGCATCTTCAAACCTAAAGAGAAGGAAGCAGGTAGGTGTTTCAGGAAGCAGAACAGCACAACACAGATTACTACACCCACAAACATCACAACACTCGTTCTCTGCATGTAGACTTGTGAAATATGATGTGACATCTATTCACACATGGATGGGATTGGCTGTACAACCAGAGGAAGTGGGCGTGCTAGAAGATTTATAAACACTTGTGCTTCAGCTGATGCAACTCCTGGTGTTCAGACAGAACATCCTTTAAATGCTACAGGAACAAAGATGCATCCGAGCAGGTTTAAACTTCGGCATATCCATAACACCAAAATTGGCCTCAACTCAATTCTTAAACACCTGAAAGTCATTCAGAAATGGACGGGGGTAAAATGTTTATTCTCTTGATCTAAAACTGGTCACACAATACGAGTGGAACACACCTCTTCTGCTGGATGAGTTCCTCTGCAGCCTGGATCTGTTTGTTGAGCTTCTTGACTTGCTTGTAATGGCTGAAGCACTGCTTGTGGTCAGGATCCAGCTTCAGGCACTCGCGCACCTCACTGCAGGTCCCAGGAGGAGGTGGGAGTGGTTGAAAACATTGACTTATTGTTATTAGAATTCAAAGTGTGTGTCAAGAGTGTCCACCAACACTGAACAATGGCAACACATTTTGTATATTCTCTGTAAATTTTTATATCTTGTGCGATTGTGCAAGTTCCTTTTGTACCAAAACTCTGGCACAACAATTTCCTATGGGATCAATAAAGTTTTATCTTAAAAACACAAACTATTTGCATGTTGACTCATAATTAGGAAATGAACAGTATTTATACTTTAGTCATCACCAAAAAAATAAATAAAACAGTTTCAATAAAGGCTTCAGATCTTACTTGAGCGACATCTCATGGTCTCCAAGATGATAGTAGATGGTGCTGAGCTTGTAGAAGGCTTGCGTGTTGTCGTTCTTTAATTTGGATGCAGCTTTGAGGTCGCTGACGGCCTTCCCCATCTCTCCCATCTGAATGAAGCAGTCGGCTCTCATCTCGCGAGAGGTCACGTCCCAGACACACGTCTGCAGCAGGTGAGCGAGAACGCTTACAAACTGATCTACACATGCCGTCCACGCTGCAACGATGGCCACAGACAAGTCGTGCCCGCAGGAAAATTACCAACAAGGTTCGCCTCGTACCTCGATGATTGTGTCGAGCTGGGCAGCAGCCGTCGTGTAGTCCTTGCTGCTGTAGCTGCGATGCGCCATAGCCACCAGCCGCTGAAGCTCGTCGGACTTCGCCAGCTGGTTCTGAGCTTCTCTCTCCTCTTTGTCACTGGGGTTGGACTTGAGCTGGACATTTGTAAAGCAAGGCATTACTTCAAGCACCTTTCAACCACATTTAAAGCAGTTAATTTGTAATGCTAGAGAAAAAGCACTCAGTCTGAAGGCAGGACAAAATAAATGGAAGAAAACAGATTCAGACAGTTCCTTCTTTCACCAGTATATATATATAATCCTTCCTGAAGGAGTTTTTACATTTTTGAAGAGAGTTCCATGCCATCTTTTGCCTCCTCATAGCAAATCACTTCAGTGATTATTCTCATCATAGAGGGCATCATATTTTCAAAAGTAATCTCAGCTAATGACATCTCTCTTTCAAAAAAAAAAAAAAAAGACCTGACCACCTTTCAGAGCTTCCTGCTAGCTCAGCTTACGAACAAACAAAAGTAAATATGAATTAAATTAGGCCGCAGCTGTAGACCGCTGAAGCAGCAGGACAGTGTTCACCTCTGACCAGATTATATGACATTATAGAACATCGCATTATAGACTGCCAACAAGCAATACAGACATAGATGTTACTGTTTAAATAAAACTACATGTGAAAAGCAAGAACCCACTGATGAAAAACAAAGCAGATAAATGCCTACCTATTGTTGTCATTACTTCAATTACATGAAGTTTTTGGTTCACAACACTAATGATAAATGTGCTACAGCTGGCAAGAATCATTGAAGTGTCATGCATTAGAAAGTGTACGACTGAGATAAAGTCATGTTGAAAATCCCAACAGGTTTTTAAATCTAATCTTTGAGATGGTCTACAAACAACGTGATTTACAAAACGAGCAGAGCATGTCCTGACATCACCAGCCATCTATCTACACAGATTACTGAGGAGACACCAAGGTCAAGGTGACTTTAGTGGCATTCGCATCACATGTGGTGCATGAGGTGGAACAAAACTGTGTTTTTAAGGGCCCAGTTACACTCCCCTCACAAAAAAAGCTATATATGCAAGATATACACTAAAAATAATAATGTAAATAAGGTGTAGTAAACAGCAGCCTGAACATGAGTCAGTTGTGAGCAGATTGATATGAATATAGCAGCTTATGGATAAGAAGCCAGCAGCATGGATCAAGTCTTAAATGTCCAATTAAAAGTGGCTTTACGGTGGTATGTCTGGTTTGGGATTTGAGTAACCGCTTGAGGGTAGAAGCTGTTCCTCAGTCTAGTGGTTCTACACTTAATGCTCCTTAACCGCCTTCCTGAGGGGAGCGGGGCAAAAAGTGTATGTGCTGGGTGAGTGGGGTCCTTCATGATGCAGGTGGCCTTCTTCCTGCATCTGGAGATGTAGATGTGTGTGATGGTGGGGAGACTGACTCCAAAAGACCTCTGTGCTAATCTGCTATTCAACAATTCTCTCATCACTAGCTATGAAGCTTTGATGATAACAAAAAAGCATCAACCAACAATTTGTTTTGCATCATATTTGACAAACTTTTCTTGACGGATTTTCACATCCGACTGTTAAATAATTTAGTTCAAACCACAATGAGGTGATGTGAACTCTTAAATGTCATTGGTGATGCTTTGGCCATTCAACTCAGATTTAAAATAGCCGTTTGTGTCTCTCAAGCCATGACACAGAATGATGAACGCTTCAAGGACACTCAGCAGAATAAACAGTCTGATAATGTTTTAGTTGCGAGGCTTCTGTACAGGCAACCCTAGCCGTTAACTCTGGATCATTATCACAGCAACCCAGAAGGTTAAATAAGAAATATCTGGACATACACTTCCAATTATTCTCTTCAAACAATGGCATGGATTTCCTTTGTGAAGACAAATGCAGCAGGAGATCAATAAGCCTTTTTTCCTGTGACCTCTTCAGTGATTAGAGAACATTCAAACAGATCACGGTCACATCTGTCTTTAATTTAATTTCAAGCAAATGTTTCACCCCTTGGTTTAAAACGTGCTCCTTCTTCACCACTTGTCATCACTTTTAGCCACTTTGTGAGGCAAGCTAGGAAAGGAAGAACACTGACTGAAATTTGACTCAAATAGGCAGAAACTCTAGCTTGTATTCATATTAAAATATAAATACTATATTTATACACTCTAAAGGAATGCACTGGATTAGTAATTTAATCAAAAGTTCCATGATGTTTTAAGACTTTTATTGTTCTTTTCTACCATCTTGTATTTTAAGCAGACTTGTGTTTTAGAGCCTGCTGTTCAAAAACAAAACCTCCAACCCAATATGAGCAAATAATCATTGTGCAACGAAATCTGTCCAACAAAATACAAAAATGGGACAATTTATCAGCATAATTTGACAATGAAATAACGAGGTTACATCTAAAAGAAAACAATAAAACTCCTCACGTTTTCAGTTAGGTTTTTACTAATTTTGGACAAAAACTGGTCACAGTTTCACTAAAGAACCAGACTACAGACCAACACTGACACCTCCTGGTGAGCTCTTGCTTTTAAAAGCCTCAGACTAAACTGGACTTACCACCTTCTTGAAGTCACCCTCTGCTTCGTCCAGCTTTCCTTGTTTCAAAAGCAGGTTTCCTCTCTGAAGACGGGCCTTTAGAGAGAGAAACAGAGTTTAATTTGCATATTAATGCAAATTCAGAGTTCTCAAAACAGCTGACATAACTGAGCAACTTCCCATCTGTGCCTGCACCTGAAACAGCTGGAAATCATGTCAACAATATGTGGACACTTGCACACACTAGTGTCAAATTCACAATAAAAGTCTGCAAAATGACACAAAACAGTAAGGGAAATAAATTATTTCTGTCTAATGTTAAAGAAAGTTACTCACAGATGTGAAGTCTGGTTTGAGTTCAATCACTCTGCTCAAGTCTGGCAGTGCAGATTTGGACTTTCCCATCGCGAGGAACACTGTAGCCCGCCTGTAATAAGCCAAGTAGTTGTTGGGATCTCCATCTGACAAAAAGTATGAAGACATGATGAAATGAAGCTTTCAATGCATTTCCTGATGTACAAGTGAAGATAAACCCAGTTGCATCTTCGTTAACTCACCCACAGCAGCATGGAAATGAGAGAGGGCATCAGCCAGCTGGCCAGCAGCAAGAAGTTTCTTTCCCATCTCCATATGATTGTCCACACTCCCATCTTTGCCACAGTTCACTCCTGAAATACACAAAGACGGTATTGCACTCATGTCTTGAGCAATATATAATTCAGACTTTTTGAATTTTATTTTTCTTTTTAAAGATTGTTTTATTTCATTTGGGCTGCTTTTTCCACTCCTTTTCCATCCAGTACTTAACAGCATTGAGATCAATTTTATTTTTTATTCTTAAGCCACTTAACTTTTGACATATATGTGAATAATTCAAACATAAAGACACTCGGACTCAGTAGATTAACCGATGTTGCACTAAACCTACAAACACAACTTAATTGAATCGTCATACTATCTATTCCTACTTGCCACAAAGCTACATTTATTCCGATTACTTCTGTTGAATCAATAAAAAGGACAAAGATAACACAGCTTTGACATTTTAAATAGCATTTCAGGAGCAACAAAGTGATAGCTGTGATTACGAAAGAAGGAAATGTGTCATGCTGGTGATCAACTGTATTTGTCAAGTTCTGGTTTTTCCTACTATTTCTTGAAGACATCACTTTTATCTGCTGTTGACAGATTTTAGTTCTGACACTTCAGAAAATAAAGAGATAGTAGCCAAAATAAAAAGAACTGTGAAAGATCTAAAAACCCAGAAACCTGTTTAAAAAAAAGACCAACACCAACTATGAAACTAGGAGTGGTAAAAACTTTAACAAGGAACTGTTTAGGGACAAATCTTTAAATGTCACATGTGCCGGACTCATTTTTTGATTTATTATTATTATTTTAAGTAAAGCTGAATCCAGCTGCTAGCTTTTACACTTTTATTTTTAGGAAAACTTATCTTAAGTTCTACAAATTGCCTTCGTAGGTAAGGGTACTAAACACAAATGTTAGCCTTTGATCCTTTATAGGCTTAAAGCGAAGAGACAACTTGTTTACAGCGAGATAAACACGATGAGCTAGTTTAAGGTCTGTAAACAGAGCTAGCAGTTAGCAAGCTAACACTGTCATTGCAGCTGACATGTCAGTTTGAACACAGCAAGCCTATATGCTAAACTAAAAGACAACCTTAAACAGACGTGGTAGCACTTACTATAAACGCAATAAACAAACTATAGCTACTTAAAATCTTACCTTCATATCGCATGTCAATCAAAACAAGAACATATGGGATGTAAGTCACTATCTTGTGAGTTACATAGTCAAAGGAAACCATGGTTGAATTAGAAGCTGACAAATCTTTTCTCGTCAAGTCCCGAGGACCTTCACAGATGTCGTTTAACGTGATTCTGTCTCCTATTTAGCAGCAGTCGCCATGTGCTGGCTGCTTCTACTGTAGGGCATCGCTTCCTTTCGCCCAGCAGTCACAGCAGATCATAAACACTCCGCTGTCCGGTCGTGGGGGACGCTGATTGGCTGGATTGCTGCTGAAGCTCCGCCCACATGTCTTGGCTCAACAGAGAGCAGCCACGGCAGCAGAAGTATGGAAAGCCAGCAGGACCATGGAAATCAGAAAAGTCACTTTTACTAGTTGTTTTATCGTCCACCAGGCCCTTATTTTCACTTTTTGTCTGACGTAGTATTGAATACTGATAAAGTCACAATAATGGGAGAGATTTCAATATTCATGTAGATATTTAAAGTGATAGCTAAGCATATAATATTTTAATAATTGGTTTTACCCAAAATGTCCACACATCCACTCTTTCTCATCGCACTTGATTCATTTCTGATTTGTGACACAGAGATCAAGTACTTAAGTAAGTAAACTTTATTTATATAGCATTTTTCAAAGATACAATCACAAAATGCTTTACAGAAATGCAAAATGCAGGCTAATAATAAAACAAAAACAATAGCAACAGTAGATTAAAAAACATTACGAACAGCTGGTAAAAACAGTAAATAAAACATTTAACTGCTTGTCTGAACAAAAGCGTCTTAAGCTGCTTTTTAAAGGAATCAATAGAGATAAGAGACATTCCACAGTCTGGGGGTTATGGCCTGAAAGGACGGGTGCGGGCTCCAAAAGTTATGACTACAATTTTTTAAATTAATACTAAATTCAACAGGTAGCTAATGAAGAGAAGATAAACAGGTGTAATGTGAAACCTCTGTTAGTTCCTGTTAAAAGCCTTGCAGCAGCGTTCTGGACCAATTGGAGATGAGTGATGGCAGATTTGTTAAAACAAGTAAAAAGGGAATTACAGTAATCTAAATGAGAAGAGATAAAAACATGAATGATCATCTCCAGGTCAGATTTGGATAACACTGCTCTCAGTTTAGAAATATTTCTCAGACGATATTGACATTGACTGGTCAAAACACAACACCATATTAATATATCCTCAAAATCCTGTTCTGTCTGACCTTTTTTTATACCCTTTGCATTTAAATTAACTCACTGCACAGCCGCTGAGAGTAAATTTCATTATAGCAGGTGTTGAGAACACTGTAACCAAATTTAAAGAATCTCATCCACTGTGGTTTTGCTCTGTCTTGCAGAGTAATGCACCAGAGAGCAGTGATTTAAGATGATCTGGTTGATAATTTGATATCTTCAGTGCAAATCCCGTGATAAAATTGCCCCACTAAAAAAGAAAGTGATCAAATTTAGTTGTTCTTTGTTAGTTTGCGTTGGTTTATATAGGAAAAAACAGACCCATTTAAAACCCATTAAAAATGCATTTTTGAGCCTATATAAAATAGTACATACCGGTGCTATGGTATTTTTTGTTACCTCTAACCCACTTCTTTCAGTTTTTGTATGAGGCCTCTAGGTGGTGATCCTTTGTCACGTTTGAGAGACAAAGTGATGAAACAAGTGCCTCCTTTGCAACTGAAGGTTGCTGTCGAGCCCAGTCTCAACTCATCTGACTAAATTGTTTTTAGTCGGAAAGAAAAGAGCAAAAAATACATTTGAGTGATACTATTTCTATCTTAACATGTGATTCTTGACCTGCCATTGTGTATCTGTTCCTCTCAAACCCAGCCGGTCGAAATAGATGGCCACTTGTCCTGAGCCTGGTTCTGCTAAAAGTTTCTTCCTCATGAGGGAGTTTTTCCTTTCCACTGTCGCCTTCATGCTTGCTCAAGATGAGACTTGTGTGAGGGAGTTAAACTCAAATCAGTCTGCTCCTCAGATAAATAATGTTAAATTATTATTTTGATATATGAATGTTTCTGTTCAGTGCCCTGAGATGACTTCTGTTGTGACTTGGCGCTTTATAAATAAACTGAATTGAATTGAGCATTTCATCCATAACAGCAGAAAATCCATGCTTAAAAAAAATTACAAATAAATCTCTGTGGCCGATTACTGCTGACTCGTGCCGACTTGACCAAAAACCAGGTTTCATTTGGGGTTGCTCCGTTGCTGCCGCTCAGTCTAATAGGACCTCCTCAGTGGTGGGGTCCAAAACACTCAACTAGAATCAGACTAAATTAGATTAACATAACTCATTAGGGCATAAACATAGACATACACAAGTTTGTTACATTACAAAATAAAAGATTTATAATAAATTGTTGACATCATTAAGTATTTTTATTTATATATGTTCAAACAAAAAATAAATAAAAATAAAATGAGGACAATAATTTACTTTATATCTGTTTTAATCAAAAGTAGACACTAAACAATTAATGTGTACCTATCTATAAGGACTTCCAGCCTAATAAATGTATCAACACTTTGACCAGATGGTTGAATATTTTACTTTTTTCTTATAATCAAGACAGAAACTTTTGTTTATTTCAACTCTTTTTTTTTTTTTTTTTAGCAAAGTAAACCTTTTTTTTATCATTTGATGACGTATAGCAGTAATTTATGTGGAAAAACTGTACTTTCTGTTTCTCCTTCTCCACTGGTTGTCCCAAATTTTTCAATTATTAATTTTTTAAATTTTTTTAAGGAAAGGCTGCTTTGTATGATTTGACGTGAAATTGGTGACGTTGCTAGGCTAACAAACTAGTAGCTTAAATGATTCAATTTTATTTTACTCTTTGTGTCATTTCATTCACATATTTAGATAAAATGGAAGAGAAAACTGCTGAAACTGCCTGTCTTTTGATCAATAAAAAAATAAACAACATTAATTTTCAGTGTTTAGCTAAAAACCCGTCAGTGAAAAAGTTTTCAGTGAGAAAACTGTTGCAACTCCATGAATTTATTGTAACAGCAAAGTCTCGTTAGATACATTTCTTTTCCTCCTTTGACAACACGTCACACATAAGACTGGACGCCCGTCGTCTTGGTGGTGCTGGAGATCGCGGAGATGCTGCTGGCTCTGCTCTCACTTGAGCTCCTTGATTTCCTGCTCTCTGTGATTTCTGTGCGAGCTGACGACACAAAGCTTTTCCGTGACGGGACAAAGGTGTAGCCGGGGACCTGGTAGGCCTGGACATTTTCTGGGCTGTTAGGATTAAAAACAAGACATCACTGTATATGTATTTTTAAACTAAAGGATAGAAAACGGACGATTAAGCAGCATTGTTGTACCGTGAACTGCACGCTTCTCTTCCTGCTAAGATGCTGTAAACAAGGCCTCCAACAACCAGTAAAGTGGAACCACCCCAGCCAACATAGACACCAACGCCTATTTCAAACCTGGCGACACATACAAGAACTAATCAGTTATTCTGATGACATATATTTAACATCCGAAGCGTTCTACATACTTCTGTTCTACATAGGAAGGGTCTTGAAACTCAGTTCTAAGTTTGTTTCCATAGTAAGAGTAAGCGACCATGGAGCAAACCCCTGTAACGACACACACACTTGTTTAGAGATGAAATACAGTTGAGAGCAGCACATGAACTTCAGTTTTACCTCCTGCAAGGTAGTTCATCCCTCCAGCAAAGGTCACTTTTGCATTAGTAATCTCAGAGCCCCCAATCTTTGTGCATTTCATTCCCACTAAGACCAGAATCGACCCAAAGGATGCCAGGATAATGCAGGTAATGATAAGAGCCCGGCACATATGGATGTCCCCTGTTAGAGGACACACACACACGTTACAGTGCTACATTAATGTGCTTCATGAATCTTATTTGTGTTACTTACAGCTCAGGGCAAACAGTGATGGGATCCCTTTGCAGGAAGATACTCCCGTTGAATCAGAAACGCAGTCTTTCCACAAGTTGGAGAAGTAGTTTGACGAAGTCAGGACTATGCCGCTAACCTCAGACCAAGTCCAGATCTCGGTTGGCATTGTGGAACAAACAAGGATCCATCCGGCTACGCAGACCACAAAGCAGCCCATCTCAGTGTACATCACTGTAGTCCTGTAACCCATGCTGGCTTTGATACTCAAATAAAAGACAGAAAACGGGCAAATCCAAACTCCTGAAACTCCAGGACCTCTCTCTGTTTCCAACACAGCCGGTGCTCATGCACCTACATGGAAACACAGTGAGCCACACACACAAATACACAACTCCGTGTACATGATCACATGTTTTGCCTTGAACTGTTTCCTATGTTACCATTAAGTACTTTGTTTGGTGTTGATACTCAGAGGTTTCCAGCAAGTTTTGTTCAGCTCCTATTTCAGACAGTGTGCTTGAGTTAAATTTGGTTCAGCTTTAGATTTAGTTAAGACTTATTGACAAATTATTAATATTTTTTTAATAAGGATACCATTTTTATATGCAAAGTGATGTTGGCAGAAGGATGATGCAGAAATATTTTTGTTAAACTCAAAAAGTCAAAACGCACTTTAAGTGGGATAAACAACAGCAAAAACTGGAAATAAATGAAAAAAAAAACTTTATTATAGCAATTAAGTGAACTTTTCGTTTAGGTTTTCAAGTTATGGTTTTAATGGTAATACATGTCTCGGTTTAATCACAACAATATTTTTAGTAAACATAGGATAGTATGCATTACAGCCAATATGACCGTTTTGCCCTCCTCCACCTTCAAAAAAAAAAAAAAGACAAACATAAACAGAAGCAAACAACTCCAACAAACTCTGATTTTCTTTAAGAGTAAACTGTGACATGAAACATTATTCGTTGGTGTTAGAATGTATACCTTTCTCATTTAGATGTTTGAAATAAAAATAAAACATAACAAGTTACAAATAATATCTGAACTATATTCAGTCAAAAAGACTTTAAAGACAACTACCTGATTATAATAATAATGAAACTAATCTAAATAACTGAGAACAGGTAGGACAAAAAATTATATATATAT
>NC_056510.1:22327272-22340058 GCF_014905685.2 Nematolebias whitei
GGTGGAACTAAATTGTGTACTCAAGGTTCCAGTTACACCCAAAAATAGCAAAAATTTAAAGTATAAAACAAGAAACAATATACAAGGATCCAAGATATATGCTAAATAATAATAATGTAATGTAATATGGTGTATTAAACAGCAGCCTGAACACGGAGAAGCTGGTTTACTCCAAAGCACCAGTACTTTCCTTAAGAATGATTTAAAAGCTTTATCCCTTTCAATTAATAAATGAAGAAAAGAAATACTCAAATAAAAAAGACAACTGATGCCTTTATATGAAGACAAAGTAATGTTTGGCAGACTTTTATAGTGTTTACACAGCCTGAAAGTTAATGGTCTGAATAGAAGAGCTCAAATATAGTGCACAGTGGCATGGTTACATGTCAGCAACAAAACATTTGTTCTACTTTGGTTTTATTGGAACAGGTGATATAAGAGCAAAGGTGGTTTACAGTTTAAACAAAAGAATGGTGGTAAACTGTTGACCCATTAATACAAGTCATATACCATTTAAGAAATGTTGTTTCTGCTTGGTCTGGCCTGACAGAAGAAACAGGTAGGGCACAGTTGAGGTTTCCACAGGTTCAGAATGATTTCTTGGTGTGGTTGTGTGTCTTTCCCTTGTGTCCTTGTGTGTGCACTGTTTGGCTCAGTGCTGTAAAGTTCTGAAAACAGACAGTTTGTGTTCCGGTAAGATAATGACAATCAATAAGAGAATATCCTGATGCATGCTCAATAATCCAGGTAGAAAAATCCAAAAAAGTTCAATCTGGTCCTCTGGACATTCAAAAAAAATAAAACATAGCAAAAAATATAGAAATGTTTCGTCTCTCATCCGAGAGACTTCCTCAGTCTGAGGAGCTGCATTCACCTCAGTCTCTTAAATAGCACCGTCTCAGAGTGGATCAACCAGTTTGCTGCTGACAACCAAAACCAGCTGATCACATGCTCAAGATGCACATGCTCATCAGGCCAGGACTCTGCGGTCTACACTCATCTCCAGGCCAGCGGTCACTCTTTCAAGGATGAAGATGTTCACATCCTGGACAGAGAGGAACGATGGTTTGAGAGAGGAGTAAAGGAGGCCATCTTTGTGAAAAGAAATCGTCCATCATTAAACAGGGGTGGAGGCCTCCGGGTTCAACTGTCCCCCTCTTACAATGCTGTGATTGCTAGTATCACTCAGCCCTCTGTGAATAGTAAACAGCCATCAGTGTGCTAATGATCCATTGTTAGGCTGATGGTCCTTCTTGAGCATGTGGGCAGCTGGGTTTGGTTGTCAGCAGCAAACTGGTTGATCCACTCTGAGAAGGTGCTATTTAAGAGACTGAGCTGAATACAGCACCTCAGACTGAAGAAGTCTCTTGGATGAGAGACGAAACGTTTCTATATTCTTTTGCTTTTTTTTTTTTGTTTTGTTTTTTTGAATGTCCAGAGGACCAGATTGAACTTTTTTGGACGTTAAGAGAACAAAAAAAATTATCCATCTTCAGTGTTCAAGGTTCAAGGTTCTTTATTGTCATTCGCATCACATGTGGTACATGAGAAGGAAGAAACTGTGTACTCAAGGTCCCAGTTACACCCCAAAATAGCAAATATAAACATAAGGATCTAAGCTATAAACTAAACAATAATAAGTACGGTAATATAACGATGTATTAAACATCAGCCTGAACATGAGTCTGTTGTGAGCAGGTGAGTATGAATACATCAGCTTAAAGGCAAGAAATCATCAGCATGGATCATCAAAAAGTGTAAGGTGTCTCTTCAAACTGGATGATGACCTCACTGCTATGGAAAGTAATTAGTCATGTAGGTGGTCTTTGCAGGGTCTTGGCAAGGTCTTCCGACACATACTAACCATACAACTGGTTCCCAATTACGCATAATACAGTGTGTTAAGCCCAGTATGGTTTTCAGAAGGTACAAAATTAAGGGTGGCTCATTAACATGGCTGGAGGGTATTGAGGTTCTGGGAGGAGGGTGGGGGAGCATGGAAAATGTGATGGCAGTGATGCAAGTGTAGAAGTGTCATGATTTCCTTTACCCCAAAGAGGGTTGTTTTTAATTTGATTGATGATTTATTGATAATTTGAAATGTATCAGAAAACCAGTTCTCAAAATTAGTTTGGAACATTTAGCAACCTGTTAGCAGTCTTCTGGTTACTCCAGGATGTTCAACCATGGAGGCTGTCATCCAAACACTCAAACTGGTGACACAAACTTAAACAAGAACAATTATCGCTATTGTTTTACCACTTTAAATGATACATTAGCTTCGGGTTAAGTTTAAATTCTGTTTTTCTTTGAGGAGTACCGCAGTATCAAAGCTGCACCATCCTCTGCCTGCTCAACAACAGAACAGTAACATGTTTCAAATACAGCTTTATTTCTTTGGTTTGCAACTTACAGACGACGTTCCAGATGACCGTGTAGTCTCTGCAGTGGGTGACAGCTGTGGATTCAGTGTAGCAGTCCTTCCACAGGTTGGACCAGTACCAAGCCACCTTGATGATATAAGAACCACCTTCACCTCCTACTTGACTGATTCTCCAGTTGTCCATTGCCATGGTGCACAACACAAACAGCCACCCCAACGATGAGATCAAGAAACCAAATATTTGGATCAAACGCTTCCTCATTGCTAAATTGAAGAAATGTGTTAAAGGAGCATTTGAAAAACAGTCGGAACATACACTTGGATGTTTAGCTGTACACGTCAGAAAGGAGGGTGGAGAGGATGACTGTGTGTCGGTGCTTCTGGTGTTGATAGGGGCTCTGGAAGACGGGTAAGATGTTTTCAGTAAACTTTAGGGAATATGCCTCATGTTTTGGGATGCTTTATCACCTCAAGCTACACTTTTCAGTTGATACTTTTCCATTTGATGAAATACATGACCATATGTGTTTACATTTTAGTCACCAGAAAATACAGTTTTAATGTATTGGAAGGTTATTACCAACCAATAGTGTTATGGTGATGATGTCTAAGATTATTTGAAAATAAAAGCCAAAGCACTGCCATCTGAAGACCCAATAAAAAAAATCAGAAAAACACACAGTATCTGTGAAATCATGTAGAAATCAAAACCGCACAATTGGCTAAAACATTTTTCCCTTTGAGTTACAAAAGGTTTATGTTTATACTACATAAAACAAGATTTAATGTCTCAAAACACCAAAGTTAATGTGAAATAATCCAGTTAAAAATCCAACAATGTTCAGTCAGTTCATCTGGATGGCTTCTTTTTCTTGCTGAGATGTTTCGTCCTTCATCCAAAGGACTTCTTCAATCTGAGGATATACCAACAAAATGAGTCCCACAAACAGCACACTCACATAGTGGGGGAAAAAAAATAATTAAAAAAACAGTTTGCTGGTGATAAGATGGCCTCCGTGGCTCGCCCTCTCCCCCATCAAGTCCTCTGAAGCAGCCATGCCAAAGTGGTTCAAAACACCAAAGTTCATGCTCAGTTTGTTGGTGGCTCCTCAGATTGAAGAAGTCCTTTGGATGAAGGACAAAATGTCTCAGGAAAAAAAAAAAAAGAAACAAAAAGAAATTGTCCAGATGACCTCACTGATAAAAATGTACATGTATTACACAATAATACACATACACAATTTGAAGTACTGCCATTGTACAAAAACCACAAACATGTACAACCAATACAATTATTTATGTTTTTATTTTTTCCATATAAAATACACTTTTTTTGCTATTTACAAAACAGTGATAAAGTTGCAAATGTTTGATTAAAGTGGTAAACTAACTGACCATGTTTTAGATTTTGCCGTTTTATAATCAAAACTTCCAGTTGCAGTCAAAATGTTTACATACACCCATCATGGTCTTGATTGACATAAATTCAGGCTGTTATCAACATATTTGAACTTTTTTTTCAATATAGGAATTATAATACAACATAAAACTTGAATGAATAAAAAAATAAAAAAATAAATGGGTGTGCATGTTTGGATTTATTGTGGATTCCCCCCACAATAATAAATATATACAATACATATGTTCACCAATTTTTTTTTTCAGTAAGGTGAGTAGAAAGGTTGTAAAATGAGACTCAGCTATGACAGGAAGTATATTTGGAAGAGTCATGGTGTGGTTTTATAATGGTCAAATTTATATATTTATTTTTAATTAAAACCCACGCCCACTTTAACCAATCATTACTAGATTAAATGAATTAAACAACAGATATTTAAAATTGGGATAACTTTGGGTGTTTCAACAGAAGAATGACTTCAAACACACATTAAAACCAGTCTGGATAAAACAGACTAACATGAAGATTTTGAACTCTCATTCCACAGCCCTAATCCAATTAAAAAAATTGGGGACTATGTTTAAAACATACATGGGCAATATATGGCAATAAGTGGCCCTTGAGCAATCTCCATATAACCCCCCAACATCCTTAACTGAAAAGAAAAAAAAATATCTGATGAAAATCTGCATTTACTGTAATCAATGAAAGCTAAAACAATAAAATTGGAAACTTCTTAAACAAATACATGTTGAACCTTTTAAATTAAAACTGCCAAAACTTTTTTTTGCTTTGTAAATTTTTTTTTGTTAGTTTGTTTTTGTTTCCGGAACTAGACTTAAATTTAAAGAATCCATAAAGGAAATGTATAACAGGTTTTTACTTATTTTAAGCTAATAAAGCTGTTGCCATGAGCCAGTTTACAGATATTTGGTCCTATATTCCGAAGGGTATTAGGGAGACATACTTTTATCAAGCATGATAACTATGCTATGCAGCACGGTGGCGCAACTGGTAGAGCTGCTGCCTCTCAGCGAGCAGGTCCTTGGTTCAAAACCCCGGTCCAGGGGCCTTTCTGGGTGGAGTTTGCATGTTCTCTCCGTGCATGCGTGGGTTTTCTCCGGGTGCTCCGGTTTCCTCCCACAGACCAAAAACATGCATGTTAGGCTGATTGGTAACTCTAAATTGTCCCTAGGTGTGAGTGAGAGAGTGAATGGTTGTTTGTCTCGTTTGTCTCTATGTGGCCCTGTGATGGACTTGTGACTCGTCCAGGGTGTACCCCGCCCCTCGCACAGTGAGTACTGGACATGGGCACCAGCGACCCCCGTGACCCAAAATGGAATAAGCGGGTAAAGATAATGGATGGATGGATGGATGGATAACTGTGCTATAACAAGAAAAGGCATCTAAATATCTTCCAGATTATCTGTCTTAAAGAAAATTTATTTTCCAAATTACTATGCGGCTCTTCTATTGCTTAAAATAACTCCATTTGACTCTCTGGAAATAAAATGTTGCCCACCATTGGTTTAATAGGTGGAACCATGTCAGGAAACCAACCAAAATAACTAATTCTACCATTTCTGCCAAGAGGAGAGGTCAAATATCCAGCCAGAATTATACCAGGAGTAGGACAAAGACTCTCAAGGTACAACTTACGAAAGAACATTTGAGGTATTGAGCCTGTTTGTATAATGTTATCCAGTGTGGATTTGAATAAAATAAAATAAATTATTGAAATGTATGCTGTATTATCATTCCACCCTAGAAAAAGCCCTGTTCAAATAAATCATGTAATTCCCAAAGTTGAGGTAACAACCATGTCCATGGTGAGTTTTTGTAAACATTTGACCACATCTTGCAGAGTAGAACAGACTGAGGAACAAAATATCCTGAGTTCATTGATTGAACTGTATCTGAAAACATTTACTTCATCCTCCTTGAAGAAACATGAATGAATTTTAAACTTAACTCCTGGCGAGCTATGATACAAATCAGTTACAGTGACTTCTGTTGACGAACAAACTTAATGTAAAACCTTTAACACCCCCTGAAGAATCACACCCCTCACACATACGCATTCCTATCGAAGTGCTGAATCTTGGCGGGGCTGCTGTTTTCTGCAGGCGGCCTCTCGTTTACAGATTTCGTTTGCCCTCTGGTGTAGGAGGAGATGTGTGAATGTGAGACACGCCCCTTGTACACATAGTTTATCTGACTCTGCCTGTAGGAAGACAGAACATGACAGTTAGTCGCCCTACACTCTACTTACTAATCAATAATTTGTTGCTTGTATAAACCTTTTGGAAAAGGAACTTGTTATTGAGAAGCAGAAGATACTTCCTCCAAGGATGCAGAGGATGGAACCTGCCCAGCCAATGAAGAGCGCAGCCCCAAGCTCATACCTAAGGCAAATAAAAACAAGTCAAAACTATAAGTGCAAGCATCAAAGTTCACGCTCAGTAATCCAGGTTAAAAATCCAACAAAGTTCAGTCAGGTCATTTGGACGATTTATTTTGTTGTTGAGACGTTTTGTCCTTCATTCAAAGGACTTCATTAAACCAAGGAGCCACAAGCAACACACTCACATAGCGGGCCAACCAGTTTGCTGATGACAAGATGGTTTGAGGGGCCCGCCTTCTCCTCTGTCGACCCCTTCTGAGACAGCCATAGCCAAAGTGGTTCAAAACATCAAAGTTCATGCTCAATAATCCAGGTAAAAAAATCCAACAAAGTTCATTCAGGTCATCTGTATGGTTTCTTCCTTTGTTGAGACGTTTCATGGCAGCATGGAACTGGTAGAGCTGCTGCCTCTCAGCGAGCAGGTTACCTTGGTTCAAATCCTGGTCCGGGGGCCTTTCTGGGTGGAGTTTGTATGTTCTCTCCGTGCATGCGTGGGTTTCTCCAGGTACTCCGGTTTTCTCCCACAGACCTAAAACATGCATGTTAGGCTGACTGGTAACTCTAAACTGCCCCTAAGTGTGAGTGAAAGTGAATGGTTGTTTGTATCTATGTGTCCCTGTGATGGACTTACGAGCTGTCCAGGGTGTACCCCGCCTCTCGCACACTGATGACTGGTCATGGGCACCAGTGAACCCCATGACCCAAAAAGGAAGAAGCGGTGAAAAATAATGGATGGATGGATGGACATTTCATTTTTCATCCAAGGGACTTCATCAGTTCGAGGAGCCCCAACAAGCTCAGTCCCACAAGCAGCACACTCTGCTACTTCACACTGATGAAGTCCTTCGGATGAATGATGAAATGTCTCAACAAAAAAAGAAACCATCCAGATGACCTGACTAAACTTTGTTGGATGAGTGCAAGCAGTTATTAAATGTGTCCAAGCCCCTGCTACACATGGCATATGGACTGTACTTACTGTATATAACTCAACTATATGTATATATATAGCTATACTCAAATCAATTCACACTACAATCTATGCCCTCATTTACCCATTCATACAGCACTCTACTAGATCGGTACAATTCATCCATCCATTATTTTTTACCCGCTTCTTCCATTGTGGGTCACGGGGGTCGTCGGTGCCCATGTCCAGCAATCACTGTACGAGGGGCAGGGTACACCCTGGACAGGTCCCCAGTCCATCACAGGGACAAATAGAGACAAACAACCATTCACTCTCTCACTCACACCTAGGGATAATTTAGAGTTACCAATCAGCCTAACATGTACTGAATGTTTTTGGTCTGTGGGAGGAAACTGGAGTACCTGAAGAAAACCCACGCATGCACGGAGAGAACATGCAAACTCCACCCAGAAACATGGGACACACATCAGAGGCACTGAGGGTTCAGTGTCTTGCCCAGGGACACTTCAGCTTGTGACTGCTGGTGGAATCGAACCCCCAGCTCTTGCATTGGAGGATGACTGCTCTAACCACTCATCCACAGCAGCCCAAACATCCCTCACACAACACTCCTGACAACTTGCAAACCCAGCAAACAAGCAGACTTGTGGACTATCCAAGTAACAGCCCCAAATAATACATTAGTAGCTGATTCTCTGTCAGGGAGGCGTACTCCTAAAATTTTTGTGTACCCTCAAGCTCCTAAAACCTCAATAAATGACCACTCCTGATAGACATTTTTAAATGCAAGTTTGGTGAATTTTTACTCCCATCTGGTGGGCTGTCTTTGCTATAGAAACTTTTAGGTTTACATCTTTAAAAAGTGATAAAATTCTAAGCTTATAGAACTCAGTGTTGTTAAGGGAAACTTTGTGAAATCAGTCCAATTCAATAAAACTGAATTAATAATAATCAAAAAAACTACAAACATCAAAACCACTAAACCTGCAGTTTACTGGACATAAGCGATTCAAATGATCCAAACAAGATGAAGAGGTTTGCAGTGAATGTTCGCCCAAGATGTCTGCCAAATTTTGTATTAGCTGACACATGTGGGTCAGACATACTAACATTTGTGAGCATTTTCTTTTTCATAAGTAATGGACTTTCAAAAGGACCATACTCAAAGAATGTGTCTTTTAAATCTTAGATTTGTAGGACAAATATATGTGACTTTTGAATGGTCAAATTTATTAACATTATCAATCAAAAGCCACGCCCACTTTTACTAACCCTTACTTGGCTTCCCTTGCAGCTTCTTTCAAAATAAGATTTTAAAATTAGAACCAAATCTGCAGAAATGTTTTAGCAAAATCAACTACTCACTTTTACTGCTGACATTCGTGAAATTTGGTTCTGGTAGGTTGTTTTCTAGAAAATATGATGTCAAATAGGTTTGCACTTCTAAGAGAAGTCAACAAAAATAGGTTTAGTGTATTTTGGGATTTCTCTAAAATCCAAAACTTTTTAATTCGCTTTTAATATGCTATCTAATTTAAGACCAATCTGGAAAGGGTTTGGTAGTTAGAAGCCAAAATCAAATGTATAGTGGCACCAAGCTGCAGTATGAGTTTTAACAGAGAAGAACAAATGGATCAAATACAACAAGGCTCCCTGCTGGAGGAGAGAAATGTGGCTCAAACTGTTCAACAAACATTCAAAAATAAATGATGACGCTTACTTCTGAGCCACAAACATCGGGTCAAAAAACTCAGAGGTTATCCGATGAGCATAAAGAGAACAAGCAGAAAGTGAGCAGAGACCTGAAACAAACAAGGCAGAAAAAAATTAACTTATTGTCATCACGAAAATCATTGATACGCAAACAGATCGCTTAGACTCACCACTTAGAATGAAATCTATGCCAGCAAAGCAAGCGATCTTGGCTTTATTTTTATCACTTCCTCCAATTTTAGTGCATTTCATCCCCACGAGGGCAAATAAAGAACCAAAAAACCCCAAACAGACAGCTGCAATCATCAACCCTCTGCAGGCCTGGAGGTAACCTGGAAAACAAAAGCAGACTAGTTTTCAGTCCAAAGATTTGTCTGTCTTTGTTTTAGAGTTGTTGTTTTTTTTCTTCTCTGTAGCCTGAAAGGTCAATAAGTAACTGACCTATTGAGCATTTTAAACAAAAGCCAGTGATTTAATTTGTCTCATGTAGCTTAAATAGCTTTCAGGCACTTTATGGGTTTTGTGGTGACTTTAGCTGGTATGAAACCTGTTGCTCAAGCAAACGTTACCTCATAAGTGAACCCCTGAAAACAGTCATGCACAGTCCAAAACTGCCCAAGGTTCTCAGTAAATCTCCTTTATAGTTTTCAAGCTCCAGAAACAAAGGCTAAACATTGACATATTTGCAGGTAAATGAGTCCTTCCACTGATGCTTGCATTACAGTTTGATTGAACTAGTACTTAGAGTTGATTTCTTTTTACAAAACTGAAACCAAAAATGAGCAAGGTGAAAATAAAGTTAGTCGACAACCGATCATCAGAAAAGAGCAAAAGGAGGCTGACCATCCATCGCCAGCATGGAGGGAAAGTCTTTGCAGTTGGAGACTCCTGTTGAATCAGTGACGCATGTCTTCCACAGATTGGACCAATAGGTAGCTGTGGTGATTACTGTTCCGTCGAGGGACGAGACCTTCCAGTAGTCCGTCGGCAGGGTGGAAGACACCAGCACCCACCCTGATGTGGTTAAAACAAAGGCCATGATCTCTTGAAGCATGCTGCTCATGCTGTATGAGCTCGTTCGATGGATGGGCTGTGATTGATCGTTAATGTGTTGTGGACAGTTATATTCTGCAGGGAGGAGTTTGGCCCCAAACATCAACAAGCAACCAGTCGTCCATTAAAACTTTTTCCAGCCCCCGCCACAGTGTGCACATCACAGTGTGCACGTCACAGTGTGCACGTCACAGTGTGCACGTCACAGTGTGCACGTCACTGTGACTCTGAGTTGGACAAAACTCCATAAAAAGCAGCTATTTTTTGTTCACAATTTAACTGAGGTAAAAATAAATCAAGGTTATTGATCAGTTAATAATAAACTTTTTTTTTTTTTTTTTTTTTAGAAATGTAACCTTCTTTGTCACCTTGCAGTGGGACGTGAATAAAGCTCAACAGAAACGATTCAGCTTCCTCTTGGATTTAAAAATCAGGATTTAGATGAAATATTAACAGGTTTGTTACCCTGATAACATACCAGTGTAATTCAGTCCCAAAGCATGAAACTAAAGATGAACAGACATGTCACAGACAAAAGTGAACAAAACATAATTAAAAAAAAGGATGATTTTACACATGGCTTAATTTGAGCTGGATCCTGCTGGAACAGGATCTGGGAACTCTTATTTTGACAGCGTGCATTCTGGTAACTGCTTGGATGCGGTAACTCTCAGACTTACTAATAATAACATTATGAACATTATGACTGCCTTGAATGAATAAAACCTATATTGGATATGTAAACTGAAAATAATTACATAAACACTCATTTTAAACACAACAGCCACTTACGACTTCCTAATATCGCATACGAGCTGCCCCTTCAAGGAAGCATTTCTGCTTCTACTGCAAATCAGTTTGACAGTTTAAGTGGGTCATTAATACATTTTTTGATTATTAATTAAAAATACAAGAAGAGAAATGTTTGATGTGTATTATTCACATTGCATATCAAAACAACGACGCTAATTTGTCAAAATAAAAGTGATGAAAATGTTGAAAAGACAGTGCAATTTACTTTCATTAAATAAAAAATATTATAAAAAATTGCCCTTAGTTGGACAACTGAGAATTGAAACACCTTAAAGCCAAGAGAGTCAAAATTGGAGGAGGAGCGAGTGAGTGGTGGGGGGAGTGCCGAGTTAACCAGGCAATCGTACGTCGGCTCAGAACAGTCAAGTGTGTGTGTGTGTGTGGGTGGGGGGTGGGGGGGTAGGATGCTTGACAGAAGAGGTGTGTTCACAAATCTAGGTAAACGTAGATGTTTAACAACCTGTTAAAATACATCAAAATGCAAAATGCAGGAAATTGCATCTACTTTATTCAAAATTTTCTGGGGGAGGACCTCCAGACCCTACACACACACACACACACATGCACGCATGCTATTTGCATTCCAGCATTGATCAGTTTATAAACAAAGCCCTAATTTTACACCAGAAAAGAAAAGTATCTGTTTTTAGAACGTGACACAGAACCCTGTTGTTGCTGCTCACTGTAGATTAATCTGCTGCCATCAGGTGGAGCTGCAAATTCATCCATCCATCCATTATCTTTACCCGCTTATTTCTTTTCGTGTTGCGGAGGTCTCTGATGCCCATGTCCAGCCATCACGGTGCAAGAGGCGGGGTACCAATCAGCCTAACATACATGTTTTTGGTCTGTGGGAGGAAACTGGAGTACCTGGAGAAAACCCACACATGCACGAAGAAAACATGCAAACTCCACCCAAAAAGGTCCATGGACTGGGTCAACGTAACCTGCTCGCTGAGAGGCAGCAGCTCTACCAACTGTGCCACCGTGCTACAATCTCCACACTGTAATCCATTACTTAGCTGTTTACAGGCACATTGTAATGACTTTGATTTTATTTGCATTTTTTTTACCTTTAAACAAGTTGTAAAATAAGAATAAGTGTTACCTCTTTTTGATTAGACACCCAGAATGCATCCACTGTAAGAGCTTCATCTATTTAACCATTTTCAAAAAGGTGACCCCAAATTGTACCAAATATTACCCTTTTCTATTGCGAATGTCCAACTTTGGACAAAGTTTAATAACATTTGAATAGTTGCTCAGTTTTACCCTTGCTTACATGACGAGACTTACAAAAACGGTCAAACAGCAGTGATCAGAGGGAGCTGCCTCTGCTCTCACTACAAAGAAGGAAAAACTGTTGTCGAACGTTTGTTTCTCATAAAATAATTATCTTTTCAGTGTTTTACTGTCTCATTCAAGAGATCTAAAACTGTCAAAAAGAAGCAAACAAGAAAAAATAAAATATGTTTGACAATCTCAGTGAGGACACACTAAAACTCTAGGTTTTTCCAAGATATGTCTTGTGGCTGGTAATTAATTGGACAAAATGGGAATGGAAAAAGAGTTATGGAAAATCTTTCTACTTTTTTTTTTTAAATTCAATTTCTTTTCAAGAAAACTGTGGAGATCCAGCAAAGAACTGAAATGAACCTGCAGAACAGTTTAGTGACATTAGTGTCATGATTTTAGTCATTTTTTAGTACAAAAACCACAAAACAGAACAGAAGTAAAGAATTAAAGCTGTTTTGTTCCGTGGAGCATCTGTTGTTAGTTTCAATAACTGCAGGATTACTTCATATGCTGTGTGACATCTTCATGGAGAATAAAACATATTGTCTGAACAGTTTTTTGTCTCAATTTCATTAGAAATGTTAGTCAAAATACAGAATAAGTCTAAAAGATATGGAGGATTTATCAATCGGAGTAACTTTAAAGTTCTAAAAAAAATTACAATGATAAATTATAAATCAAAGCAAACAAATACATTTTCATAGTTTGACTTTAATTTATAAAGACACTTTATTACTTGGATTTATTTAAATTTTTTTTTTTGTTATAGCAACACTTTTTGAGTCACCAAAAAA
>NC_056510.1:22340158-22343701 GCF_014905685.2 Nematolebias whitei
ACACACACACACACACACACACACACACGCACACACACAAAAAAATCTTATGCGGGAAAGAGTAAAATGTGTAAATACTAAAGAACTTTATGACAAAAGTCCTAATTCTTACAAATTCATTCGACCTTTATTTAGACAGGTAAATCCCATTGAGTCTCGAGGACTCATTTACAAGAGAGACCTGAAAAATAAACTGAATGGGATATTCCTAATTACATTTTTTTTTTTTGTTGTTTACAACAAATTACTTATAATAACTTAAACAAATTCTTCTCTTAAATTGCTCGTGTAGAAACGGTCACAACTGAATTATCAAAAAATATTAGACTCATTGCAATTTACAGTATGTAACAGAATTACACTGTAAAGTTTTAAAGAAATTTTGTCAGCATCTTGACACTTTAAAATGAACTATACATTTTCGGAATGCTGGGAACATCTGCACACAATGCCCCATGCACCTTGTAGATGTGCTATCAATTAGTATTTAACAGTGAAGGCTTCTTAAACGAATAAACGCTTAAGACTTGTGTTAAGAAGGTTCGGTTTGGAGCGACTGAGCGCAGACACCTCCTGATCTTACCTTCCAGCTGAAACATGGTGTGATGTGGTCTGCAGTGCAGAGCTCCAATGGCATTTCCAGCACAATTGTTCCACAGACCCTGCAGTACCCAAGTGGCTGTGATGACTGAGGATGCTCGGCTTGTGGCCCTCCATTCATTGGACACTGTGGCACCGATGGTGGCACCAAGTCCAGCCAGTCCGCTGACAAAAGCCAAAATCTGCCAGCCTGTCATTTGATAGTTCAGGATATGTTTGCAGTCTTTTGTTAAATTCAAGCTATTTAAAGAAATAAAATGTCCTAAAGCAACCAAATTACACTATGGACATGTGTTTCTTCTGAGATGATTAACAGATGGGACATCTTTGCTGCTTGGATATGTGGGATGGACACGGACGCCTCAGAGTGAAACAGTAAAGGAAGGATGAGCTGGCAGTTAGGTATTAAAGGAGAACTGGAAACAGCTTTGTGTGTGTTTATGTTCCTGTCTAAAAAGTATGTTAGGTCTCATATTAACATGAAAATAAGAAAGGAACAATCACTGAACCCAAAGCCAAACAGGTGACAAAGTCCAGTTACTGGTTCATCCATTGGATCACAGCATTTCGTAATGGAAACAGCAATGATTGTCAGAGGATGTGCGAACACGTATGTTATAGTTCATGTTAGCTGCTCTCACTTCAGTGAAGGATTTAAAATAGAAAATGAGAGATAAAATGACTCAGGGTGTTCAAGATTTTTGAAAGTACCATGTGTTTAAATTTAAATGCTCTAAATCTTACAGGAAAATTTGGAAAAATTACTTCCAGAAAAATAAGTAACAGTCTAAGTAGCATTAAACTTCAGGGGACTTCGAGGTTGGTCTGTCCATAACCATGGCTGAGGTCGCCGAGGTAGTTAAAAAGCTACGCGGTGGCAGGGCTCTGGGGGTGGATGAAATTTTCCCTGATTTCCTTAAGGCTCTAGATGTTGCAGGGCTGTCTTGGTTGGCAAGCCTTCACATGGACATCGGGGGCAGTGCCACTGGATTGGCAGACTGGGGTGGTGGTTCCCCTCTTCAAAAAGGGGGACCAGAGGGTGCACTCCAATTACAAGGGTATCACTCTTCTTAGCCTCCCTAGTAAGGTCTATTCAGGGGTACTGGAGAATTGAGTCCGATCGTTGGTAAACCTCAGACCCAGGAGAAACAATGCAGGTTCTGTCTTGGCCATGGAACACTGGATACCATACCATACCATTTTATTTATAGAGCACTTAAAACAGCGACAAGGCCAACCAAAGTGCTGTACAGACAGAACAACAGACAACACACAAAGCAATATACAAAATGAAGTAAATCAGAAATTTACACATAAAACCGATACAGATACAGATAATGACGACTAACCAGTGTGGAGCATACAGGTTCAAAACACAGATCATCTGGTGTTGAAAGCCACCGAATAGTAGTGGGTTTTTAAACAGGATTTGAAAACCGAGAGGGAGGGGCCTGTCTGACAAGCAGAGGTAACTCGTTCCAAAGTCTTGGTCCTGCTACAGAGAAGGCCCTGTTCCCTCTGCGCTTAAGACGAGTTCCTGGAAATGTGAGGAGCAACTGGTCCGCTGACTTCAGGGAACGTGGTGGGACACATGGTTGTAGCAGATCAGAGAGATGGGGGGGACTGTTCAGTGATTTGTAGACATACAGGAGTATTTTGAACTGGATTCGAAAGTGAACTGGTAACCAGTGCAGTGAGGCCAAAACTGGTGTAATGTGCTCTCTTTTGCCTGTACTGGTTAAAAATCAGACTGCTGCATTCTGGACGAGTTGTAGTCGTGCAATGGAGGTCTGATTGATACCAAACAGGAGTGAATTTCAATAATCAGGCCTAAATGTAATTAATGCATGTATTACTGTCTCCAGGTTATTTTTGGACAATATGGGCTTCAGTTTGAACAGCCGCCTCCGTTGGAAGAAACATGATTTAACAATCATGTTTACGTGACTGTTAAGTTTCAGGGAAGGGTCCATTATCACCCCAGATTAGTGACTCTGTTTTTCTGACAGGGTTAGAGTGGAGAGGTCGATACAGTGGTTTGTGATTGTGTCGTTGGGAGGGAACAACATGACTTCAGACTTCTTTTCATTGAAACTCATGAAACTTAAAGCCATCCGGTCCCTGATGTCAGCCAGGCAGTCGAGCAGAGGTTGAATAGAGCATGTGCCATTGTGTCTTAGGGGGAAGTAAATTTGACAGTCATCGGCATAGAAGTGGAAGGGCATGTTGTGTTTCCGGAAAATAGCACCAAGCGGCAGCAGGTATAAAGAAAATAGGAGTGGACCCAGGACGGACCCCTGCGGAACCCCCCATTTAAGCTCTGCCGCTGCAGAACTAAAATCCTTGATGGCGACACAAAAGGATCTGTCAGCGAGGTAAGATCTGAACCAATTGAGGGCTGACCCTGTGATGCCCACCCACTGCTCCAACCTAGCAATGAGGATCTCATGGTCGATGGTGTCAAAGGCGGCTGTAAGGTCCAACAGTGTGAGTGTGGTGAGGAGAGTGCTGAGTTGTAAGGCAAAGCTCTCCGTTTACTGGTCGGTCTATGTTCCTACCCTCACCTATGGTCATGAGCTCTGGGTAGTGACCGAAAGAATGAGATTGCGGATACAGGCGGTTGAAATGAGTTTCCTCCACAGGGTGTCTGGACTCTCCCTTAGAGATAGTGTGAGAAGATAAACAAAGTCCATGCTCAATAATCCAGGTATACAATCCAACATTTTTCAGTCAGGTCATCTGGACAGTTTCTATTTTTGTGCTGAAACGTTTCGCCTTCGATCCGGAAGGCTTCATCAGTCAAGGAAACACACAAAACAGAACTGATTCTTCCCCCAACAGCTTACTCCAAAGTAGAATAAACCAGTTATGTTGGTTCTGATTGTTGTGTGGTTGGTGTTGTGTGTTTCCTTGACTGATGAAGCCTTCCGGATCGAAGGCGAA
>NC_056510.1:22343801-22366647 GCF_014905685.2 Nematolebias whitei
GAAACTGTCCAGATGACCTGACTGAAAAATGTTGGATTGTATACCTGGATTATTGAGCATGGACTTTGTTGTTTTCAACCAGTTTGACAGGACTGTCAACAAGGAAGAGGGCCGGCAATGGAGGAGGGGGCGTGACAAAGAGACCATCTTAGCACCAACATAACTGGTTTGTTCCACTTTGGAGTAAGCTGTTTGGGGAAGAATCAGTTTTGTGTTGTGTGTTTCCTTGACTGATGAAGCCTTCTGGATTGAAGGCGAAACATTTCAGCACAAAAAAGAAACTGTCCAGATGACATGACTGAAAAATGTTGGGGTGAGAAGTTCAGTTATCCAGGAGAGACTCAGAGTAGAACTGCTGCTCCTCCACATTGAGAGGAGCCAGTTGAGGTGGTTCAGGCATGTCCGACTGGGAGGAGACCCTGGGGAAGACCCAGGACACACTGGAGATACTACGTCTCTCAATTGGCCTGGGAATAACTTGGAGTTCTCCCAGAAGAGCTGGAAGAGGTGGCTGTGGAAAGAGATGTCTGGGCCTCACTGCTCAGCTGCTGCCTCTGCGGCCCGACTTTGAACCAAGTGGCAGATAATGGATGGATAGATGGATAGATGGATAGATGGATAGATGGATGGATGGATGGATGGATGGATGGATGGATGGATGGATGGAAACATCTCTATAGATGACCTTGGAGACAAGAGCAGTGATCATGAAGTTTTGATTTTCAGCTTTTAACGTTTCCATTATGTAACAATCTAGGAAGAGCCACTGAAAGGATTAATCTAAATCTAAACTACAAATGTGAGATGATTTCACACTAATTTGTTCATTTTTTCATCATTATATTATATGTGGTATGTAACTGACAGAATAGAACACACTTAGGGCCTAGAAATGTTTTATTTATACTTAATTTTTACATCTTTAATAGTAGAAGACGAAGAAACTTTTTTTAAATTCTTTTTTTTATTTTAGAGATCTTTTGGGTTTTGGGGGATAAGAGCGATTCAAATCATGAAATATGATTATATTAAATAAGATTTAATTAATGTTAAAAATTACAGTTTGCATTTTCAGCACCACATTTATTTAACGACTTTTCAAGAAGCAACTTGTCGGCGACAGGATGTGCAAGCTGCAGATCAGAGCGTTTTATTAAAAGTTTGTGCTTTTTGTGTTCGTGTTGTGTGTCCAGAGCTGCAGCGACAGAAAAGGCTCAAGACGTAAAAGAATAATAAACATGGAGACCCCCTGCCGTGAATGTTATAGTTTTAAACAAACATCTTGTGCAATCCGTTAGTGTTTAAAGTATGAGTTAAGGAAGACGCTCAGCTCTTCCGATCACAGGCCCACCTTCTCTAGCCTATGCGCCACCACTCCCCCAGCTACTACCACACCATATTTTAGCTAAATATTTGTAAAAGTCATTAAGTTATTAACCTTTTTTAAGAAGTTAAAAAGCTGTGGCAGCCATCTTGAATTGAATTGACCCCAAAAGTCAATCAGTGTTCTGGTTCCATGTATTTAGCCACTAGAGAGCAGCAAATTCTCACATTTACCAGTTTTTTTTTTCTTGCAGTCTCATTGAAAGTGTTATTTTATTTATTTAGTTTAATTGCGGATTGATATCGACAGGATGCTTTTTGTGTTTACGTGCAACCTACAGAAGAGGAGAGCTGCTCAAAACTAAAAGGTGCCCGGTGTATAAATGTGAATGTTGTTGCAGATGCTCAGTTTTTTGTCCCTCGTTTTATTCAGTGCTCTAGCGCGTGCAATATTGTTTCAATATATGTTCATTTTTATATTTAAATCAAAACTGGGTGCACAGGATCTTTGCAGAGATCCGAGGTCTTAGCAGACAGTTTCAGTACATTTTAAACATTCAGTCTAAATGAAAATGATTATTTGTATTTAATTTGTGCTGTGTCATGACTGGTGAGATGCAACTTTAAACAACAACAACTAGAATGCTTGCAAGATCATACACAAAAGGTTTTTTAAGTTCAGCAGACTGAAAGTGGTTGATGAATTCATGGAAGATGACTGAACGTAACAGGTTTTTTTCTTGACTTTTTGTGTCTTTTATTGAAACCGACCTTGTGCTTCACAATGAGAGAAATGGGTTTCGTGGAGTGCCTTCGTGTTTCTCGTCTTGTCGCATTTATTTGTGGATTTTTTTTTTTGTGCGTGTGTGTGTGTCTTGACTCGCCAGGGCCTCTGAACAGAAGCACATCAGTGTGACGGAGCACCTCAGCGGCAGCTGGACCTTGACCTGTACCTGGGTGTTCACGCAGGTGAAAACCACCGAGCGCACGCGGCTCTTTGTGTACTGCTGAGGCTGTGAACACGGCAGGCATTCACTGAACAGATCCACAGTTCTTTGGCTGTGGCCCAAGGCCTTCAAGGCCCAATGTGTGCATACGAGGGTCTCAGCTGTACAGCGAGATAGCAGTGCCTATCTTGCTCTCTGTTGCTGGATTCCTCTGATTGTCTACTTGTGACTCCCTGCCTCTTCACTCTTTCAGCCTTTGTATTCACAGCTATAAAGCAGCTTTCCAGAGAATAAAAATACTCACTGAAGAAAATAACCTGGAATAAAATTGTACCTTTTATGACGTCAACATAAATGCACAGCTGAATTTGGAATAGGTACAAAGCAGATAATATATTTTATTACTTATTGTATATTACTGAGCACTTTGTTTTGCTTATTTTTCAGGTTTATCAGTTGTTTGTTGCTTCCTCCACAGCCCTGAACAGAAGACAATATCGTCATTGTTATATCCATATATTGTCCACGTGAAGCTGCCATCAAATTGAAACAGAACAACTTCAAATAAATTATTGACAGACAAGATTTTAATAAACATTCTTTAAAGAAAGTTTAGACGAGTTATATATTGGCTTTTTAGGATTTACAACTTCGCACATTCTGTTTTGAACTTAAACAGCCCTTAACTCGTTTTTTTTTTTTTTTTTTTTAACAAAGAACATATGTTTAAAAGAAGTGGAAAAAATGGAACTAAATGTGATATTTCTGAACCAACATGAATGTTTCGACCAGCTCCCACACATGTTTGCTGTATGTTTAATATATTATATATTAATTCTAGAATTGTGCCGCTCAAGGTGGTTGCATGTTGGAGCAGCTGTGTTACTTTCATTCTGAGATTTTGCTTTTGGAAACTTTAATTCCTATTTTTCTGGATGTAAATCACGTTTTTTGGCTGATTGTTTCCTCTGGTATCAGATGCTGTGCATCTGGAAGGATTTTTACTGAAACTTTTTTAGTTTTGGACATTTGTTATGATGCGTAGCCATGGAAACTAGGCAGTTTTCTACAACCAACAGCAGCTGATTAACATCTCAAAAGCTCAAATAATATCTCAACTACAGCACCAAATCTCACATGAGTTGAAAGGATGTTCTGTGGACGCATTCTCATCTACCTGCCAGCTGTGCTCGAGTGCCTGACCACTGAGATCCTGGAACTAGCAGGAAACATGGCTCATGACAGCGGAAGGACAGGATCGTCCCTCGGTACCTACAGTTGGCTGTCCGCAACGATGAGGAGCTCGGCAGACTGCTGGGAGGAGCAGCATTCGCTCTGGGAGGAGTTCTGTCCGGCATTCGGGCGGTTCTACAGCCCGGGGGAACCGAAAGGCCAGCCGAGTTTGGGTGGACGGACCTGACGGCATCTGCAGCCAGTTTCTTACAATCCACTGTGAGATGGATCTTTACAAGAGATCCTTCCTGACTACAGTCATCAGTATCAATAGCATCTCTTAATGAAATGAGGATAACGAGTTACTACAACAAATAATTTCCCTCTGGGATTAATAAAGTATTTTTGAATTGAATTGAATTGAATTGATATGGTTAGGGGACGTAACTGTATTTTAACAAAACATATCATCAATGCTACAATCTTACTATCCTTGGAAATTAAAAATACATATATTTTCTATATATATTTTACATGGATACCATAAAAAAGTGCAACAAGTGTTAGCTTTGTGTTTTTATACCTTTAGCACTGGTGGTGTATCTTTGCCGATGATATGATGTTTATATGAAACATTCAGGTGGCATACTTACAGTTCAATATGTGACCTTTCATGCTTTTAAATGAAGTAAAAGTGGCCGTCTGGACAGCAAAATAAAAAAAGCAAAAAGAAAAACTGCACATTCCAGTAAAAACCTTGGGATGTTCAACCATGTAAACCTCTTGTTTTAATAGTCGCAATATTAGAAGATGATGTACAAGAGCAAAGAAGAGTTTCTAACATCCAGATGGTTCTGGATCCATCTTCACCACTAGAGAGCAGACTGCTGCTTTCTTTGTCATATTGTTCACATCGCTTTACATCTAAAATCTCTAACTTTAACACCCAAATTGTTCTAAATTATCCAGATAGTTCTAATTTTTTTAATTAAACAATGTCTCCTCAAATTGAGAACTATTATTCCTGTGGACTATCTGATTATTTTGCCTGTTCTTTGAGTATTAAAATAAATGTTTAGCTTTTCTTAATAACCCAACATCATTTTTTTTAATTGCTATTGTTTAAGGTTAGTTTTTTGAGTCTGAAATTTGACTGTGAAGTCAATTATAAAAGCCAGTGCTGGAGAAGTTAAGCCTGCATAACAAAAACAAACAAACAAACAAACAAAAAAAAGCAATTCGATTTCAAAATTTTATGAAAATATTTAATTTGTAGCTTTAATGTATTTAAAGTTAGCAGAAAAAATATGCTGTCTTTTTTTAATCTGAGGCCTTGAAAAAGAGCAAACAACCAGATGGAGTTGATGAACGTTGGGTTTGGATTATAAACCTGTGGATTATAACATAAATTGTGATTAATTTATTAGCTTTTCCAGCTTATGGTCCATACAGATATGTTCATCTTTACTCAGGAGGCAGCTGCTATTTTTTTTCCCTTTCTCCAATAATTTCAACTCAATAATTAGCTTCAGAAAACAAAAGACGACCAAAATGTTATATTTGTCTTCTTTTTTTTTTATCTTTACTATTTTATTATAATATTACAATAATTCTCTGAAATATCATCACCCCAACCTGTCACTCAAGTTCAAAGTCAACTATCAAGCGGCCCACTTTGATCACTTCAATTTCTCTGCAGCATTGTTCACCTGTCAGGAGATAATTACACAGCCTAATCTCTTCATAGTTACACAAGTGTACGGCACAATCAGGCCGGGTGGGACTTCTCAACAACTTGTATCTGTATAATGAGTCATAATAAGCTGCTAACACGAGTCTAAATATTATTTGGGTGGGTGTTCAGGAGCTTGCGGTTTCCACTGGCATTAGAAGTGGGTGTATGGCGAGAAAGCTTTCCTCTTTCTGTTTGGAGAAAACTCCACATGGCTTAAATCTTTGGCTTTTGTTTTTACGTTTGCCTTCTGCGTTGAGCTACCTGACTGCTTATCAGGGCGTGCCTCGCCTGGTAATCTGCGAGCGCAAACATTTTGAATAATGTAATAATCTGTTTAATAGAGCAGCAAAGGAGAGGCTTAACAAACACTGCTATCTGATTGCTGTTGTGCTGCGATCAGTAACCATTGCGTGACCAGTCCAGCTATTAAAGCTTAAGGCCTCCAAACTGGCAAATATGTCATGTTTGACTGGATTAATATACTTTAGAGTCTTGGTTGTTTGCAGTGTCTTTGGTATGTGAGGAACAAAACGGTTGTCATTATAAATTTCCCAATTATGTTTATAACAAAATTCAAAATAAGTTTGAAATTGCAGGGTTTTTTTTTTTTTACTTCTACAAGTTCTGCTTACTCCATTCAGTCAGGTCTTTCTACTTATACTTTTATTTGTATTATCGAACATTTTGCTTATTTTTTCCTCCTGAACAAGAACTGCGTCTTCCATAAGCTCCACTCCTGCCTCACAGTGAGTCGGAGTAATTTGTAACCGTACGTGTCTAAGAATTTGACAGCTGTTTACACGTGTAAGAGATAGGTGTGTCGCTGCCGCTGAAAGGACCCAACGTTCGATAGCTGAACTTTGAGTTAAAGGTCACCATTTCAAGCATCTCTCCACAAAAGCTCTTGTTAGTTCTTCTGTGAATGTGGTTTGTGACAATAGACTGCAGCTGTAGTGAATTATGATTGACGGAGAAGCGTTTCGGCTCCTCTGCCATATATGAATCATTATGTCTCTGCAGAAAAACAGATTTTTTTTTAATTAAACATAACTTTTTTTAATGTGCGGATGTATATAACTTTAAATATTCATGTTGCTCAATTTTACTCAGTTTCATTCAAATGTGATCCAGTTAGAGCAGCGCAGACGGCGGTGAACGTGTCAAGCTAATGTTGATCCCTGTAATTTAGTGTCATTGAGTGGGCTAATCCCCTCAGAGACTGCGGGCCAGGGCTTCAGCTCATCAACACGGTCAAGAAGTGGAGTTTCAGTCAACACACACGTCCTGGTTCTCGTTTCACATCAGCATAGTGCGCCATCTCAGAACTGGGCGACGCTCGGTTGCTGTTGAGAGCATTCGATCTCCCGTAGACCTGTGCCATGAGATCCTAATTGTGTCTGCGAAAGCAAATGTTTTTAATGTCTGTATTTCAGGTGTGGGATGCCAGAGTGTCAGGAGTGAAGTGAAGGAAGTACTGCAGAGAGGATGATGATATCGAAGTGTGTAAATTGAATGCGAAGATGGAGTTGCGCGCGTGTGTGTGCAGCATGACTGATAGGGCTCCCCCTCGCTCGGCACTTCCACTATTTAATTGCATGAAAGGAAAGGAGAGGAGATTGCAGGAGGCTGGCGGTGTGAGCGAAGAGAATGGATTTAGAATGTATTAGTATTGGCAGCAAGGCGCCGGCGGTGGGAGGCTGCCCCAGGCCGCTGGGCCTCTTCATGCAAGCGCAGGTGAGCTGTGCCACCTCCAGCCTCGGCAGCCCCCTTCCTGGTATTACTTTATTATCGCACTCTCCTCACTGAAAGGCCCCTTCCAACTGTACCGGGGCCCACACAGGGAGCGGCTCAGAGTCCTCCCCTTATCTTGATGTTTACAGGGAACAGTGATTTGCCACACGCCCCGCTCCAGCCGGACCCCACTGTTCCACTTCTTTAAGTGTGATTGGGGCCCCTGCTCACCTAATATCTCCACCCTGAGAAGGCCACCTTAGTTGGGGAGTGCTTGATGTTTCCTGAGCCTGAAAAGTGGTGCAAATCACCCCTGGAGTCCTAAAGCATGAGAAATTGTTTGATACTAATGCTGCTGATATCCTGAAATGTCTATACCCCTTTCTGCACAATAGGTGATATTGTTGACAGCCACCCAGAGTGATTGAAGCCATTGTCCCACGCTGATCTTACCTCATAGGCATCTCCATGCAGTGAATGTCTTTGTGTAACTGCATCACTGTAATGTATCCCCTCTATAGTCTGGGCAAAAGGACAAGGATCTTTACTTCATCCCCAATAAAACTCTGTGTTAACCGAGCTGCTTGTCAAACAGCTGATAGCCGACTGATGTTGGCTGCTCCAACACCCTCTAACCACGGGATGATGTAACCCAGAGAAACCTATCCTTTTCCTATTGGCATTGTTTGTCAGACACGCATGAATTTGGGTCATCTATGGCTTAGACAGTAAAATTACATAAAATATTATTGAATATTTCACAAACACAATCTGACAACTACACCCTCCCCTTCATTCCCAGACGAAAGCAGCAATACTCTGCTGCAGTACAACAGCAGCTCTACCCCCTTTGCTTGAACCCTCCCCTCGGGATGTGTGTATGCTAAAGGGGCACTCACACTGTGAATAAGATTAGTCTGCCTCTAAGTGTACAACATGCTTACGCCACTTGACTTTGAATTGGTACTGATTTGGGGCATTGCGGGGTTGTTGCGGGGAATAATGCGCTGGCCGGGTTTTATGCGATGCATGTTATGGGGAGCCCGGCCTCGTCTGCATGCATGTTTTTTAGGCGGGAGCAGCATTTTGGATAAAGCTGTAAGCTGCTTACGGCCGTGGAGAGAGGTGATTACAGGGCCCACCTCCGTAGGACTGACTAGAAGCTGGGAGGCAACTGTTAGGTCAGTGGTGCCACGGCTTCACCACGCTTGTCTAGCGTCATGCCAACACATTCTGCCAACACGCCTGCCAACCAGCTCTCTTTTCTCTGTGCATTGCTACATGCTACACTGTTAAATGGGCCATTCCTTTATATAATAATCTCACCTACATGCTTGCATGGTCAGCTGTGGGTTTCATTGTTGAAAAAATGTAAAATTAATTTAAAAAAAATGCTATTTTATCAATCAACTCAAAGTTTTATAAAAAGAATAGTTCAATTTTTTTGAAGTGGGGTTCTGAGGAGTTAGACATTGCTCCGTTTTATCACTGTGAAATATGAAGTACAGTTTTTTTTTTTCATGCGACATGAGCTAGCAGCTGGTCTGAGTGGGGCCAGATTCAAAGCTAGTTCTTGCCATCTAGACAACTTTTATCTCAAAAAGGTTTGGCTAGTTTCTCTATGTCACCTATGAATATACGGGTAGGCTTGTTTGCTTGTAGTTCAGTTTTTTAACACATGTCACAGCGGGCAAGATTTTATATAGAGAGCTCAGTATTTCTGAGTTTGTATTTGATGTAAAAAGTTTGAGAACTATGGCATTAGACGATGATTTGCACAGAAATATATGGACGTTCAATGAGACTGTGATTCGTTACTAGTAATGGTATATTTGAAATTTATATAAAAATTTGACATAATCAAGATACGTAACTATTTATTCAAAGGTAATGTGGTCTACAAAAACAAAAATGTTGTAGCAGTTCAGGTAAACACCATTTTATAAGATTTTACTCTGCCTTATTTTTTCGTCTCTTTGCTCAGTTATAATAAACATGATACACATATTCTGTTGCAACATTTTAAATGTTTCATAATGATCTGCAGATGACTTGGTCTTCAGTGTAAATAACTATAGACTTCTATGTAATAACTGTCCAAGTAAAATATGACAGCTGTGTAAAAGTACACACAATTACATTTGCATGAACCCAAAATCTTTAAGGGTGAAATTATTTCAAGACAGCAAGCTTCTGGCTTGAAACCAGCCACGCTCGGACTAGCTGTTAGTTTGTTTCCCTCAAATGAATGTATGTTTGATATTCCAAACTAATGATGCTCTATGCAAATATAAGGCATGAATAATTTTGAAAATTGACAATAACTCCACAAATCACCGCCAATCCTTCCATCCATTATCTTTACCCACATCTTCCTTTCCAGGTCACGAGGGTCAATGGTACCCATATCAGTCACTGTGAGAGAGTGAGGGGACACTCTGGACAGGTCTCCAGTCTATCACAGGGACAGAGACACAAACAAGACAAACATTCACTCTCTCACTCACACCTAGAGACAATTTAGAGTTACCAACCAGCCTAACATACATGTTTTGGTCTGTGGGAGGAAACCGGAGAACCTGGAGAAAACCCACGTATGCACGGAGAGAACGTGCAAACCCCACCCAGAAAGGTCCCCAGCTGGGATTTGATCTGACAACCTGCTTGCTGAGAGGCGGCAGCTCTTAACAGATCATCATTTAGAAAAATCTAAACTATTGATTCTTCTTCTTCTTCTTAAAACTTAAACCTTAAAAAACTTCTTAAACCTACAAAGTGCTCTACAACCTAGCTCCATTTTATATTTGATATCTTATTGTTACATATTTTCTTAACGGAGCACTTTGCTTTCAGACTGCAGGCTTACTTGCAGTTCTTAGAGTTTCCAAAAACAGAATAGGAGGAAGATCTTTCAGTTATCAGGCTCCTCTCTTGTGGAACCAACTTCCAGCTTCTGTCCGTGAGGCTGACACATTGTCCAGTTTTAAGACTGGGCTTAAGACTTTCCTTTTTGATAAATCTTATAGTTAGGGTTGGCTTGTTATGCTGCCATAGGCTTAGACTACTGGAGGACAAATTGACCTCATTTATTTAAATGATTTGCTAAAATTGAATAGTTTTCATGTGATACTATTTCTATCTTAATGTGATTCTCGACCTGCCATTGTGTATCTGTTCCTACCAAACCCAGCTGGTCGAAGCAGATGGTCGCTTGTCCTGAGCCTGGTTCTGCTAAAGGTTTCTTCCTCACGAGGAAGTTTTTCTTTCCACTGTCGCCTTCATGCTTGCTCAAGATGAGAGTTCTGTGATGGAGTTAAATTCAAAGCAGTCTGCTCCTCAGATAAATTCAATTCAATTCAGTTTATTCATAAAGCACCAAGTCACAACAGAAGTTGTCTCAGGACACTGAACCAAATATTGTTAACTTATTATTTTTATATATGAATGTTTCTGTTCAGTGCCCTGAGATGACTTCTGGTGTGACTTGGATCTATATAAATAAACTGAATTGAATTATTTTTCTTCTTCTTCTTCCAGCTTTTCCCTCTTCAGGGTTTGCCACAGCGAGTCATCCTCCTTCATCTCACTCTCTCTGCATCCTCTGTCTTCCTCACTACCTCCACGTCCTCTCTAACTGCATCCAAATAATCTCAAACATAAAAAACTATGCCAAAATTCATGCTCAATAATCCAGGTTAAAAAAAATCCAACAATGTTCAGTCAAGTCATCTGGATGATTTCTTTTTTTTTTTTTTTTGATAGACGTTTTGTCCTTCATCCAAAAAACTTAATCAATTTGAGGATTTTGCTGGAAATAAGATGGTTTCTGGGGGTTAGGGTTAACCCTAACCATTCTTTTTCACTATCAAACTGGTTGGTTCCCTATGGGAGTGTGTTGCTTGTGGGACACAGTTTGTTTGTGGCTCCTCAGATTGATGAAGTCCTCTGGATGAAGGACGAAATGTCACTTGACAAAAAAAAAAAAAAAGAAATTGTCCAGATGACCTGACTGAACATTGTTGGATAAAAAAGTATGTCATTTGTTTCTAATAGTTTAGGTTTGGTTTATTTGTCATGTGCAAAATCAACACTAGGTCAACAATGCAATGAAATGCTTAAGACAAAAAGAACCGTCTCGACTCACCAAAAAAAAAAAAAAAAAAAGAAAGAAAGAAAGAAAACAACAACAACAAGAAATATTAAAACATGCAGCAAAAATACTAAAAACATACAAAAAAATACTACTAGCATACTAAAAAACATATGAAAAAATACTACTAAAATACCAACACCAATGAGTCAAAGCCACTGATCATTGACAAGTAAGGAGACAAACACTGAATATCTCATTTTATTTTACCTTAATCATAGTTTTTTTTTTTTAGGCCAACAGGTGAATTGTCCATCTTTGAATCTGATGTAGGAAACATGGTGTCAGAAATGACATCCTGTGGTCATTGGTCTGGTGGAGTCCACACCTCAACAGGTCAGAACTGTTTTGACAGCAAAATAGGGGTACAACATTATGTATTTTAGGTGTTGAGGGTTTTAACAATTATTTAGTGACAATAAATAAATTAAAAGAACAAAAACATTCTCAGAGTAAATTTTGATGTAATAATTAAGTGTCAGAAAATGCTACTTTACTACCATGAGCCTGCAGTCTGTGTGGTTCTGCCAGTTTCTTGAGCTGTAAATAATTAACCTTTACTGAGGCAGCAACCACATCCTGCCTAATGTTGTTCTAATAGATGTATTGTCTTCCTTCACTGTAAATCCTATATTTGACGAGAGCCTTCAGGTTCTCATCAAGATATAAAGCAGGTGAGAAAGTGGACCAGGTCATTAAACAGTTTTTGTTAGATAGATATTGATGGGCCAAGCTGCTGGGTAATTGGATGCATGTGATGGAATAAAAACTGAAAACTTTTGGAATGTTGCGGACATCCTTAAACTTAAAACAGGGATCTTCTAAAAACTGACAGCAAGTTTGGAAGGTTATTTTCCATCCTGAAGATTAATCTGCTTCATCAATACTGAAAACAGACCATAAACCCTTTTAGCTAGCAAAGTTGTGCATAAAGTCCAGTGATTTGTATTAAGTCTGCTCATCTGACTCATCAACAGTCACTTGTTTCATCAGGGCAAACAAATGTAAAATATCAGTTTTAAAGGATTTCAAAGCTTAATCTTGATGCTTTAACTTGAAAATCTTTCACAGTGCTCATTATATATCAGCTCTTTGGCCATGACTATGAACACTTCATACTTTGTCCAACTCTCCAAGTTGGCTGATGTTCTGGAATATGATGGTTTGTGTGTGATTTCTAACCATCCTGACTGTATGCAGCAAAACATTTAAAGTGGTGTGAGTCATACACATCCCTTTTAAATGATGCAAATGCCTGGAAGTCATTTTACATTTCTTAACTTTTCATGATTAGTTAAATATCTTGTTTTGTTGCATTTTACTGAAGTAATAAAGCTGCAAGAACTAACGTTGCCTCAGCCTCAGTATTAATGATCATTTTAGGCCTTGCAAATAACATCATGTGAAATCTAATGCTTCAGTGGGATATTTTGTGCAGTTGGTCAGAGTATCCATTCTTCATTCATGCATAGTCTTTACCTGCTTTTTCCTTTCTGGGTCACAGGGTTAATGGCACCCATGTCCAGCAATCACTGTGTGAGAGGCGGGGGACACTCTGGACAGGTTTCCAGTCCTTCACAGGGACGCAAAGAGACAAACAAGAACAACCTTTCTGATTAGGATTTAGTTTATTGTCATATGCAGATTAACACAAGGTCAGCAATGCAATGAAATGCTCAGAACAAGAAGAACCGTCTTGACACGCCAAAAATAACAAACAATAATTACCGAAGCATGCAACAAAAATACAAAACAAGGCATCAAAAGTTAAAAAGAAATACATCTACAGCAGCATGGTCCAATTAATATAAGAAAATATAAGATAGCACTTTATTTACAGAACATCTACGGTTTCCCCGTGGAACTGAACTGTTCCGTAGATTTCGGTCCGTGCAGACAGATGGAGGAACATTGATACAGCCGTCATGACAGTCCGGAAAACAACAGGAACAAAAAAATAGCGAGTCGAAGCGAAGCTCCCGACAGTGCTGACGTACTGCGGCGTGCATGACGTCACTCTCTCACTTACATCTATGAGAAATTTAGAGTTACCAATCAGCCTAACATGCATGTGTTTGGTCTGTAGGAGGAAAGCGGAGTACCCGGAGAAAATCAACGCATGCATGGAGAGAACATGCAAACTACACCCAGAAAGGTCCTCAACCAAGATTTGATCCGGCAACCTTTTTGCTGAGAGGCAGCACTACCAAATTTGCAGACGTCAAAATACTTTCAGCTGCTATCACCATGAATTTTAGCTCAATCGCAGTAAAACTTCCTGTTATAGCCATTTTTGTGTTGGTGAATGTCAGTTAGTTGTGGCGGCCATATTGAATTGGGTTAACTCTTAAAGTTAATCAGTTATAATTATACATCCAGTGATTACTGTCCGAGTGTTTTTTGCAATCTGCCTTGAGGTTCACAAGGCGTTTAGCGAACAAACAGACAAACAAACTCACACACGTACAAACAAATAGACCAGACAAAACCATTTTCAGCTGCCTTTTGCTGGTTGGTGATTAAAACAAACACTTTAGGCTCCACACAGCACAGTCACAACTTCTGTCATTTTAGCTGTAGCTGCGTTGGCACTTCTCTGTCACGCTTTGTCTCCTGAGAGTCTGGCGGCTTGCTTCAGAGACAGCAATGGTAAAAGCCTTTCTGTCTTAAATGTCTTTCAGAAGCACACTGCGAGGATTGGCTATCACTGACCTTGTAGTAAACATTGTGTGAAAGCAGCTGGAGTGTAATCTCGTGCTGTGGGATCAAAAGAAGGGGAGCAAAGTTACGAAAGAAGTAAGAATAAAGAACTGCTGCAGCACCTGCAGAGCACCATCCCAAATAATGAACACCTGAGCAGATTGGAGGTAACTCAATTAATGTCACTGACACTGCCAGTCAGAGGATAAAGGCAGGTACGCAGCTTCTGTTGGCCTTTTGTTCCTAAACAAAAGGCTCCCTCACGTATTCAGTCAAGAGTAGGGCAGTCTTTATAAAACGCTACACAAATAATGATTCATTGTTTAAACTAGATAGGTCTGTGTTTCCTTCTGATATCACACGCCATATCTTGACTCCGCTCTATTGAATTGGAGGCAACTTTTGTAACAGCTGCTCAATGAAAAGAAACCAAATATTGTTTTGATTCTGGATTTATCTGCCTGGATTGTTGAGCATGCACTGGGATATTCTGGCATAGTTTCTAACTGTTGAAGCACATCTGTGTTTGACCTTCATTTGTAGTTCCATCTGTCATATGAGACCAGTTTAAATTGGATAGCTACAGTGCTGTGAAAAATAATACTTGCCCCCTCACAGATTTCTTCTATTTTTGTTTGTTTAATTATTTTGTTGTTGTCACTCTAACATGTTTCAGAACATCTAACAAATGTTAATATTAGACAAAAATATCCTGATTAAATATAAAATAAATTTTTTAATCACAATTTCAATTATTATGGGATAAAAAGGTATCCAAACCTACCTGAGCTAATGTGAAAAAGTAATTGCTCGTACATGTTAAATGATGAATTGACTGTGATTTTATTTGGGAGAAAGAAGAATCTAATAGCCACAGGCCTAAATAGCCAGACCTGTTAAAATCAGGAAATCAGAGCCATTATCTAAAATGGATTAATAAAAATAAAATAAAATTTATTCAATCTTTATTTATGCAGGTTATTCCTATTGAGACTTGGGGACTCATTTACAAGAGGGACCTGGTTTAACAAAGCGTGATGACAACAGTGGACAACAAAGGCAAAACTAGACAATCATAATGGATGTATAGAAATTGAGAATAACAAGTGAAAATAAAATGGTATTGAAAATGTAACAAAAATCAGGTAGATTGTAAGGCGATGTAGAAAACTAAAAACAGGAACATATCTGTTTTGGTTTCTCCCATGAACTTAGCAGATGTTTGAAGCCACTTCGAGAGGTCAAAGTCGAGAGTTTCAGATCTTTTTACAAGATATTCCAGGAAAGAGGAAGACATATGAGTTTTATGGGAGGCTGGACACTAAAGAAGAAAAGAAGGACTTGTACTGAATGGCCAGACAGGGATCAGGCTGGAAAGGATGTGCAGCAGGTTAAGCTTGTTAAAGATAGGAATGGTAATGTTCTAACAAGTGAGGAGAGCGTGATGAGAAGATGGAAGGAGTACTTTGAGGAGCTAATGAATGAAGAGAATGAAAGAGAAAGAAGAGTAGAGGTCATATAAACTATGGACCAGAAAGTGGGAAAGATTAGTGAAGGTGAAGTCTGGAAAGTTTTGAAAAGAATGAAGAAAGGGAAGGCAGTAGGGCCTGATAACATAGCAGTGGAGGTTTGGAAATGTCTTGGAGAGTTTTTTTTTTTTTTTTTTTTTTTTAATAGGATAGAAAAAAAGAAAAGACAAAGTAAGACTCCAAAATATAAGAAATATATACAAATAGAGCACACTTCAAAACACCCGGCCACTGTCTGTTCACCTGCAAAGAACATGACAAAACACAGCAACAAAATACATATGTATAAAGAACTTAAAATATTCATGGCTTTGCAGTAAGTTTCAATAAATATATATACCCATACCTACGCCTATATACATACATACATACATACATACACATGAATATACACTCACATACATATCTATATATCTACATATAAAGCCTACATAAGCATCCCTGCTTCTATTTGTGTGTGGTTGTGAGCATGCATAAGTGTATAAGGCTTCTCTAATAGAACATTTATTAGTAATTGTGAAGCAGCAGAGACCCGACCCCCAAGACCAGAGGCAGACGAAAAAGTGGGGACCAGAGCCCAAGACCCCAGGAGGGACCCCGACCGCGGAGCCCCCAGAGCCACCCACACAGGGCGAACCACCCACCCACCCCCCAGAAGGGACCACAGGGGAGAACCGGAAGATCCCCACCAGCAACCACATACAGTGACCCCCCGGGGCCAACAGCGACAAACTCATAGGCCTCCGTCGGCACCCGCCACACCGATGTAGGTCCAGGTCCAGGCACCGAGGCCCGGGCACCGAGGACTCACACCACCCAGGCCAAGGCCCGACAGGGCCAGAGGACCCGAGCCCCACCAGGCAGACACCAGGCCGAGCCGACACACGCCCAAGCGCCCAGCCCCCGATACCAAGGGCCCCAAGCGCGCCGGCAGGCAAGGGCACACCCCACCAGGGGGCCGCGCGATAGGGGCGCGATGCCAAGCACCCCCAGTTGTATCAAAAAAAAAAACCCTACACTAGAATGTCACTATAATAAATATTTAATAATAATGGTGTGGAGAGGATGGCTGTAAGGGGAGAAGGGAGGCCATCACAAGAAAAAAAAAAAAAAAAAAAAAAAAAAAAAAAAAAGTAAAAAGGAAATGTCTTGGAGAGATGGCAGTGAGGTTTTTGACTCAAATATTCAATGGCAAATATGAGGGTGAGAAAATGCCTGAGGAATGGAAAGAAGTGAGTTGGTGCCCATTTTTAAAAGCAAGATTGATGTACAGAGTTGTTGCAACTTCAGGTGAATTAAGTTAATGAAGATCTGGGAGAGTGTTGTGGAAGCTAGCCTTAGACAAGAGGTGACTATTTGTGAGTAGCAATATGGTTTCATGTTAAGAAAGTGCACCACATATGCCATATTTGCTTTGAGGATGCTGATGGAGAAGTATAGTGAAGGTCAGAAAGAACTTCATTGTGTCTTTGTAGATTTAGAAAAAACATACGACGGGGTGCTTAGGGAGGAGGTGTGGTATTGTGTGAGGAAATCTGGAGTGGCAGAGAAACATGTTAAACAGGTACAGGACATGTATGAAGACAGCAGGACAGTGGTGAGATACCATACCATACCATTTTATTTATAGAGCACTTAAAACAGTGACAAGGCCAACCAAAGTGCTGCACAGACAGAACAACAGGTAACACACAAAGCAAAAAACAAAATTAAGTAAATGAGAAATATAGACATAAAAACGATGCAGATAATGACGACAAGCAAGTGTGGAGCGTACAGGTTCAAAACACATATCCTCTGGTGTTGAATGCTACTGAATAGTATAGAGTTTTTAAACTGGACTTGAAAACCGAGAAGGGGGGGGGGGGGGGCTGTCTGACAAGCAGAGGTAACTTGTTCCAGAGTCTTGGTCCTGCTACAGAGAAGGCCCCGTCACCGCTGCGCTTTAGATGAGTTCCTGGAACTGTGAGGAGCAACTGGTCCGCTGACCTCAGGGAACGTGGTGGGACATACAGTTGTAGCAGATCAGAGAGATAAGGGGGGGCGAAACTGTTCAGTGATTTGTAGACACATGAGTATTTTGAACTGGATTCCAAAGTGAACCGGTAACCAGTGCAGGGAGGACAAAACTGGCGTAATGTGCTCTCTTTTGCCTTTACTGGTTAAAAATCGGGCTGCTGCATTCTGGACAAGTTGTAGTCGTGCTATGGAGGTTTGACTGATATCAAACAAGAGTGAATTGCAGTAATCAAGTCTAGATGTAATGAATGCGTGTATTACTGTCTCTAGGTTATTTTTGGACAATATGGGCTTCACTTTAGACAGCCGCCTCAGTTGGAAGAAACATGATTTAACAATCATGTTTACATGATTGTTAAGTTTCAGGGAAGGGTTCATTATCACTCCCAGATTAGTGACTCTTTGTTTTTCTGACAGGGTTAGAGCGGAGAGGTCGATACAGTGGTTTGTGATCGTGTCATTGGGAGGGAACAACATGACTTCAGACTTCTTTTCATTGAAACTTAAGAAGTTTAAAGCCATCCAGTCCCTGATGTCAGCCAGGCAGTTGAGCAAAGGTTGAATAGAACATGTGCCATTGTGTCTTAGGGGGAAGTAAATTTGACAGTCATCGGCGTAGAAGTGGAAGGGCATGTTGTGTTTCTGGAAATAGCACCAAGCGGCAGCAGGTATAAAGAGAATAGGAGTGGATCCAGGATGGACCCCTGCAGAACCCCCTATTTAAGCTCTGCCGCTGCAGAACTAAAATCATTGATGGAGACACGAAAGGATCTGTCAGTGAGGTAAGGTCTGAACCAATTGAGGGCTGACCCTGTGATGCCCACCCACTGCTCCAACCTAGCAATGAGGATCTCATGGTCGATGGTTTCAAAGGCGGCTGTGAGGTCCAATAGGACAAGCAGCACAGAATCACCGGTATCAGTTGTTAAGAAAATGTCATTAAAGACCTTCAGCAGGGCTGTTTCAGTGCTGTGGAGAGGTTTAAAGCCAGATTGAAATAGCTCTAAGATGGCGTGACCCTCCAGGAAGCACTTCAACTGGGACTCGACTATTTTCTCCAGTATCTAAAAAAGTTAAATCTGGTCCTCTGGTCCAGAGGACCAGATTTAACTTTTTTAGATTTTTCTACCTGGATTATTGAGCATGCATTAGGATATTTTCTCCAGTAGTTTAGAAACAAATGGGAGTTTGGAGACAGGCCGGAAGTTGGACACGACTGAGGGGTCAAGGTTTGGTTTTTTCAGGAGAGGCTGGACAGCAGCATGTTTAAAGGTTTTTGGCACCACACTAGTGGATAAACTACTGTTTACTATGACAAGAATGGACAGACCTAGAGTAGGAAAAACCTCCTTTAGTAGTAGAGGGGGGACCACATCAAAGGGGGAACCAGAAGGTTTCAAGCTGCACATGACTTGATCTAGAGAAGATAGAGTGATGGGTTCAAAATTGTCAAAAGGAGCTACAGATTGAGGTGGGATGGATGGGTCATGAGTTGGAGGGGAAATGAGAGCAAGGGTGGTTGCATTTTTTTCCAAAAAGAAATGTAGGAAATTGTCGTACAGCTCAGTCGAGGCTTCCAGAGGTGATGGTTCAGTGAGGTGGAGAACAGAGTTTAGGGTGGAGAAGAGGACATGTGGGTTGTGAGAGTTTGAGGTAATTATATCAGAGAAGTATTTGGATTTAGCAGCTTTTACTGCTTTCTGATAATGGCACCAACTCTCTTTAAGTATTTGAAAAGGGACCTGCAGCCTATCTTTCCTCCATTTGCGCTCCGCCCTCTTACATTGCTGCCTAAGGGCCTTGGTGACGTCACTCAGCCAAGGTTCTGCTCTGAGTTTTGATTTTTTGGTTTTAACAGGCACAACAGGATCCAGAGTCTATAAGCAGACATAGTTGAACTGGGATATCAGCTCCTCAGTAGTAGTGAGAAACACCGGGGGCTGAATGATCATTTCAGAGTTAAAAACATCTGTGAAATGTGCGGCAGTGAAATGGTTAATGGTCCGGCTGTAACGTGCAGGAATGCACGGCTTAGGAGTTAGATGGGGGAGGGTGAACTCGAACTGGACTGGCATGTGGTCTGAAAAACCATTATCACCAATTTCAAGATTACCAACAGTCACATCACGAGCTAAAACAAGGTCCAGTGTATGTCCGTGCTCTTGGGTGGGACCGTTTACATGCTGAGTTAGATTAAATGAGTCCAATAAATCTAAAAAGTCCTTAACCAAGGGCTTCTCAGGAGAGCACACGTGCAAACTAAAGTCCCCAAAAATGAAAACATGATTATATTTTGGTGTGATTTCAGCCAAGAAGTCAGAAAACTCATTTATGAAATCCTTATTTCGAGGTGGGCGGTAGATGAGTGCAAATAATGTCGGAGGCGAATGGCCGAGTTCAAAGACGCTCAGCTCAAAACTGGCGTGGGAAACTGGGATGGGCAGTTGTTTACAGTCAAAAGTTGATTTGAATATTGTTAATAATCCACTACCGCGCTGGCCTGATGGCCGCGGTGCGTTAAAATACAGACAGTTTGGTGGCAATAATTCCGTCAAGGCGCTGGACTCACCCGCAGACATCCAAGTCTCTGTGATGCAGAAAAAGTTCAACCCGTGCTCTTGAAAGTAGTCCCTGAGGATTAAAGTTTTGTTGGTAACAGATCTTGCGTTGACTAAACACATCCGGATACTGTTCAAAGTGGAGCCAGCAGCGGTGAAGATCGCACGTGCCAATGGCCGCCAGTTTTCAATAACAGCCCCTCCGGGTAGGTCTGAGTTGCGCACCGGCCGACAACTCCCGTTGTTTACCTGGTCCGGGCACGCAAGAAGCTGGCGATGGAAACCATGACCACCAGCTGAAGAGGAAGATGCAGTGCGCAGGGCTTTAAGCTTTACCAGCCGCCCAGCACATTTTCCCCGGCGTCTGAAGCGATGTCTCCGGGCAGGGAGGTGAGGAGCGCAGCGGAGGTAAGCTGGCATATATGCCAGCAGGGGGGGGGGTTGTCCAGAGGTAAGCTGATATTGTTCCAGATAAGCGACATCGATGACAGAAAAACGAAGATCCAGAAGCTGTTGTTGGTCATACATCAGCAGTGAGTCTATATCGCAGATAAAAAAAGAATCACTATTGACCAAAAAGAGCAAAAGACACAACTCACATTTGTCAAATAAATAAATAAAAAATAAACATGAAAACCTATTGATTTACCCCAAGACTTTTGGTAAACTATTTATAACTATTATATTATATTCTAACTATTCTATGGACTGATTAGACCAAACTGGATGGAGGTGTGTTCCATTACATGTGAAGTAGAACCAACACTGCACTTCAGTAAATTAACTTCATGTCAATACTCAAAGATAATTGCGACAGCTATATGGTCTGGGACTGTTTTGCTGCTTCATGACCAGGACAACTTTCTGCAAATTGATGGAACAATAAACTCTGCTCTCTACTAGAAAACCCGGAAGTGCTCACTTTGTGACCTTAAGCTTATGCACACTTGGGTTCTACAGCAGGACAATGATCTGAAGCACAGCAGCAACATTCCTCCAAAGTCTCATGAAAGACTCACAGCCAGTTATCAAATGCTTGACTGATGTTGTTACTGCCAAGGGGGCACAACTAGTTACTGGAGTTTAGGGAAATTTTATTTTTTGTATAGAGCCAGGTTTGTTTGGATACTTTTACCCCGTAAAAATAATTTTAAAACAGCTTTTTGTATATACGGTGTATATTATTGTTAATTTTGTCTGATCTTACAAAATAGGATCTGAAATGTGTAAATGAGACATAAAAAGCAAAAACTGAAATATGTCTGCAAAAGACAAATAATTTGCCACCTGATTTTTACCTAATTTTAAGGGACTGTTTGGACTGTATAATTTGTAATCTTGTTCTTTCTTTTCGGCTGTTCTGTGTTGCTTCCCAGAAATAATTTTCAGCAGATCAGCTGAAGACATTGGCTACTTGGACTTTCAGCTTCCCTAGATGCTGGTAGACTTTGCCCAGGTGAGTCCCACCTCGGCAGGTTTGGTCGCTGGTGCTACAACGTAGTGAGGCCATTTCATGCCTGGCTAAACCTGCTTTGTGGTCCGGGTCGTCTAATCTGGAAACAATTACTGTGGGATTACCCGCCAGCGTGGCCCAGCGCCTGCACAGATTTAATAAAAAGTGTGCACACAGGTCGAGGGCGTGGCTCCCTCAGTGTGACACAACACAAGTCTTCAGAGAATGTGCGCAGAGATGAAAAGTAATTGGGTGAGAGAATGGCACCAAGGAAGAAATAAAGCCACATGATGGAGGAAAACAGTGGAGAGGGCATGAGGGCATGACAAGAGCGATGTGTTGAGCTGCAGAAGGAAAATAGAAGCCATGGCAGCATGCAGAGGGTGCGTTTGTAGGGGAGGACTTGGGAGGAGGGAAGGGGACAGGTCAGTCGGAACAGATCCAGAGCAGGACTTTCCCCTCTCAGCCTAATTTACTTACTACTTTACAGTGGCCCGATAGCCAAGGGCCACTCTTGAGCATAACCAGGGTTAGGTTACCGCGTGCAACCCTGCCGCCGTGACAGCCATCTCCCACGAAAGCCTGCGGAGATGAGCTAGCTCATGCAACTAGCCCCACAAAGAGGGGAATGTTTGACGCACAATTCAAAGTAAAGGAGCAGGCGTGGCTCCTTGGTTCGGGCCAAAGAACAGAACAAAGATGAGCTGAAAATGAATCCCTCCTCCACAATGCCTGAATGATGTTTGTGGCAGATACCCATCTCTCCGTATACAAAAGCCATCTTAAATGCTGAAAGCACAAAAGATCATATGCACAAAGGCTTTTTGTCTGTGTTAGTTCCCCTCGTTTTGATAATAGCGTGAATAAACTATTAAATAAAATAATAATAATAACCACGCAAAGGGTGCTTAGGTTAACAGAAGTTAGTGAAAGTTAAGTATGTGATGAATTATAACTTGTCTTGTGTTAGACTTGTTTGATATTTTATTGCCTGTTTAATGATACTAATGCAACATTTTGCCTTAACCTCAATGAAAAATCTAGCACTGGGCAAGCAGTAACAAATTTAGACAGGACATGTAACGTGCAAATTGTTTCAGCTGGTCTTTCGCTGCAGCAGAGAGCAGTCGGTCGGTGGTTGCAGCAGAGGACAAAGGTGGCATCCTTCGGACAAAGCACTTTTGTTTGTGCTGATTTCTGCTCTTGTTTGCAGGTGTCTCTCATTGGGCAACCTTTAGTGCTTTCAGGAAGGAAGATTTGCGCTCTCTTTATGGTAGCATTAGCTACTCAGAAAAGCTGCTGATCTTGACTATTGTTGCTCATTTGCAGAGGGACATTTCCCCATAGTCATTGTTTAAATGGTTGTCAGGCTGAGAATAAAGTGAAACTTCATAAACAAAGCCCTAACTGGTTTATCTCTTTCTATGGGGAGAGGCCGCTTCTGTGCAGGGATTTTTGCCTGAGCCCCCCCCCCCCCCCCCCCCCCCCCCACCCCCTCCACCAACCCAGACCACCCCCCCCACTGTCA
>NC_056510.1:22369647-22373788 GCF_014905685.2 Nematolebias whitei
GTATTACTGTGCTCAATTGGCCTGCCAACTCTCCTGACCTGAACCCCATAGAGAACCTGTGGGATATTGTGAAGAGAAAGTTGAGAGACGCAAGACCCAACACTCTGGATGAGCTTAAGGCCGCTATCGAAGCATCCTGGGCCTCCATAACACCTCAGCAGTGCCACAGGCTGATTGCCTCCATGCCACGCCGCACTGAAGCAGTCATTACTGCAAAAGGATTCCCGACCAAGTATTGAGTGCATAACTGAACATGATTATTTGAAGGTTGGTGTTTTTTGTATTAAAAACACTTGTCTTTCATTGGTGGGATGAAATATGCTATTTTTTTGGGACAGGCATCTTGGGTTTTCATGAGCTGTGTGCCATAATCATCAGTATTAAAACAATTAAAGACCTGAAATATTTCAGTTGGTGTGCAAATAATCTGAAATATATGAAAGTTTCATTTTTATAATCACATTATGGAAAATAATGACCTTTATCACAATATGCTAATTTTTTGAGAAGGACCTGTATATATAAAATAATAACAGAGAATATAAAAATACCAACAATTAAGGTCTAAAACAGATCAGGTGCAGACAGAAACATTGATTTATTGTGGTACATGATTAATTTTATTGTCCTATGTGTAGAAAAGGGGAGGAGTTGAAAAGTTTGATAGCCACAGGGAGAAAGGACTTCCTGTGGCGTTCTGTGGAGCACCTCGGTGGTATCGGTCTACAACTGAAAGTGCTGCGGTAAGAGTCCAGTGTGGCATATAATACGCAATATATAAGCAAACTGGAATCTGCTTAAAGTATAGAAATTTCTGATAATACATGGATTTTTTTTGGTAAAATAACTTGTTTTGCTTTGAGAGCTGATGGGAAGTTGTCTGATTCATCACTGAGGAGAAATAACAGAAAAGTCTGATCAACAACCCTAATAGCTTCATGCTTTCGTCCCCCCTTTTTATATGCCTGGCTTAAAAAAAAAAAAAAAAACTAAAACAAGTGAGGAGAATTACACTCATTTCTCTGGGGATTTCTGAAAGTGAGACAAACGGATGCCTTGAGACAGTTTAACTTTATTTCCGCTTGTTGAAACTGATACGGCATTAAGAAAATGCCAGCCTGCGGGTGAGTGTCAGCAGAGTGGAGGGAGGGGAAAAGACTCCCACGGCCTGTGCTGTGAAGAGAGCAGTTCCCCAACCCTGACAGAGGATTAGCCCTCTACCCCCCAAACATGGGAAAGCTGCTTAAAAGAAGCTCCCCATCCTCACAGTCAGAGTCTCCATGTACATCGTCACTTAGCCCAAGTCTCAAACATTTCCAGGCTGCAGCCAAGATGCCTAAAAACAGTTTCATTAATGCTTCTCCTTGGATTTGATAGGTTTCTGGCATTGCTCCTTCTTCAGATAAACTTTTACTTCCTCGTCTTAACTTGTTAGAGATGGATATGATGCATGTTTGATGGGATTTTGTTGACTCTGTCTGCCTCTGCTAGAGGGAGACACTTGATAAAAGTGCCAAGTTACGAATCAGAACTTTAACTTTACATCCTTCTCTATCATATTTTCATGATGCAGGACAATTTCATAGTACTGTTGCATACATTAATTTTCCAAACTTATCCATGTTGGCTTGATTACTGCAACACATTTCTTTTTGGAATCAGTCAGACCTCTATTGCACGTTTACAACTGGTTCAAAATGCTGCAGCCCAATTTTTAACTGGTACAGTCAAAAGAGAGCACATTACTCCAGTTCTGGCCTCCCTTCACTGGCTCCCGGTTCATTTTCAAATTCATTTAAAAATCCTCCTGTATGTTTTTAAATCTCTGAACAGTTCTGCCCCCTCCTATCTCACTGATCTGCTGCAGCCATATGTCTCATAGCGCTCTCTGAGGTCGGCAGACCAGATGTTTTTATTGGTTCCATTCACTCATTTTAAGATCAGAGGTGACAAGTTACCACTGCACGCCAGACAGGCTCCCTCTCTCACTGTTTTTAAGTCTTGTTTGAAAACTCACTTTTATTATCTGGCTTTTGACACTGTGTGAGTTGATTTTAACTTGTCTGTATTCTAATATTTTAGTCAATTAGTTCTTGTCTTTACCTATTTGGAACTATGCATTTTATCCTGTGTTCTTTGCTCGTTTTGTTTTTGCTGTACAGCACTTTGGTTGGCTTTGTTGCTGTTGCAAGTGCTTTATTGTAACGAACCACCTAACGGTTGGACCAAAATCACCACACAAAAAGTCAAAATTAAAATTATATTTATTTTCAAGGTGAAGTATAGCAGATTGGACCGGTTCTGGTACTGGTTTTTGGGTTTGGGTTCTGGATCAGGAACGAGTCTATGAGACAAATCGGTTAGTGGTCGTGCAGGAGATGATGGAGAGCAAAAGTCAGAATGAGGAGGACCACCAACCGTCTCAGATGAGCTTGAAGGTTCTGGAGACAGACGAGGTCCAAACTGATCCGGATTGCTGCAGGAGAGGCTGAGTCCGGTGAGGGGCTGCAGCCGGCCGCAGCAACAGGTAGGTGGCGAGTCCGTTGAGCGAAGAGACGTGGTCACACAAGCCAGGGTCCAAAACTGGAGAGCAGAAGACAGGAGGTACCAGAGGAGAAGACGAGGAGGCGTTGTTGTGCAGGTGAAGGTCAGAACCGAAAGCAGAAGATGCAATAATCCAAAGGGTTGAGCGAGAGACGATGTCCAGGTGAGTCGTGGGTCCATGAGCCGGGAGGTCAAGCCAAGAGGAGAACAAGAACCAGGAGCAGGACAGGAACAAGGAGACAGGTAAACTATAACAAGGGGACACAAAGGCTATGGGGAAACAAGGCAGGATCATAAACGCGAGGTATTTACTTGTAGTGAACTGTTTTCAACTACCGGACACCGAAGAGGAGAAAGAGTGCAGCTTTTAAAGGGTGAGAGAGACAGGTGCAGCCAGTTGAGTTCAATCAGCTGCTGCTGGCTGCAGTGAAGACAAAACTAAACAACCGTGACATCACCCTCAACCAGCATGCAAAGAAGACAAACTAAAACTCACATATATAAAACATTACCAGAGCGGACAGAATAAATGAAACTCACAGAAAAGATCTATAGCAAACTTTAAAGAGTGATCAGGGTGACAGAAACTATAATCTATGGAACGTGATTCGTGACATTTATAAATGAAGTGGTATGGTACGGTATGATATGATATGGTATATATGGTACAGTATGGTATGATATATATGGTATGGTATATATGGTAGGGTATGGTATTGTAACTGTACATCTACTACATATTATGATTGTTATAAAAATATATTAAATAATCTAATAAATTATTCAGAATAAAGGGGACATTAAAAAGGGGTTTTATGTCAATAAAGTGTTTTCAATGTGTGTTCTTGATGGAAACTGAGCTGTTAGTCTTGATCCTTCTGACCTGCTGGGTGTGATTTGCTGATGTCATATTTTATGTTTGGGTATGTGCTGTGGTCAAGACAGAACAAAAGATAATTGGCTGCCCTTTCCCCTCCCTGATGGACATTTACACATCACGCTGCCTCAACAGAGCAGATAGCATAATCAAGGACTGTTCACACGCGGGTTTTGAACTGTTTGACTTGCTACCTTCGGGGAAGCGTTACAGGTGCATCAGAACACGAACAAACAGATTCAAGAACAGTTTTTTTCCCGAAAGCCATCACCACACTGAACTCACATATGCACTGATTTAATAATCTAACCTCCCAAATCCATGGACTTCTATTGGACTACATTCCATACCCTCAGTCACCTTAACTACCTCACTAATATTCATAATGTGCAATATAATTGTGAAATACTTGTATTTTTTACTTTCATAGTGCTATTATATCTATATTTTATTACATTTTTTATATTTTTAGTGTGTGTTTTTCTTAAGGCGTGTTTTTGCACTGAAAAAAGGAGTGGCTCTTAATTTCATTGTACTTGCGTGTAATGACAATAAAGGTATTCTCTGATTCTGATTCTGGTATGGTATGGTATGGTAGGGTATGTTATGGTATGGTATGGTAGGGTATGGTAGGGTATGGTATGGTATGGTATGGTATGGTATGGTAGGGTAGGGTATGGTATGGTATGGTATGGTATGGTATGATAGGGTATGGTAGGG
>NC_056510.1:22373798-22378574 GCF_014905685.2 Nematolebias whitei
GTATGGTATGGTATGATAGGGTATGGTAGGGTATGGTATGGTATGGTTTGGTGTGTGTTGAGGATTCTCTCCAGTTTGTACTAATTCAACTAAAAGCCTACGTTTTTCTTTTGATAGACTATAAAGACAAATCTACACCTTCTTTCACATGTAGAAAAACTTTTATTGTTGGTTTCCTTATTTTGTTTAAGGAATTCTGACATATATATGTGTATTATACATTTCTAGTGAGGGGTTTAATTATTTGCCACCGATTTGGTTATGATAAGCGTGTATTAGCATACAGCATTAAAAAGGATCCATTTCAGTCTCTTTTGAATCCTAAAGGAATGGAAATGAATTCTGTTGCAGGCAGAAAGCTTAGAACTGACAGAGCACATAATCGGCCCATGGAAGTTGTTCTTGAAAGCAATTTTTCGACCCAACACTGAATCCTCAATTAAAGTGTGTCACAAAACTAAGTTGAATTGGGACTTCAACTGGATTTATGACAAGGTAGTATTTTGTGACAGAAGGAAAAGCTCATTGGGAGTGGAGAGGTGAAACATTTGATGAGGCACAGGTAGCAGGGATGAATTTCTGAAAGGTTTTATTATTCTTGATGGAAACCGAGCTGTTAGTCTTGATCCTTCTGACCTGCTGGATGTGATTGGCTGATGTCATATTTTATGTTTGAAGAGTGTGAACAATGTGCTTTCACACAAGTATGTTTTTTCTGCGTGATTTTTTTCGTATTTGTTCATAAACTGGATTTAGGTTAAAAATTCTCTGTAATCTTAATGTCAGACACTTTTGGTCTAATCTCAGTTTCCAGGTGGTCTTGAACTAAGGTCAGTGTCATATCTTGAATAAGAAGTTATCACAATGACTCAGCAGTGATGAGGAGACAACAAAAACATCACTTTTGAAAATAGACCTGCTAAACTCCATTGTACATATTTCCCCTACCCCCACATTGTGCACCTTTACCGTCAGGTAGGAAAATCCCAACTTCTTTGTGACATAAGGTGGAGAACAATGAGGTAAGGCTATATGAATCCACAAAGATTTTTCAGAAGCACACCTGAACCGAAGGGAACAAACTGTACTTGTGAACACATTGAAAACACTTTATTGACATAAAACCCCTTTTTAATGTCCCCTTTATTCTGAATAATTTATTAGATTATTTAATAGATTCTTATAACAAGCATAATATGTAGTTTTATCTATTCTAGTGTATTTTGTTTCGTACTACTGTTGTTCTGTTTTAAAGTGTAAAAAAACATGCTTAAATCTAGATAACTAGTTTTATATGGAATTTTTGCACATTGAAGTTGTGTTTCTTCACATAAAAGTGAGATCTAATGGCGTGTTTTTTTTTTAAGGGGTTTTTCATTATTTTACCAATCATTTATTTGCTATTCTTATTTCTCCATAGAGTTACTCTTGTTTCTACCTTTACACATATTCTTTGACTCTAATTTTGAAGTCACAAAGCAGAGTGGATAGTCTGAAGCAAAATGGGACACCCCTTCAGAAAGTATTTCTTTTACATTTTATAAATGTGTTATAAATGTTAAAAAAATGTATTTTTATAAAGAAAAACTATGTTACTAAACATATTCATCAACACACACCAAAATAAAAATTTTGGTAAAGGCAAATAAAATATTTTATTGGATAAATGCATGATTTTTATGCTTATTAAGGATGATGGACATTAATAACAAACAAATTCAATCAGCATACATCAAATTAATGGTGGTTGTGACAATATATATTTTTTTATATCCCCCCTCCCCCCAAAAAACTTTTATTTATGATTGTGTTCATAACTTCCACTCATAGTTTGAAGCATCTTTGTTCAAAGAATTATATAGCTTTATCATTTTGACATATTTACATCACAGGAATGAAAACTGACTCTTTGGCATGAACATCAAAAATAGAGAAGTATATACAAATTTTAGGACAATGAGTAAAATAGAATTAGGCTTTGGCAAATTCAAATTAAGGGCCAAGATGGAGAAGTAACATTAGGAATTAGTACTTGGTCAAAGTCAGGGTTTCCCACATTTTTTCGTCATACAAGCTACTTATAAAATGACCAAGTCAAAGTGATCTACCAACTATAAAAAATGTAAAACATATGCTTATTTGAAGCAGCACAGTAGCGCGGTTGGTAGAGCTGCTGCCTCTCAACGAGCAGGCTGTCCCGGTTCAAATATCGGTCCGGGGGCCTTTCTGGGTGGAGTTTGCATGTTCTCTCCATGCAAGCATGGGTTTTCTTCGGGTACTTTGGTTTCCTCCCACAGACCAAAAACATGCATGTTAGGCTGATTGGTAACTCTAAATTATCCCTAGGTGTGAGTGAGAGAGTGAATGGTTGTTTGTCTCGTTTGTCTCTATGTGGCCCTGTGATGGACTGGAGACCTGTCCAGGATGTCCCCTGCCTCTTTCACAGTGATGACTGGACATGGTCACCAGTGACCCCTGCGACCCAAAAAGGAAAAAAACAGGTAAAGATAATGGATGGATGATGGATGGATGGATACTTATTTGTTGTGCCACTCACGTTTGCAGACTCGTCCAATTGCAGTGAAAAACACGTGCAGTCTGCGATTGCCTTCCAAAGTAGCTGGGTCAAATCCTCCTTCATCTTTTTCTTTCTCGACTTGCTTTTTGGAAGAAAGTCAGAGTCGTAATTTTTATGAATAGTCCGAAAATGCTGCTTCGTATTTCCCTTCTTCAGAGTAGCAATGGTAGGCTTGCAGATAAGGCAAGCATACTCTGAATATGACATCGTAAACAAAAAGTCATTCTCCCATTCCATATGGAAATGATGGGTTTTTTGGTTCTTACTTGGTCAATCTCTTCCACTCATTTTACACACTTTCTTGAGTTTAGATTAGAAGAAATAAACTGGAGGCTATCTATTACTAGGCAACTCTGTAGCTTTCTAGTTCTTGGCTTGGTTGTGTGTGCGCCTATGTGTCAGAAAAGGTCCGGCCTCAGTTTGGATGCCCTGTATGTCAATCAAGAGACACATTTCATAGTGAGGATGAATGACACGCTGATGTCTAGTTAAATAAAAAAGGATGCCATCTATTTTGCAATGCAATCTACTCAAAATGCCACTGAGATTGACCGGTAGATCGTGATCGTTGTATTGGGCACCCCTGGTCTAAGTGCATTAAATTCTGGGTAATGATTTTAATAAAAAGGAAATCACACCTGTTTGTTTGAAGGTGAAACAGTGTGAAAATTAATTATCCAGAGTTTTTATTTACAGCCACTGTGAAAGACTAGTGTTCAGTGAATCAGATAAACATCAGCATTTTACACATCAGAACTGCAAAAAGAGAAGTCAGATTTTTCTCAATTATGAGATTTACCCAGAGGCATGTTGGGACACTGCCTCTGGATTTAGAACTAGATTAAACATCTGTCTTTTCCTAAAGCTTTCAAGCTGACTGTGCAGTGAAACATGTTGCAGGTGCATGACTTAACATAAATGCACATCATGCACATCCTGTTTGTCAGAGATCTGAGACTGGCTTTTCATTTGGATGGTCAGCTGATGCAATGTGTCCTGTTGATAGATGCTTGTACATTTGGCTAATAGGTTGAGATTGGGCACCTACTGTATGGAGTTTTGCACGCACTGAGCTGATTGTACTTCTGTGTCACTTTATATATGAAGACAACCTTACACAGCTATTGTCATCCAGCACCAGGGCACAAGCTTTGTTTTTTTTAAGCAGAAAAGATCAATGTGTTGAAGCATAGTTGGTTAGCGTATTGAATGGAGCTCCTCAGTGGAGCGAGCCCTTTGTGAGCATCTTCCCCTCACACATTGACTAGCAGTCTTCTATAAATCCTGTCTTAACCCTTTTATACATCTTCCACTCTTGTCATTATTTTAACTGGCTATGGCCTTCTCTTTCTATATCCATCTATCCACAGGATTCAGTTCTCTTCATGGGCACTGTGAAGAAGAATCTGGACTCTTTCAGGCAGCACACAGATGAGGACCTGTGGAATGCACTCCACGAGGTACTCCAGCGTGGCTCTGAATGATTCCCCCTTGCCAGCCCAAGGGGGATCCCTCTGTCCCCTTGTACAATGCTGCCATTCAGCCTCTCTGCTCACCACAAGTCATGGGGGGAAATCCCATTAGGGCCATGGGGCCCAGCTCAATGTGCGGCTTGTAACGGGGAACCATTGAAAGTGTTGGGGGAGATGTGTTTGGGCAGTCAGGGCAACTATTATGAAGGCTCCCCCCACAGTGAAGGGCTTCAGGTCCTGGTCCTGCTTCTGAATGGGTTTGGTGGCCTGGATTAAAGTTAGAGGCTGGCCACAAGAGAGCACTGGCCAAGGTCATCAGTGGACCTGGCTCTGCATTGTGCCAGCCAGTTAATGGGTGTGTTTAGATGGCTCTTTAAAGAGATCTCTACTGGGTGCCTTTCTGCAAGAGTAATGAAGGGTTGGGGCTGTGCTCTCTAGCACTGCAGGTGCAGATGAAGGTGCTGGTGGAAGAGAAGCCAGATAAATTAGGAACTGACTGAGTCAGAGTCTAACTTCAGTTTGTGCCAAGAGGCAGTATGTTTATCTGGTCTGGGTCATCTTTGAAAAAAAACAAAAACAGCATCCTCGTGATTACTGACATCAGTAACGTGCCTCTCTATACAGGAGGCACAGTAGAATTTGGAATGTTATACTATTGAGCAAAGTGTTTTATGTATAGCTTGTTTAGTGTAAATCAGAGCATCCTTTGTGTAATTCAAGCTGAAC
>NC_056510.1:22381574-22398084 GCF_014905685.2 Nematolebias whitei
TATATATGTATGTATTACCTTATATGTATTACCTTATTACCTTTTAAACCACATTAGATTTTCTTAATATTTAGATATTTTTGAACACCTCAAAACATAAAAATGCTTAATATTCCAGAGGTGTATTATTTTCCTATAAATCCTCAGTTTAAAATGGGAAAAATTGCTTAATGTGTGAAAATGCAGTCTGAATGCTGAGTACTGAAGGACTTTGCCGAAATTTGATGAAGAAGCTGAAACTGTGTTATTAAAGCTTATAAATAAATAGAATATCACTTGAACTTTTTTTCATTCAACTTTTATTCATACAGGTTAATCCCATTGAGCCTCAGGGACTCATTTACAAGAGAGACCTGCTTTAACAAAGAGTGTAGCAAATGAAGCAAATATCTTGATTCGTGCTCAACAATGTTCAGTCAGGTCAACTGGACAGTTTCTTTTTTGTGCTGAGATGTTTCGTCCATCATCCAATGGACTCCAGTTTGAGGAACCACCAAACAAAACTGATTCTCCACCAACAGCAGACTCCAAAGTGGAAAAAAAAAACCAGCTTGCTGCTGCTAAGATGGCCTCTGGGGGCATGCCTTCTCCTTCGAGGCCCGCCCTCTCCCTCGTCAACTCCTCTGAGACAGTGATGTCAAAGTGGTTCAAAACACCAAAATTCATGCTCAATAATCCAGAAACTGTCCAGCTGACATGACTGAACATTGTTAGATTTGATACCTGGATTAGTGAGCATGAACTTTGGTATTCTGATGCATGCTCAATAATTCAGGTAGAAAAATCTAACAAAGTTAAGTCAGATCCTCTGGAAGGATTCAATAATAATATTAGTAATAATAATAAATAAAAATAAATTAAAAAATTGTTGAAATGTTTCCTCTTTTATCCAAAAGACTTTGTCAGTCTGAGGAACTGCACTAATATCAGTCTTATAAATAGCCCCTTCTCATAATAGAGCAATCAATTTGCTTCATTCCTTCTGGAATGAAGATGTTCACATCCTTGATAGAGAGGAACGATGGTTTGAGAGAGGAGTAAAGGAGGCCATCTTTGTGAAATGAACCTGCCCATCATTAAATGGGGCAGTGCCCTCCATGTCCAGTTGTCACCTTCTTACAATGCTGCTATTGCTAGTATCACTCAGCCCCTGTGAATAGCAAGCTGCCATCTGGGCACTAACAATCGATTGTTAGGCTGCTGCATCCTCCTTTTGCATGTGAACTACTAGTTCTGGCTGTCACCATCAAACTGGTTGATCTACTATGAGAAGGTGTTATTTATAAGACTGAGTTTAGTGCAGCTCCTCAGGCCGACAAATCTTTTGGATAAAAGACAAAACATTTAAACAATTTTTAATTATTATTATTTATTAATATTATTAATATTTTTGAATCCGTCCAGAAGACCTGATTTAACTTTGCTTGATATATGTAGCAAAAATCTACAAAAACAGGAAATATGCTGGAGAATGTTTTTTTTGAAGGAATTTAGGTCATTTCAGTGTATTTCTATATAGTTCAGTGTACTAATGTCTATGGACAAAAGTATTGTATATACAGTAAACTATTGTGAAAAGGATAATAGTAATAATACAAAAATAATACAAGTAACAACAAAATCTTCACAATTCTGAGAATGCACAGAGACATGTTAACATTTAAATTTTAAGTGTCTACTTGGAGCCTTGCAACAGCTTAGCTTTAATTAAATTTTAAAAAAGGTCCCTTTGTAGATTCACATCCACTGATATTATCAAAGAAACTTCCAGCGCAATCTTTTTCTCATATTATAATTTTGAGATCCTTTTAGTGATGATTTCAGAAAAGGCATCTTTCTTTGCACTGTATCTATTTGGAAGATTGGGTTTAACTTCATCGCAATTTGGGATAAACTTTCTATGGGGATTACTGTAATAGAGAATGTCCATATTTTTTCCCCTGTGAAAATTCATTTGTGATGTATTTCCCCTTCAGACACTGAACAGATAAGAGCTGGCTATTCATTGTTCAATTCAATTTTATGTGCATCTGTCTGGGACCGCAGATACCATATTGCAACTTCAAACAGGTCTTTGTGAAATAAGAAAAAGTAGGCATCATTTCATTTTCTCTCTGTCCCTCGCACAAATTTATCAGCAGAACTGTATCTTCCCAGCCAGAGGAGTGAAATGAGTAAAATACTGATTTCAAAGACTCAGCACACTGTGGTATTATTTGGCATCGTCTTACCCTGCACAGTGGTGGATCGGTTGTGACATTGTTCAAGCCCTTACGTTGTCCTTTCTTTATTGTAGGCTGCTCTCTTCATATCAGATTACTTGAGCATCCCAAACTGTCTAGCGCCACTTATTAAATACTGAGATGATCCACATGTTTTGTGTCAAGTTTCTGTAGTTGTCAGTCAAAGTTTAAATACATTTAATAATCTGATATCAGCCTCTGGCTCCTTTATCCACGCTGAAAGCAAATCCTAGACTAGACAGAACATCTCAAGCTGTGGTCTTTTTTTCCACAAACTTTCTTTAGAGAAATTGTTAGTAGGCCCTAACATGGTTGAATAAAGAAGTTTATAAGCTCCAAATACACTGCTAGACAAAATTAACTGCTAATAATCCAGGTGATTGTCTCAAATTATCCCTCCTCTGTATTTCACAGTTGTTTATTAGGCTAAATAGGCCACTTTGGCTTGCAGCGCTTTGACTGGATCCATCATAAATCACATCTTGACTGATCTTAGCTAAGATTTGGACGTGCGCTTGCATTCTGTGAGCCGACGCTGCCTCCCCGATCCGCTTTCAGGTTTACGCAAACAGAAAGAGGGTGCGCGATGTGTGCCGAGCCAAGGACATCGGTGTCATCTTTGCGGCGTTGCTTTGACCGTTTGGAGAGCGCTCCACGAGCTGACCATCTGAGATTAAATCTTTTATCAGATACAGTACACTTGGATTTCTTTGATGGACACTGAAACGTTTCAGACTCAGAAGTTATTGTAGGTGTAGAACGTTCTGCGTTTCATTCTCAAGGGCTTTTGGTCTGGAACATTTAAGAACCAAGTTATCTAAATATGGTCATGCTTTTAATTATAACAAATCACTTAATGACTGTTAATTAATTAACAGACTGTTTGTGCCTTAAATTAATCTATTAGTCTAACATTGTTTAAATGTATACTGTCTTATTTAGAAAAAGAAAACGACCCTGAGAGGGGAGACAGAGGTGCTTGCAGTAATTATTGTGCCTTCATCAGACTATTGATTGTTAGTAATTACACTGTTTTAATTGAACGATTTTCTTACACTTTGACTCAAGAGGTTTTATGTCTACTTCAACGCTTGTCTGCACAGAACAGGAACGTTTGGCAATGACAGCGATTAACAGCATAGTTCAATTTTTCCAAGTGTTCAGTGGAAAAGTTATGGGCAATCAATATCTTATCTGCTGTAGATATCACTTTGAAAGACTTAAGTATAAAAAAAATAGCAGACTGGTCTGAGTGGAGTCAAGACAAAGTGGATTGCAGACATCTTAAAACAACTTCAGTTTGGAACATTTCATAACATCCATCCATCCATCCATTTTCTTTACCCGTTTATTCCATTTTGGGTGACGGGGGTCGCTGGTGCCCATGTCCAGCAATCACTGTGCGAGGGGCGGGGTACACCCTGGACGGGTCGCAAGTCCATCACAGGGCCACATAGAGACAAACGAGACAAACAACCATTCACTCTCTCACTCACACCTAGGGACAATTGAGAGTTACCAATCAGCCTAACATGCATGTTTTTGGACTGTGGGAGGAAACCGGAGTACCCGGAGAAAACCCACGCATGCACGGAGAGAACATGCAAACTCCACCCAGAAAGGCCCCTGGACCGGGGTTTGAACCAAGGACCTGCTCGCTGAGAGGCAGCAGCTCTACCAGTTGCGCCACCGTGCTGCACATTTCATAACAGTTCATGCTAATTGTATTTTAACCTTGACATTGTAATCCACCTCTCACACAGTGACTGCTGAACATGGGCACCAGTGACCCCCGCAACCTGAAAAAGAAGAAGTGGGTAAAGATAATGGATTGATAGATGGATGACTGTACAGATAAACTTGACATTGCTGTCAGTTTGAAATTACACATTCTGGCTAAAACATAAATGACATTCCTGAGGAAGTACCCCTGATTGCACTGGAAATGCTACAGTTAGCTGCTGCTGCAGAAATTTGGCTTGCAAACACTCATAGAAGTTTATGTAAATACAATGTAATGCCAAACTGAAGACAATGCAAAGCTTATACAATAACTTTTGCATAACCACTGTGATTTTTGTTTTTGGGATTAAATTTGTTTTGATTTTTTTTTTTTTTTTAAAGCAGCAGCAAAACAAGGTTCTGGACAATCCCATACCTCTTACAGAAAAGCTATATGAGATTTACATGAGGAAATCACATGCTATCATGTCCAATTCATCCATCCATTATCCGCCACGGCCCTGTGATGGACTTGCGACCCGTCCAGGGTGTACCCCGCCCCTCGCACAGTGATTGCTGGACATGGGCACCGGCGACCCCCGTGACCCGAAATGGAAGAAGCGGGTAAAAGATAATGGATGGATGGATTATCTGCCACTTGCTTTGGAGTTGGGTCTCAGAGGCAGCAGCTTGAGTAAGGAGGTCCAGATATCTCTTTCCACAATCACCTCTTTAAGCTGTTTTGGGTGGGTTGCAAGGTGTTCCCAGGCCAGTCAAGAGACAGCTGCTTCTCCATTAAGTACAATTCTGATCTCCTCATTTCTATTTGATTATTCTCAGGTGTAGGTGTGTCTCCTTTGTCAGTGTGTCCCCCACTCCGTGGGCAAAATTGTCTGTTGAAGCTTTGGGCAGGGATGGGGTTCATGGCAGCCCCCACCGCTAACTGAGGACAGTGATTGCTGAAATTTGTGTTGTTGCACGCAGCCTCTAAAAATCTCAAAGAGTCTCCAAACACACTGGAATAAATAATTAGATTTGTCGCTAGTCACTTAAAAAAAAGGACCACATCATCTGCAAATAGCAGAGATGGAATTGTGAAGCCACCAAACTGGACTTCTTCTGCGCACTGACTGCACCAAGAAATTCGGTTTGTATGAAAGGGAGGCCGATGGAAGAGTGAGGCTACAAGGAGCAGAGGTCACAAAGGTGCAGGACTTCAAGTACTTGGAGTCCACTGTCCAGGAAAAGGGGGAGTGTGGTAAAGAGGTGAAGAAGAGAGTCCAGGCAGGATGAAGGGGATGGAGAAAAGTTTCAGGAGTGATTTGTGACAAAATGGCGTCAGCAAAGGTCAAAGGAAAAGGTTACAAGACAGTGGTGAGACCAGCTATGTTGTATGGTCTGGAGACAGTGGCATTGACAAGAAGACAGGAGAAAGAACTGGAAGTGGCAGAAATGAAGATGTTAAGGTTCTTCTTAGGAGTGACAAGGATGGATAAGATTAGGAATGAGATCATCAGAGGCACAGCACAGGTTGAACAACTGGGAGATAAAGTTAGAGAAGCCAGACTGAGATGGTTTGGTCATGTCCAGAGGAGGGACAGTGGGTATACTGGTAGAAGGATGTTAGAAATGCAGCTGCTAGGAAAAAGACAAAGAGGAAGGCTAAAGAGAAAATATGTGGATGCAGTTAGAGAGGACATGATGGTAGTTGGAGTGAGGACAGAGGATGCAGAGGACAGAGTGAGATGGAGGCGCTGTGGTGACCCCTGAAGAGGGAAAAGCCAAAAGAAGAAGAAGATTTCTGTCCATAAAAGTAGACACGTTCCGTTCATGTAACGTTAACATGTTTTATTGATGAAAGTTCAATTACAAATTTGAAACCTTTTTTTACTTTAACATTTGTTTGTTTTTATACTTTGGTATTGCGTAAAGTTTGAGCATTTGAGAAAGTATTATATAAATAATGAGTTGAGTTGCATGTGATTTAGAACATTTTTAACATGTTCAAGCGGTCACATGCTTTTCTATAGAAAATGTACAAAAAAAGAGATATTCATATATTTTCTTTCTATGGGATACTTTTGTTAGTCTATAAACCAACAGGTGCATCTAAAATTCAGAATATCGTGAAAAATAAAAAGTTAATCTGATGAGGGAATCTATGTAAAGGTCATGGATGTTTTCACTTACCAATGTTAAATTAATAGAGAACCACGTATGTGAAGTCATGAGAGTCTCTTTGTCTACTCAGAGAGGAGTTTGATAACTGATAACTTCTGACGCCTTTAACATCGGTGAGCTGTGAAGCAGAGGTCTTTTTGACCTCGCCTCTGTTGATAACGAATATTTAAGCTTTTACTAACTCATTGTCCGCGAGCAGACCTTGTGATCAGGGTTTCATATAACATCTTTAATTTCTGTTTTCATTGCTGCACCCCTTACAAGGATTAAACCTGGATTGAAAAGATCTTCTTACATTTCTCTGTGTGGCTTATTTGATGAATGAGTTGATGACAGGATAACTCAATCATCCAACAATCATTTCAGAAAGTGAAACACTTAGATTCATTACACAGAGTGAAATGTTTGACGCCTTTATTTCTTATAATTTTGATAATTATGACTTACAAATAATAATATTTTTTTAAATCAGTCTCTCAGAAGATTAGAATATTACACAAGCATCTTTTGGTTCCTTTGTCAGTGGGCAGGAGCCAAGTCCTGCTGGAAAATGAAATCAGCATCTCCATAAAGCTCGTCAGCAGAAGGAAACATGAAGTCTCTAAAATGTCCTGGTAGATGCTGCGTTGACTGAGGACTTAAAAAAAAAGTGGACCAACACCAGCAGAGGACATGAACCAAAACCATCACTGACTGTAGAAACTTCACTCTGGACTTTGAGCAACATGGATTCTGGGTTTCTCTACTCTTCCTCCAGACTCCGGGACTTTTATTTCCAAATGACAAGAACATTTACTTTCATCTGAAAAGAGGACATGGACCACTGAACAACAGTCCAGTTCTTTATCTCAGCCAGGTAAGACACTTCTGATGTCTTTATGTGTGCAATGAATCTTTATGAGCTTCACATTCAGAAACGATTGAATTTGATGACAGTCTAATGTTTTTAGATGCACCTGTAAGAATTTAACTCTATTTCTCCAAACTTATGTTGTTCACAAAGCTAGCACAGACAAGATAATAACGCTCATGATCGCTACAGAGAACTACATAAAAAAAAAAAACTAGAGAAAACGGAGCAGAGTGCATGAAGTTTAAGGTTTTAGCAATCTCAACCTTCCCTGTTGTTAGTTTCAGACTGTGAAACTTGTTTGTTCCCTGTGAAATGGATAAAGTTAAAGACTAATAACACAAACTCACAGCAGTGTTTTGCGTAGTTAGCACTTTGTGATTCTTTTGTCATGGATATTAAAAAGAAGCATTGACTTATACATTAAAGCAGATTAAATTCCAGTTTCATATAATAAACATCTTGATTGTTTCACTCTTGTTTTCACGTTGCCCAGTGTTTAAACTGACTCCTGCTGTTGCTCATGCTATATTCACTTGTCTGAATGATGCGTGTGACTCAGGTCAGTGGTCACAACTAGTCTTGAACATGATGCTACAAATTGGCGAGTGGTTAAAGAAAACAAGCTGGTGGTTTATCGTGAGTCAAGTGGGGTTTTTTTCTCAGTGGAATGCTGCAGCTCTCCACTCTATTATTTTAACGTTTTCCCTGCTTGCCGCATTAGAAAAGAACCATTTAATTTGGTTTCAAACAGACAAGAGCAGAGCTAGTGATTACACATTAGGAGATTCTTGTCAGTAATAAACACTTAGCTTGGTTTAAAAGAACGTATTTAACCAGGCCCCCAAATTTGGGACGTGAACTGCGGGACATTGCCTCTTTTAAAAAGCTGAGTGATTTACACAATCCATTAAAGCCAATGAATCTTCAGCCAGAGTCATATTAAATGGTTACTTACTTCCAAATACCCCCTTGGGAGCTGGATTGTTGGCTTGCGAATAGATTAAAGTTTACATTGAAAAGAAAAATTGAATTCAGTGGTAATCAATAGCACAATGGGGCAGTGAGAGGAGCCTGCTGCCTGAAATGAAATTACCATATTTTTAATCTTAATTTTCCACTCTGTTTATCTGACAGTGTGGATGTGCAATCCAAACAGATAATGAGAGAGTGGGATATTGACAGTGGGGTCCTCTGGAGTGCTTGTTTCAGTGATTAAACGCTGTGATCTGTGATTACTTTGTGTCGGGTGTCAGGCTGGCGGCCAGGGCCGGGGGGAGACGCAGGCACACAGCAGCTGGAGCATCATGGCTCTCTGAGGTTTTAATGCACCTGACACAGCATTGACAGCCTTTTGAAACCCTATCGGGGACTTCACCGCACGGCAGCTGCCACTATAGGAATACTCCTATCTAAATCAGAGCGAGCACACATCCTCTCTGCTCTTCTCTCGATAACAGCCAGCGCAAGAATGGTGGCAACAAAGTTTGCACAATAAGCATTATTAGGCGGATACCTTGCTAATAATAGCATATCTGAATAGGCAAGCAAATAGCCAGGCTGCCAACATAATGCTGATACTGCTTTAATAAACAAAAAGTGGGAGAAACTTGGCTGTCCACACAATGAAGTTTAATCCCAAAGGAAGAAAAATAAACAAAATAAGCATCAGCACAATGTGGATACAGTGAATAAAATGGATTCAAACTGTAGCATCAACACTTTGAGAAGTGATCTGTTGGTGCAGATTTGAGCGGGTGATACCTGCCGCGTTCAGTTAAAGATGCTGCATTGTCCTCTGAGGGAAGAATAGATGTCTTCAACAAGTAAAAATCATTGAAGGTGGTTTTCTTGTGGCCCCCAGTAAGTCAGGAATGGCCGTTTTGAGTTTAGGAGACAACAGTTGTTGCACAAACTTTCTGTTGTGCCAGCGTTTTCCTTTGTGGTGGATACCGCTGTTTGACAAATGGAAACAAATTGCACGACGAAGGCGTCTGAATGGCAGCGAGCCGGGGAGTGTCAAACCCTGACGCTGAAAGACGACGAAGCGAGAGCCTCAGAGTTTTTTTTTTCTTGTTGTTGTTGGCGACTCAGACCTGACTGATCCCGACATAAAGTGCTTGTTGAAGAGAACGAGAGAAGGGAGTACGGGATTTCGACAGGCTGCAGTGAAATTAGGAGAATTGACTATGGCGGCTTTGTTCCTGGCTGGTGACATGGGGTGGGAGATGGGAAGAATGGCGGTGGGTGGGTGGGTGGGGTGGGAGACTTATGCGATCCCCCAGAGACTCTGTGCTCAGCCTTTCTAAAGTAACTACAAACTGAATATCTGACAAGTTCCCAACACCTGATGGGACTCTGTGTAGAACCAAGAAAAACAAACAACAAATGGCACATTTTAAGACATATGTCGTGACACTGGATGCAGTGTGTTAGAAAATTGCTTTTTATCTCGTTAAAAATAGGCTCTGAATTTGAAATGTGTTGATGCTATACTGTCGGTTTTGTCACAACGAGCTAGTTAAATCTACTTTTCCTGACGAGACTTTTTGGAAAAGTGGAGAAAACAAGAACAACCTGTGTCAGTCTCCAACTTTCTGTTTGACTTAAATCAATACTGCCTCTGCAGCATCTTAAATAAATCTCTGCGCCAAGTTTCTTCCAGTTCACACACGAGGCTGAACCAGGCGCAGTGACTGAATCGTGGTGCCTCAGCAGTTTACAAACCAACCTGGTTAGGCTGTACAGGCTGAGTAATACTGCTACAAACAGTAATCATAGGTCAGGCGTGTGGCGGATGATTACTGGTATATTTTGTAAATCATCCAGGCTGTGGTGTGTTTCAAACTGCAGAATGTGAGCAACGTTGCTCATACAGAATTGCTCAAAGATTTCATGCCCATCAACAATGAGTTGTCCTTAAAACGTTGCTTATAAGCTTTCAGCAAAGTTTTTTTTTTTTTTTTGGTAATCTTACCTCTGCTTGCTACTTTGAACTAAACTGGCTAATGTGGTCTTTTCAAAGACCAAATGGGAAAGCCCTTTGCATGCTTCAGCCTTAAATCCTGGACATGCTCTGCCACCTTTCAAAAGTGTCGTTTGATTCTTCAACTGCGAGAGAAAAGCGGCAAAGTGGTCGGCAGACAATAGCTCCGGGCTTATCTCATCAGTAAATAAGGCTTATTGCTTAAAGCTATAAAAGGCTATGCTTATTGGTGATGTCATGGCTTTGTCGAAGATTGATGAAGCTTGAGGCAGGGGGGCATAATGTGAATCTATGGGGGGGGGGGTGCGTGTGTGTGTGGCGAGCCCTTGTGAAGCAAACTCCTGAGTTTCCAACTTTGCCCCTGAAGAGTTTGATTTAATTTCAAATGTATGACATATATTTTAACAGCTTCTGCAGTAAAATTGCAGTCTTCCGTGGTAAACTAGTCCAAATGTACTTCAAAGTTCCATCTGGCCGGGGGGGCTTTTATCCTCGGCCATGAGAGCGGTTGATGTTCTGTGCATGTAAACGTGCAGCTCTGGGTAAAGGTGGGGACAGCTTGTGTCTCCCTCCCGATTATTGTCTGCTTGCATTTACGTGGGTCCAAGGGCCCACTGTGTCTTTTTTGGGGTTACTTTCTCATCATTCCTCCTAATGTAGAGACCCACAGGGTTGGTGGCAAGCGCACAATGCGGCTGTTGTATGGTTACTGTCAGCTCCCTCAAATAAGGCTTCCTGTTCATTAGACTTCTTTTCACCTCCACACAATGCGCCGGCTTTGCAGCAATAGTGAGTCGACGCCCATCTCTTCAATGCCATGTGAATAGTTCTAAATAGTGTTTATGCAAGGCATTGTTGTCTATTGTGTGCCCGGTCTTAGTGCGCAGTGATTTGCCTGCTTTTGTAGCCTGGGATGCATTATCTTGCCTATGTGGCCTCAGATGCATGCCTGGCCTTTGAGCCAGTAAACAGTCTAAAAGTTAACTCCCAGTGGACAATACTGAAGATGTCTGATAAAGTGGGCTAGAATATGCTAACCCTTTCATTTATAATTGCTCAAATAGCCTCTTCCTCAGTTTTGGACATATTTGTTTTAAAGGAATGTTGTTATTTTTTTTACAAAAAGACACACTTCTTTAATACTGTGAATGTTTATGAAGCGTTCACATGTGATCCATTTTTCTTCCATACGTTTTTCGGCAGCTTTCCGCCCCGCAGTTTTCAAGCTACTTCATCAAATCATAATAAAAAAACATTCAGCTCTTTCAGGACAATCCTGCTTTGACTTTTGGTATTGGTGCAACTTTAGCTTTTTGAAATATTTAGCCTTTTCTGACATTTTTTTTTTCTCATTAAAAATGAATTGAGCTCATTTTACATCCTTCAGATCTTTAGATCTGTTCACAACCTTTTACTGCTCCTTTCACATTTGTTCTGGTTCAGCTTCTTTCAGCTTCTTTGTACAAATTTTAAGTTTTTTTCAGCTACTTTTAAATAATTTCTGCGGTGTTTTCAGCTGTTTTGTGATCCTTTTAGATTATTTCTGCTAACTACAACATTTTTGTGCTTCATTTGACTTATTTCTGTTTATTTCAGCTTGTTATGCTCCTTTCAGCTTATTTCTAAGTTTCAGCTTTTTCTGCTATTTCAGCTATTATTTAGCTGTTTTTATGATAATTTTAGCTTTTTTGGCTAATTCCACTTATTTCGCACTCATTAATTTTTTTTTCAGACCAGTTCAACAAAAATGTGCTCTCTCCACTTCCTTCTGGTAATTTAAGATTCTCTTATTTTTTTTGCTACTTCTCAGCTGTTATTTAGCTAATTTAAGCTTTTTTCATATAAAATCTACTTCTTTGTGCTAATTTCTTCTTCTTTAAGCCTATTTGGGCAAACATGTTCTTTCTGCTTTCTTCTGCTAATTTAAGCCTGTTCTACCTTTTCGGCGACCTTTTTTTTTTAACATTTCTAGCTAATTTCAGTCGATTTCTGATAAAGTAAAGTTTTTTGTGGTAATTTCTGCTACTTTCAGCCTAAATAACTTCTTTACGCTAATTGTAGCTTGTTATGTTCCTTTCAGCTTTTTTCTGCAAGTTTCAGCTTTTCTGCTATTTCATCTACTACTTAGCTCCTTTGATGCTAATTTTAGCATTTTGGCTAATTCCACTTTTTTTTTTTACCTCATTTCAGCTCCTTCCACTTCCTTCTGAATGTTTAAGCTTCTTTTTGCCTTTTCAGCCACTTTTCAGCTATTTTTGCTAATTTCAGCTTTTTTTAAATTTAATATCCTTAATTTTTTATGCTAATTTCTGCTTATTTAAACATGTTCTTTCTGCTTTCTTTTGCTAATTTAGACTTGTTTTTCCATTTCAGCATTTTGTTTAGCTAATTTCAGCTGTATTTCAGCAAGTTCTTCTGCAATAAGCATCCACAATGCATTTTTACAGGAAATGCAATTTCTCTAGTTTACATTTGAGACCTTAAATGTGCTATAGTATTGCTTTCCTGTAAGATTATCTAAAAAAAAAAAAAAAAAAACAACAGTCCAACATAACAAACAAAAAAGCTAAACAAAACTTTAATTTAAAAAAAAGTTCTTGACCTCAAAGCTGATTTAAATTCTGTTATTTTTTATTTTTCCAATGAAAACAGCATTGTTGTTGCGTGTAAAGATTAGACTGACATTATCTGCTGCACATCTGACAAAGAACATCCGTTCAGCAGCGAGGGATATTTAAACTCTGTGTCTTTATACTTGAAACCATCAGTGTGAAAAATGAAATAGTAATACAGACAGACAGTTGGATGGATAATCTGACACATCACAGTGAAAGAATAGAAATCTCATATTTCTTGAAGATAATGTCAAAGTTGAACTGTAAGTCTTGCAATGGAAATTGCATGTCCCGTCATGAATATTAGGGGATTTTTGTTGCAACACAGTCTGTTTGTAACTTTCTTTTGATTAAGTTGGCCTGTAAAAAGTTAAGAATATCTGTATTTTGCTGACCGATTCAGTATTTTTTGGCTAAACTCAGTAACTGGTAAGAGTGAAATCATTTTTTCCCCCAAAAGCCAAATAACCCTGTAAAATGATAGAGTAAGAATAAGCAGCATTGTATATCCTTCATCTGTTTTGTGGCTTTGTTCTAGACAGTGTATACATCACCTCCAGAGAGTAACCGATAGGCCCAACTATTCACTGCTCGGATAGATGCACAATAGCGGAAGATATCTGCAGCACAGAATACATTATACTCGTTTCAAAAGCGTTCACAGTCCAAGTATGCAGAACAGAGAGAGATGCTTTTAATGCCAGCCGGTGATTACAGGTGAGAGATGTAACTGATAGTTGGGCTCCATTCTTGTTCAGAAATTTTGCCTGTTTGACCCCCTGAAGCATTTTGCTACCAAGGGAATTTAAAACAAGCTCTGGACTCGTAGGGGAGGAATGTTATGATTGCTCTCGGTGACACTGATACACACATGGGCGACTCCAGACGGCGGGAGAAGTTTGACTGCTGAGCTGCACCGCTATAATCACCAAGGCATTTCATTAACCTGTCAAAGAGAGGATAGCTGCTGCTTTGTCTCTAATTGCCACATCCCCTTTCGCTCTTACACTCATACTGCTGCTTATACACTTTCTCCCAATTAGCCCACAAGGTGCGTTTCACATTTTATTTAATGAACTCTAGTCGTGAGGTAATTCACTCCCTGCAACTGCTTAAAGCCATAGTTGCATTTTTTAAATTCAGTTTAAAGTTTGGCTTTGCTCCTGGGGCTGATATTTTCATTATTCCTATGAAATATTGAAATAAAGAATCTGTTGCCCGGTGTTATTACCGCCCACAAATCAAAAGGTTTCCGGTGTAATGTCTTTCCTCCCCATGCCAGTTAATTAGGCAGCTATAGCTTGTGCTACATACTAATGCTGCTTTCATGAGAATAATCTGAAACAATAAGCCTGTCTCTTTTGTATCTGCAAGCCCTCTTATTAATATCAACACATACAAGCCGGAGTTAATTGAAATTTGAACATCCCGTCTGTATGGTTTACAATAACGCAATCACGCCATGTTTTGTTAGTGTTTTTGAAATGCTGTAATGACCGGCATCTTATCTCTATTTAGTGTTTCATCGATTGCTCTCAGGGAGGCAGCACAGAAACATAAAAGAAAGAAATGTCAGCCATGAGTAAACACTGGTGGCAATAGATGCAACCTGAACATTGATTCAGACGGAAACATTAATATTCACACTCCCCCTGATAATCACGGCGAGGCGCACATGATTTGTTTTCATTGATTAACTGACATTACTCCAGCTTCTCCCATCATGGTTATTAATATAGTTTGCATTGATATTATTTCTGCATTAACAACAATTTCACCCAAGTGAGGGAGATTACAAGAGTGATACAAAAGAGTAGCCGCTCCGTGGTGTACAGTTTTAATCAGGACTCCCCGTGATGTAAAATCTTTACAGCTTTAATCAATCTATGGATAAGCTTTTCAAACTACGTGCTCGTTTGAATAGCACAGTTTTAAAGAGGTTGTACCCCACTGTCAGATTTCTGATGTGTTTTGCAAATTACAAATCCTTCTAGGAATACGAATTAGGTTGTGCAACCTGAGTGTTGCCTCTATTCAAAGAGAGCACAGCTAAGATTTCGCTCTGTTTACACAAATTCTTCGTGGCGGATAATGTAATCATGCCAACAACTAGTGAAGGGTTGTAGTACACAGAACCCCACAACAAAGCATAATCTGACTGCTACTATTTCTGAAGGATTGTTTTTGTTCCTTCATTTCTGTTGTCAGATTGGCTCATGAACTGAAATAACTGAACAAAATAAAATAAAAAAAGATAAACAGTGGGTTGTCTTTATAGCCTTTATACCGTTGGGTATTTCAGAGCTAAGAACATTTCTGAACTCAACAGCTTTTACGTTACGGCTGTGTTGGTCACAGTCTGTCACACATTGTTTGCATCTGCATGTCCGATTAACAAATGTGACATATTCCTAAGATCAAGCTTCTAGCACTCTCACCACCCACCATGGCAATTAACTGTCTACTAAGCTAACAGGCGTATCACACATGCCTGATGCAAGCCAGTAGAATATCAAGACACTTTGCCTGATGTATTCCTGTTTACTCCGTACGCCTCGTGATTAACCTGCGGCTCTGGACGGGGCAGCTGCATCCTCACCAGCATCGATACGGAAGGCTTATGATATGTTGGAGTGCAATCAGTGCGTAAAATTTACACGAGAAACCATCAAAACCACGTAAGATGGAAAGGAGCCCAGAAAATTAGAGGAGCTTGCATAAGTGCACGCAGCCACAAACAATATCTTACCTGCTGTGGATATGTAGCTTTTTAATGACTATAAGAATTAGAGTTTAATTTTAATTGAATTGATGAGCTAGTGGCTAGTCTAATTTGGGGCAAGATAAAAGATGATTGCTGTCAATTTTTAAACAACTCAGTCACAAAAAAAAAAAAAATCATAATGATTTATGCAGACACTACTTAAAAAAAAAAACAAGTCAGGTCCTCTGGACATTTTTTTTTTTTTTCTGAAACGTTTTATCTTTTATCCAACAGACTTCTTCAGTCTGAGGAGCTGCAACAAACTCAGTCTAAGGGTGCATTCACACCAGCCCTGTTTAGTCCGCTTTAATCGAACTCTAGTCCTTTTCCCTCGAAAGTCTGGTTTGTTTGGGGAGGTGTGAATGTGCAGTCGAACTCTGATGCCGACCAAAACCGTGAACTCTGGTCCGCCTAAACACCTAGGTCTCGGTTCGGTTGAAGTGAACTCTACCGCGGTTCGAATGCAGTGTGAATGCAAACGGACCGGAGACCGCTCCAAAAGCAGGAAGTGGACTACAGCGCAGGGCAAACAAATGCACATTTAAAAACAACATTCTCCATGGTCTTCTGCCTCGTCTTCCGCTCATGCTGAGTCCACTGTCGAAAAATTTTGGTTTGACACATGAACCACAGACAAAACAAAAATCCTAAAACGACTAAAATTTGACGCCACTTCGTTTTTGTTTTTATTTCCAGAAGAAGAAGTATCTTCTTCAGAGGTTTTCGTGTTGTTTCCTTCAGTAGTTCTTGGTGCAGCACCACCACAGGCGAGGGGGAGAACAGTGTAGCTCGACTGACTCATTGCAGTATGAATGTGAACTGCACCAGCTGAAAATGTAAACAAATGTTCTGAATTTTGGTCCCCAATCGAACCGAGTCTACTGGACTATCAGGTGTGAAAACACCCTTAGGGGCTGTTTACACGATGCATATTTTGAAAGAAACTGCAGATTTTCCTCTGAAGTTAGGCTGTTCATTTACACGACACCAGTCCGCCTCCCTCGCTGAATCCGGAGGTTTTTCAACCCAGGTCTCAAAGTGGTCTCATTGTGAAGGTTTTGAGGTGACCTCCCGCTGATGTGTGAAAAGCTCCCACAGAGGTACACAAAGTTTGTTTTCTCAGTCATCCAGGTATATAACAACAAAAAA
>NC_056510.1:22403084-22426171 GCF_014905685.2 Nematolebias whitei
AGATGTAAAAAATGGCAAGTTGGCTTTCTTGGACTGTGAGGTCTCAGTCTCTGATAGAGGACATTTGCAAACCGAGGTGTACCGCAAACCCACCCACACAGACCAGTATTTGCAGTTTGACTCCCATCACCCTTTGGAGCACAAGTTAGGAGTCATCAGGACTCTGTATCACAGAGCAGATAGCATCCCCACTAACTCGGGAGCCAGGCAGAAGGAGAAATCCTACACAAAACAGGCTCTAGAGCAATGTGGATATCCTAACTAGGCCTTCCTGAAAGCAGAGAAGAAACCCAAACAGGACTCCAGTCAGCCATCAGGTGAAAAGGAGGAACCCAGACCCAGACCAGTGGTCATTCCGTATGTTGAGGGAGTATCAGAGAAACTGAGACGTTTATTTTCTAAACATAACGTCCCAGTGGCTTTTAAACCCAAAATACATTACGGCAAGGACTGGTTCATCCCAAAGATCCAGTCCCCCGGCACAAACAGAGTAATATTGTGTATGCTGTTCAGTGTCAGGAGGGCTGTGATCAGTCTTACATCGGGGAAACTAAACAGCCACTGGCCAAAAGGATGGCCCAGCACAGAAGATCAACATCATCAGGCCAGGATTCTGCGGTCTACACTCATCCCCAGGCCAGCGGTCACTCTTTCAAGGATGAAGATGTTCACATCCTGGACAGAGAGGAACGATGGTTTGAGAGAGGAGTAAAGGAGGCCATCTTTGTGAAAAGAAATCGTCCATCATTAAACAGGGGTGGAGGCCTCCGGGTTCAACTGTCCCCCTCTTACAATGCTGTGATTGCTAGTATCACTCAGCCCTCTGTGAATAGTAAACAGCCATCAGTGTGCTAATGATCCATTGTTAGGCTGATGGTCCTTCTTGAGCATGTGATCAGCTGGTTTTGGTTTGGTTGTCAGCAACAAACTGGTTGATCCACTCTGAGAAGGTGCTATTTAAGAGACTGAGCTGAAAACAGCACCTCAGACTGAGGAAGTCTCTTGGATGAGAGACGAAAGGTTTCTAGATTTTTTGCTTTGTTTTTTTTTTTTTTTTGAATGTCCAGAGGACCCGATTGAACTTTTTTGGAACTCAATTGATTGTTGTGTAACTGAAGTAAACACAAGCAAACAATGTGAAGAAAGTTGATTTACCTGCCATAGGATTGCTCGACAGATACTGATTACCATAGAGTGGGAAGCCAGACATCATTCTTGTCAGTGCTGGTTTGCTCAGCGACTTGTGTGAGGCTGTTAGATGAAGTGGTCCGATTGGCATCAAATCTGTCGAGTTGTATCTAAAATCCAGCTTTCAGTTTTGTTGTCACTGGGCTTTCAGCCCATAGGAAAGTCTGTACAGAAGCTGTCCCAGGCAGAACATGTGCATTGGGTGAAATTCACAGCACCAACTAATGACCTGGCATGGTAACTACAGTGGATTGGGGGGGGGGGGGGGGTCCTGTGGTTACATGTAAACACTTCTTAAGTCCAGCTGCACAAATTATAGCAGAGTTGGTGTCATGCATTTTCAATCTGTCTATACAATATGAAACTGTCCCAGATGCTTGGGAAACAGCTTCTGTGCTGCCATTATTGAAGGGAGTTTTGAACAATTATCTACCAATCTTGAGCATGCATCAGAATATCTACCAATCTCTAAACTCTGTATTTTAGCTAAGGTTTTAGAAAAACCTGATAAATACTCAAGTCAAGAAGTATTTAGACTCTTAATATTTTGTCTTCCCTCCAATCTGGCTTCAGGAAACAACACTGCTTTGCTAAAGATTTTTAATGCTGTTGTTGAAGCTTTGGATGCTAAGGATTACTGTGCTGCACTTTACTTAGACCTGTCCAAAGCTTTGGTATGATAGATCATGACATCTTATGCCATAAGCTTTCAGATACTGGCTTCCCAGATCACACTGTTGGCTGGTTTTATCTCTCAGGTTGGAGGTAATACTGTATGTTTGACATAACAGTACTTCATCTAGCTACCTAACGGTCACCAAAGGTGTGCCACAAGGCTCAGTTTTAGGTCCCACACATTTTACAATTTATATAAATAATGTAGGTCTAAACATTCCTGATGCATCCTTGCATCTCTATGCCGATGACACTGTTGTTTATTGCCAAGCTAACACAGTTGCCAAGGTTTTCTTTTTTTTTTTCTTTTTTTTCTTTTTTTTTATAGATGGCCTCCCTTCTCCCCTTACAGCCATCCTCTCCACACCATTATTATGAAATATTTATTCTAGTGATTATCTAGTGCAGGTTTTTTTTTTCTTTTTTTTTTAATAGGATAGAAAGAAAGGAAGAAAGAAAAGACAAAGTAAGACTCCAAAATATAAGAAATATACACAAAGAGAGCACACGGCAAAACACCCGGCCACTGTCTGTTCACCTGCAAAGAACATGACAAAACACAGCAACAAAATACATATGTATAAAGAACTTAAAATATTCATGGCTTTGCAGTAAGTTTCCATAAATATATATACCCATACCTACGCCTACATACATACATACATACACATGAATATACATTCATATACATATCTATATATCTATATATCTACATATAAAGCCTACATAAGCATCCCTGCATCTATTTGTGTGTGGTTGTGAGCATGCATAAGTGTATAAGGCTTCTCTAATAGAACATTTAATAGTAGCTGTGAAGCAGCAGAGACCCGACCCCCAAGACCAGAGGCCGACAAAAAAGGGGGGACCAGAGCCCAAGACCCCAGGAGGGACCCCGACCGCGGAGCCCCCAGGGCCACCCACACAGGACAAACCACTAACCCACCCCCCAGATCGGACCACAGGGGAGAACCGGAAGATCCCCACCAGCGACCACATACAGTGACCCCCCGGGGCCAACAGCGACAAACTCATAGGCCCCAGCCGGAACCCGCCGCACCGATGCAGTTCCAGGCCCGGGCACCGAGGCCCGGGCACCGAGGCCCGGGCACCGAGGACGCACACCACCCAGGCCAAGGCCTGACAGGGCCAGAGGACCCGAGCCCCACCAGGCAAACACCAGGCCAAGCCGACACACGCCTAAGCACCCAGCCCCCGACACCAAGGGCCCCAAGCGCACCGGCAGGCAAGGGCACACCCCACCAGGGGGCTGCATGATAGGGGCGCGATGCCAAGCACCCCCAGTTGTATCAAAGAGGGGGCAGTCCGAGTCTCGGCCTAACAAATACTCATTCATACACAGAAACAATCACACAGTCCCAGCCTCATTCTCACACTCACTCACTCAAAGACATACAATAACGATACATTTCATTCTTATTCCCGATACGCACTCTATACCCCCCAGGTCCAAGACATGTACCAGCCCTCTACAGGGGGCAGCCCATGCCCAAACCCAGGAGGTAGACCCATTCATTCTTGAGCGGAGAGGAGCCAATATCCCAGACCCGGCCCATGCCACGCCCAGCCGACAGGACACCCCCCGGCACGAAGAGGTCACGCCACCGACCACCCCCACACACCACCAACAACCAAGCACACGCCCCCAAACGACCGCCCGCCAGGCCCCGGCAGCCACCCCGGCCAGCGGGCCAACCATGGCACCCAAGAGCCAAGCTCAGGGGGTCCAAACAACCCCAGGGAGAGCACAGAGCCAGCACCGCCCATGGCAATCCCCCAGACCCCGAACCCCCACATAGTCCTGGTCAACACCCGACGGCCTGCCCTTCTCCCGGACCCCACCCCCGGAATGGCAGTTAGGGAACTAGGGGGGTGAGGAAAAAAAAAAGAATAAGACCCCGACACATACACCCCCGCCCCTAGATGTGCTGTTGATGTGTGTTGTTGTGCCATTAAAAAGGAAAGAAGAAGGAGCAAAGGCTGGCATGATGCCAGTTTCCCCTCCACCCCAACTCTATCCAAACCCTAGTGTCTAAATGCAACCATTGTAAGTGAGCACAGGCACAGGGGGCGAGAGTAAAGTCATCCCACCACCCATAGCCATGTGCCCACCTCAAGTTCCTATATGTGAATGTCATGAGGATGTTATGAATGAATGTCTAAGGTGTACAATAAAATTGAGTCCCAGGTGGCTATGGTCAACAGAGATGTAAAATTGTTGCAGCACACCTGAGCCCAAACAACCCTAAATGTGTGGAATTGAAATGAAGAGGGTGGAGGTGCATGATGAGGGATGGGGAGAAATATAACTGTGAGAGCAAATGCTCCCACAGGGAGTCAGCTCCCCCACTGACCCAACAGCCCCCCCCCCCAGTTCCCCAAGATCGACCCAGGGATTGAGGCCAAGACACCTCTCCATCTGGACCGACCGCCAGGCCCGCTGAGCTCCAGACCAGAGAGGGACAGAGCCCCGAGGGCCGCCAGAAGCAGTATCAGCAGCCTACACACCCGAGGGCCGCCAGGACCCCCACAAACCGCAGTCAGCCCACCACCAGATGAAGCCAAACCCCACCAGGACGACCCGGCCAAGAGCGCCTGCCCAACCGCCGACAGAGCCAGGAAGCACCGGGAGCAAGCCCCCACCACAGGAAAGGGGCCAGCCAGTCGGCCATGCACAGTCCCTGGCCGCCCCCAAGGACATCCACCCAGTCCCCACCCCAGAAGAAATACTACATCCACCCCACATTCGGACATCTCTCAAAACACATAGCACACTAGACACCTAGGCTGGGTCAAACTACCCCCTCTTAGGGGCCACTGGTCACGCCCCCAAACACCCAATCCCCCAGCCCATGAACCCACAACCCACCAGCGAGCCGAAGGCCCCTGCCCAAAACCGGGCACCAGAGCGCAAGCTGGCCCAGAGCCCGGCAACCCGCCTGCCAGAGCCCAAGATCCCCTATCCCCACAGGCCCAAGCCCGGGGGCGACAAGCCCCCAGAACCCCAAGCCCCCTCGCCCACCCCGAACCCACCCCAGCACAGCCAGGCTACCAGATCGGTGACCCACGACCACCACCACAGACCACCTGAGGGCCCGCATGCAGCCACCAGCAGAAATCCCCCAGAACCACTCAGGCCCTCCCCAGGGCGAAAGCAGTGCCCCCCTGCCCAGGTTCCCCCAAGAGCCCAGCCCCCAGCAACCCCCCCGGCGATATATTATATTTTTCAATACAGGCAATCATGTTCTGCATGCCGACGATATAGTTAGTCAATCTGACAGACTCAATGATCTAGATGCACACACCTGGTTTAGTTGATGAAAGAATAGGAAATGCAGAGTGAGGAAAATGTGGGTTCATTTGAACTGATATAGACATCAAAATTATATTCAATAAGATTGTGCATTAATACTTTTTCAATAATAATATTGCACATAGGAAGTATTTTTATATCCATCCATCCATCCATTTTCTTTACCCGCTTATTCCATTTTGGGTCACGGGGGTCGCTGGTGCCCATGTCCAGCAATCACTGTGCGAGGGGCGGGGTACACCCTGGACGGGTCGCAAGTCCATCACAGGGCCACACAGAGACAAACGAGACAAACAACCATTCACTCTCTCACTCACACCTAGGGACAATTTAGAGTTACCAATCAGCCTAACATGCATGTTTTTGGACTGTGGGAGGAAACCGGAGCACCCGGAGAAAACCCACGCATGCACGGAGAGAACATGCAAACTCCACCCAGAAAGGCCCCTGGACCGAGGTTTGAACCAGGGACCTGCTCGCTGAGAGGCAGCAGCTCTACCAGTTGCGCCACCGTGCTGCCGTATTTTTATATCATTCAACTCAATTCACTCAGAATTAAACTGAGACTGTTCAAAAAGCTGTCTACAACAGGTAAGGTATTAATTGTTCATATCTACACCACAGAGCATGTCACAGTTTGTAGAGGTCAGCGATTGAAGACCAGCTTGTAGGTTTTGAATATAAACTAAATACATTATTATTATTATTATTAATATAATAATAATAATAATAATAAACCCAATACTAAATGAAAAGCTGGCATGGAAACAGAAGTACAAATGACCCGTGAGGAAACAAAATCATACTGGGTATGGAGGCATATGATACCAGACTGTAGAGAGTCTAGCTGTATATGGACAGGGGATAATAAGCAGACACCTCAACTGGATTAATAACAGAGAACAGGTAGAAGTGGGGGGAGCAGGAGCTAAAGAGGAGGAATTGACTGAGGAAAAGTGTTGGTGACAGGGAAAAACACAAAGGAACTTTACTAAACACAAATATAACAAAACACAGAAAATAAACATGACCATCAAAAAGGAATAATCCAATGAGTACAAAAGACTACCAAAAAGAATCATACTTACAAAAATATCTGAACTTGGCCTCCGTGAATTTTCTTTCAGTTCACTGGGAAAATCAAGTATTTGAGCTTTTGTTGCTCAAACGTATTCTTTCACATGGCTTTGGCAACATTTGTCAAGTTAGATACAAAAACTGCTTTTGTTCTACAAACACAGCTGAACTGATCAGCAAACACATTTATACAATGTAGCGTCTGATTGTATACATTAATAAATCATTTCACACAATGACAATTAAAAGCCAAACTTAACAAAAAACGGCAAACAAATGAAGAAAAAAAAAATCACTGACCACCAGGGCATAGCCAATATGGAGGTTAATCCATTCTAGTGTCTATACTACTGAATGCTTATGGAAGCATATTTGCTTAGGGCAGCCATGCAAAATATTACTTACTGCCCTGTAAGCTGATAACACAAATTAGATACCCATTAAAGTTGAACAATGTATATAGAATGAGAAGAGATCGCAAGCGATACCTGAAGGGATGCTTAAGTCATATGGCACTAAAATATGCCTCATGGTTGCAAACTTCAAAAGTGGGGCGATGTTTATCCTTGGGATTGAAAGATGCATAATAGTAATCTCATATGCACAGAGGCAGCTGCCAGGTGGAGGATAGCGCACTGCATGTTTATGAATAGAAATCATTACAGAGACTGGGGAGCATGCCGGCATGGACCAGTGACACCAAACTTTTTTTTTTCTTTTTTTTATTATCGTGTGCACACTACAGCACCTAGAAGTTCAAGTGCACACATGTCAAACAGTATGCCATGAGTTATAATGAGGTCACTTTGGGCTCGGTTTGATTGGTCTTTCATTTTATATGTCGCCATTATGAAAGGCACATGATGAGTTATTTGCTTTTGTCTGTGAAGCAATTGGCAAAATATAAGCCTAGTGGTTCATATAGGGGCCGAGATGGTGTAGGGTCAGGGCAACTGACTTGGGACCCGAAGGTCCTGGGTTCGATCCCCGGTCATTGCACATCCCATGGTGTCTCTGAGCAGGACACCTTATCCTCAGTTGCTCCCCGGGTGCTATCTGTAGCTGCCCACTGCTCCACCTGTGGTGGATGGGTTAAATGCAGAGAGCCAATTTCGGCATTGTATGGAAACATACAATGATGACAACACATAACACATTATTATTATTATTATTATTATTAGGGATGGGGCCGATCCAGTATCCGTATCGGCCTCCGATACCAGTATAATTTACGTATCGGATTTTTCCAATCCACCTGCCGATATTTCCGATCCATGATGCATGTTGGCTTCAAACTATGGAATGGATTTCCTGAACGGCGGCGTGTCTCATGAACCCAGAGTAATAAGACCCGCCTCACATTCAGGAAATCCAGTTCATTGTTTGCATCCAGCTACAACGTGAGGGCTGAGTTAGCAGCACTGTGGCTAACAGCTAACAAACTTTTCATCTAAACATGTCCGCTGTGTGGAAATATTTTACACAAGAAACACCACAAAACAAGACGGCAATGTGCAATGTCTGCAGAGCCATAGCGCCAAATTAAACCACGTTAGTTAGTTTTATGATGGACATTCGAGCTCCGTGGCTTCAGCGGGGCGCTACTCTTTGGTCAAACCGAAAGAGGCAACTCGACCCCGGTCAGCCGCGTCCAATCTGCCCCGCTCAGTCTGCTCGTCTCTGAGGAGGGACAGACTGAGCGCGGCTGCCCCAAATCAGGCTGCCTGCTTCGGATTGAACAAGAAGAAGACATCGCTGAAACCACGGAGCTCAAATGTTTACAGAGAAGTTGCTAAACTTCATCATGATTAATGACCAACCACTATCAGTTGTAGAAAACGAAGGATTTCACAGCTTGATACTTGCAGCCAAGATATAGTTTACCCTCCTGGAGATATTTATCAGTACAACAGTAGACAATCATAAAAAAACATGATTTGAAAATTATATATATTAAAAACATAAACAGCTACATTATAAAGTGATGTAAAATACTAAAAACAGGAACATGTCTGTTGGTTTATGCCATGAACTTAGCAGATGTTTGAAGCCATTTAACATGTTATTTAATTTAATTCATTTATTCATTCATTTAAATGAAACAAAATAAAAAAAAAATCAAAAGGAAAACATTGAATGAAAAGAGTGCAGAAAGAAGAAAAAAATTCTTATATCTGCCCCTTATAAAATATAAAATAACTTTAAACAATCACTTAAATTAATCACTTTAATATCCACTTTAAAACTAGGAATAAAAAGAAACATGTTTTGTCCGTATGCATGCTCAATAATCCTGAATGTTTTGAACATGAACCTGAACATGTTTTGTGTTAGCAGAATTTAATTCTAACTTTAAAACTTATCCAACATTAATACAACTTACCTCAAGTTGCCTTTTTGGACATGCATGCATATATTTGTACAAATTGTACTTGAGAGGAGATTATTACAGCCTCATATAAAATCTATGATGATCATGATATCGGAACTGGATCGGTATTGGCCGATATTCAGATTTAGGTATCGGGATTGGATCGGAAGTAAAAAAAGTGGATCGATGCATCCCTATTTATTATAAGATAATTTGGGAACAAACATCTTGACTCCAGTAGTTTCAACTAAAGTTTAAAGTAACAAGGTGTAGCGGCGCTAAGGTTATGTCGTGTTTGACTTTCAGCTACTACCACCCCAACATTTAGCTCAATATCTGTAAAAAATACTGAATTATAGCTATTTTTTTGTGTTTTTTAGGGTCAGTTGTCTGATGTAGCCTTCCTTAATAGGGTTGATCCAAAAACAAAAAAGGTTAAATCATGTCACCTGGACCAGTTTCTTTAAAGTTACCAGTAATCAGTTGTAAATGTACACCAGTGGTGTAGTCTATGTGATATGCAGGTATATGGAGTATTCCCACTAAAACAGCTTGGGGATTTGAGTATACCCAATGATATGAGCCCATGTTATGGCAATGATACGTGACATGGGCTTGTGTCATCGTCAACACATTTGGAACATTTTATATGCACATTGAGTTGGTTCAACTTGTTTCTTGTATAATTAATTGAACCTGTTTTGCTTTGATGCTGTTTTATAAATTCTGTAACATGTTTTTAATACAAAGCCAAAGGTTGTTCAAATTTTTGTTGTACATTTATTCAAATAAAAACATCAGATAAATTTTGAAATGATCAATACGCTTAAAAATCAAACTAAATTGACAATTACATTGTACTAACCATTGTACTTTGGTTTCTAAGCACAGTATACCCACCATAAAAATGTAGACTGCACTATTGATGTAGACCCATTGATTATTTCCTGCAAGTTTCTTAAAAAATGTGCCCAGTAGTTCATGAGGCATTTTGGTAGACAGGTACACAAATGCAGCAAATACACTCTTGTCTTTCTGTTTTGTGACTTCAGGTGATGTTTTAATCACGACCTGAAGATACAGATGCTCAGCAGCGTTTCCACTTTGGAGGACAAAGTACTTCCGGTCTGTTCAGGAAGTCTTGGTAATTTCCCCTTTGATTGGACGGTTGAGCCCCTTTCTCTTTCTGTTTGCCTGGCAGACAGATAGTTAGAGATCCATCTTACCTCCCCCCACCCACTTTTTTGTCTGACAGGCCGTGGAGTCAGCAGTTATAGTGGTGACTTTCAGTGCTCGGTGGTGAAAGAGATGAAGCTGATACACAAAGGCAAATTAAGGGTACAAAAACACTCGCCATTGTCCCATTGTTGAGGGTCACAAATCGCCAAGTAAAAGCAACACAGCATGGCTGAAACATTTGCCTCCATCCCTGTGCCCCCCTCCCTCACTTTTCCTCTCTTTATATTCATTAGATTCATTATAGGCCACAAAGGACTGCCAACAAAACAGCTTGTGATTTTAGTTGAATTCATCCCCCTCTGAGGCCTGCAGGGAAATTAAAGTAGGTGACTATCACTGGGGGGGTAGAGGTGGGGGTGCAAGCTTGACACATCTGAAGCTTTCAGTGATGCTAATAGCCAAGCGTATCCAAAATATACTGAAGCTGACCTCAAACAGATTGTGGGGGGGTTAAAATCATTAGTTTGCAAATGAAGCAAAAGTACATTGGATCTATGGCGGAATCATCGTCTGAACCTTGATTAGTGTTTGTCAACTCCCCATTCTTTTTATGTACCCCCTCCCGCCCACTTGAAATCCAGAAATTAATAAAAGAGACCGACTTCGGAGAGGAAGCGCTCGCATCACCTGTTAAACAAATGCACTTAAGGCAGGAATCAAATTGCAGGCAGGTTTAAATTGGTGTAAAATCTTCATTTAGATGATGCCCCCGGGGCCTGCTTAATACTTGAGATTTATATAGAATTAGTTCTGCCTCGCAAACGTGGCGCACCATTCCACCTCAGCGAAATATGAAGAGGCTTGATAAAAAGCTACAACAGATTCTCTCATTAAAAAAAATCTAAACCCTTTAAAGATTCATTAATTTGACTTGTGGCATGCAGCTCTGACATGTACAGAGTTTTGTGCTCGTGCCCTTGAGCACTGCACGTTGTAGATGCTGCTGTGGCTCATCGGGAAAGGTCTCACAGAATGAGCGCGCTGATAAATTAGACAACCTGCAACGCTGGAAGCTCCTCATTGCATTTCAGAGGTTTGTTTAAAGCCTATTTGGATGCTAGAGTGAATTAAATATAAAGAGTTTTGTTAGATTCTTTGCACTCGTCTCTAAAGTTAGCATCTGATCACGTCGTGTTTCACACGTGCAAATAAAGCCTCAAAGAAAAGGAGAGACGACCACAAAGGAGCTCTATTCTTTAAAATTATATACATTTGGCCTTTATAGTGGAAAAAAAAGTGTATGCATTATTGTGAACAAGCCCCTCTCACCAACATTTAGAAGAAAATAGGGAGATTTCATTTTTTATCATAATAAAAGTAACTAAACTTTAGAAATAAAACAATGCAAGTATTTATTTATAACGTAAATGAGATATAAAATGAAAGCAACAAAAAAGTTTGAATATGTTAGTGATTGATCCTCTAAGAAGAAATGACCTATTAATTGTGTACAAGTCTCACTCACCATTAGGAACATACGATTTTTTTAAACAAAGGGTTACAATAAAAGGGCGAGGTGTTTATTTAAATATAAGACATAACTGGAGTGTAATCTTACTAAACATGAACAGTTTTTGCAAATATATAAATATGTCATTATATAAATGAGAAACAAAATAAAACATTCTTTCAATCTGTTTCATTTCTGCCTCCTGTGTGAAGAGAAGATATTTCATTAATAAATCTCATCAGCATCAGAGATGTCACACCATTAAATCATTACGCTTGTATATATTGTTAAATGGCACGATTTTATTGTAAAAAGGAAACAAAATGTTAGTTTGTTTACGTTTGTCCAATTAAAGAAAATGTTCAGATTAATTATGCACAAGTCCCCTCTGCATCAGCATGATTAAGATTATGCTTAAAGGGTGAGATATCCATTTAATCCTAATCATAATAAATAAAAGTTACAGTTTTATTGAAAAACACATTTTATTTTATCAATAAAACAAACCACTGTTTCAGTTTGTTTATATTCGACTTGTCATAAAAATACACGTATAAAATAATTGTCTGCAAAGGCCCTCTTTCATCAATAGCGATATCTCAACATTTATTTGTTTCCTTTAATGACAATCTATTCATAGCTATGATCAAGGGGGTACCACTTTACAATAAGGCTCCCCTTATGGCTAAATAGTTTACATTATTAATTCCTCTATTAACACTTTATAAATCATTAATAACTGCTTATTATGCATTAATTAAGTAGGACAGAGAGACAAAGATGACCAGTTTTTTGCCAAATAGTGAGCCAAAACTGCCACCTATATATTTCATCTAGAGTTGTTATATTAATCATTTCAGACAAAGTTACTACCTTGTAAGCACAATAAGCATTTGCAATTTCTTTAGCATATACTATTGTACTTTATCACTGCATTACAAGTATCTACAAATAATTTGATATCCTAAAAAGTTATGTTTACAAATGAATAATTAACAATTATTATTGATTTATAAAGTGTTTATAGAGGAATTAATCATGTATCTATAAACTATTTATTAGCCATCTATTGGAAAGTGGTACCATCATGGGTTATGATTACGATGCTAAACATCTAAATGGTTTAGTACAGTAGTTTTTATTTTTTATGTTGAAGTGGCCTTTAGGTCCTTCAACAGAAGTGAAATCATTATTTGTGAACAAGTACCCCGCACCTTTCAGGACATTTCACCCTTTAATATTTCGATCGTGTTTAAGTAGTGAGACACTCATTTATTAATAATAGTATTCATAACTGTGGTGTTGTTCTAAAACTACAGATTAGTAAGAAACAAACGCATGCTTGTAGAACACATTCAGACACAAAAAAATGTATTTGATCTTCCAGTGTGTTTTTGCCGTTTGTGCTTTGTGACATCTTCGTTTCCAGATGAATACTCCCTTTTTTTCATGAAAAGCAGCTGTCGGAAATTCGACAGAACTATTTATATGGGCGAGAGGAATCATTTCAGATGAAAGTAGAAATGCTTTTGTAGAAAAAAAAAATACAAAAAAGGCGCTTTCCGTTGCCGAGCTTGAAGATAAACAATTTCCTATGAATATATGGCCAGGCCTGGCTATCTATCACAAAAATCAGAATGTGTCCCATACTGAGCCTATTGTAGTCTATTAAAAGGAATCCTTCCCTGTGGCAACCATTTTGCAGGTTTCAAGCAGATAAATGCCTTCCAAGAGGGATAAGAATGCATTCCTACAAAACTGCATTAAAGTGTAATGTTTGTCAACTACTACGATAAAAACTTCAGTCACAATTCCCCCTTTTTTTTTTTTTGTGGCGGTAAAATGCATTGGGAATGTGTAAAGCTGATTGGTGTGGGGAGGCTGCCCACAGGTTAGGCCTCATTTCCAATCTCTGACAGCAATATGTGTCGCTGTGCTTCATCCCGATTGCTCAGGTCGAACACAAACCATGGTCACTCTATATATGGAAATCTCTGTCTTCGGGGTGGGGAGGGAAAAAAAAAATTAAAAAGGTGAGATTGGCACTTTAACCTCCGTGCCCCCCTGAAAATATGTTTTAGTCTGATACATTATACTACTGCGAATTATTTATCAAGAAGATACAAGCGTGATATTCCCCAAAAATAATGAGATGTTGAGGTGGCAGCTGGAATGTTCTGGTCCAGCGAGCAGCATCTATGAATCGGGGGAAATGAAGTAAACGTGGCAGGCTGGTACACGCCATGTGCTGAATGTGAAAGAGCGGAGGCAAATTTAAACTCTTTCTTATGCGGCTGTCTTGCTTTTTTGGAAATCAAAACGAGTTTTTCAGAATTTGTCGCACAAAACGCTACTTGTAACGTGATTTCATGACCTGTTCCTGATGAAATTAATGAAACAAACTTTGAATATCTGCTTTGCTTGTGTTTATGAAGCAGCTCATGACACCATCAGAGTCCAAGGGGCTGAATGTAGCAGGGGGAGAGAGCAAAAAGCAAACAAGTGTTGCGTTAGGCTGAGCTGAAAGAGCCCACCTGTTGAAAAGCCGCTTTTCAGAGAACAAGTCATCCAGTTGCAGTTCATACAAAAGCCAGTGAAAGAGGAAAAAAAATCCATTCACACGCTTTGAATATACTTGAAGTGTGTTTCTCCTCAAATGACGGTTAGAACAAAACGGAGAAAAGCTGTGTATTAATTCGCTTCAGACCCTGACAGTGGTGGCTTTCACTGCACCGTTTGTTCGCCGTGTTTCAAAGAACACAGCAATCAAGGTGACTTTTTTTTCTTTTCAATTTTATTATTTTAAGCAGGAAGTTACATGCTTTTCCTGACGTCTGATTCATACCGACACGGTGTTATTTAAAGCTGAGCCGAGGGTTTAGGAGAAATCAAACGACTCTAACGTTTTTGAAATAATTTATTCTTCTTTTTCTTCCTGCACTAATGTGATTTGTGAGAAACAAAAGTTGGTAAAAATCATTTAATGAATACAGCAAAATAAAGAATATTGGTTCTTGTTTCATTTTAGGAGACGTTACGCCAACTTGTTGATCAAATCAAGTCAATCAAAAAGCGAGAAAGCATTTCTTCTTTCTAAACGCTTGTCTTTGTTTTGAATTATTTCTTCTACTCAGAAAATCCCTTTGCTTTTCAGGGCCTCTTTTGTTCTAGATTTAAAAAAAAAAAAAGGGGGGGGGTCTTTTATTTGAGAGAAATCTCCCATCTCAGACCAGCGCTATGCTTGACGCAGATCTTCATTAATCTCCAGGGTCACTGCGAGCTCTACAGCAGTCTGCCGTTTTGATGGGAATTGAATCTGATACCGTTTTGTGGCTTGTATGGAAGCGAACAATGGCCTGTGTTCCTTCCTGTGTCTGAGCACAATCAGAGAGACCCAATTAAATAATTTGGCACAATAAAGGGGAACAAAAGGATACCCAGGCATAAAGTGAGGGGTTCAACATTTGCATTCTGCCCATTTCTGTATCATGTTAATTAATTCGCTTTGAAACCACAAGGAGAGGACACAATGGGGAAACAGCGCAGCTCATTTCAAAGTATCTCTGTCTGCGCTTTATATTCAGGTGGCATGCTAAATTAACATGTAACAAAAGAAACGCCACATTTTTCTCATGGGTGTCAGGAAAAGCCATTTTTTTTAATTATTATTATTTTGAAAATATGTTTTATTTAACGAGTTTTGACTTGCACCAACCTGACTTTACTTCTTTTCGTATCTGCTTGAATAGAATTGTTTTGCACATAAACGATGACAACCTGCTTTTAATTAACAATGAAGTGACGTGTACATGCTTTTGTTGATGGTCACATGACATTCAATGAAGGCTAAATGAATTAACCATAACTGGTCTGTGATAAGCAGTGATGGGACCCATATGGAGCTGTCACTGGTCCGCTGGTGGGCTCTCTGAGTCCAAGCTCTGTAATTGAAAGAAATGAGCCATGGAGCTGACACATTAGCAGTCTCCCCAGAGATGAACCACACACACACTAACCCCCCCACACACGGGCTAAATTATTTTATGCATCTTCCACACAGACTGTGTCTCACTAGAAGTGCAAACCAGACAATGTCAGTGGCGTGGTTGGCGCAGGACTGAGCGCTGCTGTAAGTGAGACAGGGTGTAAGATTGGGTAGGTCTCCGTCTGGGTTAAAGGGATAATGAGAAACTGTCCCGCAGTGAGTTAATCAGCTCATCACTCTCCCAGCACTGCCATTTATTTGCTGTTTATTCCCCGGCACAGGGCCCCCAGGGGGAGGCCTGTCTGTGAGGCAGCACCTGCAACTTCCCCCCAACGCTTGATTTAGTGCTGTAAATGCTGCTTGTGGGCCAGATTATACTGGACACTGATCAAACCTTATTTGCACTCTGATTAGACAAACTGCTCCCCGCACTGACCAGGCTGAAGCAAATCTCCTTTGGCAATTTATACTGCTGCCCGCTGCCCTGTGTAAAAATGATTAACACTGCCTAGATGGACTGCAGCCATTCACACTGCAGGCTGTACAGTATATACATAAAGTGAAGTACAGTATTATATATATATATATATATATATATATATACATTTTTGTATGTATGTATGCATGTATGTAAGTAGAATGTAAGAAGATGCAAAAGTCTGGTGAAAAGCTGTAAGCTATATTTTACTGTAAATCAATGGATTTTTTCTTTCTTTTTTTTTTTGAATGTGTGTTATAGATGTAAAGGAGGACCCAGATGCAAGCAGCTGGCAGGATGCAGGAGTTCAGACTCATGGGGGCTAATGGCCCCCCTGTTTGTTTGCCCTTATACACAGTTCCCCCTTGCCAGACTGTCTTTTATGCATAATCTGTTTGCAAAAATATTTATTGACCTACTGGACATATTCAAATGAAGCTCCCAGAAACTAATCACTGAAAGTTCTTCTAAAACTAATTACCTTTCAGAGTCAACCTGGTTCAAAATGGTCACCAAAGCTAACTGACCTCAGCAATGATCTAATAAATGTCTACAATGGTGTCAATGTTAGAGATATTCAGCTAAACTTTGGTACGGTAGTAGCTAAGAGTCAACCCCGACATATACTAACAGATGTTGCAAGATCATTGTAGAAATATTTGATGTGTATCTAACAAGGTTAAATCGGATCATCTGGACAGATTCTTCTTTGTTGAAACGTTTCGTCTTTTATCCAAAATACTTATCCAGTATAAGGTACAGCAACAAAAAAGTCATAAATAGCACCTTCCCATAGTAGATCAACCAGTTTGCTGGTGACAGCCCAAACTAGCTGTTTACATGATAAAGGACAACAATAACATTCACTATTCACAGAGGGCTGAGTGATACTTGCATAATCTGGCATTTTATGGCCCCATTTACATGATATGTTTTTTGAGTGAAACCGCAGCTTTTCTGCTGTGGTTTGGTCATTCATTTACACAACAGCATCCCTCGTTCTCTCTGAAACTGAATGTTTCTGAATCCAGGTCTGGAGATTTTCAGGTGAAGCCCCCACAGAGGAGTGAAATGCTCCGAAAGTGTGAAGTTGCACATGTACAGGTACACAGGCGTCAAACCTTGTTTTTTCTGCACTAACAACAGTTATAATAAATGGCAGAGAGCAGAGTGTTTTTTTTTGCTACTCCCCTTTTTCAGCATGTAGGAGCAAAACTAAAATCCAGTTCCAAAGAGTTGTTAGTGTATTCACCAGTTTGGATATAACTGTGATCACAGTGAATGCAGCTGAAAATTCATGAATATCAGGAGTGCCAGATACATTTAAATTGTATTATTTGCCCCTCATTTTCTGTGCACATGTTCAACAAACACAGCACACACCTCATCTTTGAATTTCTTTGCTCAGCACATATGACAGTTTAGGTCAGAATGCTATCATTTTAAAGCATAAGTACTATAGTTAATTTTTTTTTTTGGCAACCGGACTGCCATGGAAACTTCAGCATTTTTGTGTAAATCCTCTCTTTTTTTGTTTAAACCCCCAATAAACATTGAAAAAATATAAAATGCTTCCAGAGGTTTTCTCGTGTAAATGCTGGACAGTTTCTTTTCACAAAGATGGCCTCCTTTATTCCTCTCCCAAACCATCGTTCCTCTCTGTCCAGGATGTGAACATCTTCATCCCTGAAAGAGTGACCGCTGGCCTGGAGATGAGTGTAGACCGCAGAGTACTAACCTGATAATGTTGATCTTCTGTGCTGGTCCATCCTTTTGGCCAGTGGCTGTTTAGTTTCCCCAATGTAAGACTGATCACAGCCCTCCTGACACTGAACAGCATACACAACATTACTCTGTGCCCGGGGACTAGATCTTTGGGATGGACCAGTCTTTGCCGTAATGTATTTTAGGGTTTGAAAACTGCTGGGACGGCACTGGTCTGGGTCTGGGTTCCTCCTTTTCACCTGATGGCTGACTGGAGTCCTGTTTGGGTTTCTTCCCTGCTTTCAGGAAGGCCCAGTTAGGATATCCACATTGCTCTAGAGCCTGTTTTGTGTGGAATTTCTCCTGTCTGGCTCCTGAGTTAGCGGGGGCATTGTTTGCTCTGTGGTACAGAGTCCTAATTGCTCCTAATTTGTACTCCAGAAGGTGATAGGAGTCAAAATGCAAATACTGGTCTGTGTGGGTGGGTTTACGGTGTTCTCCACCAGAAACTCAGACCGCACTGTCCAAGAAAGTCAAGCTGCCATTTTTTACATCTTCTCGTGTGAACTATATATATTTATCCACAGAGTTGGTGTGATCAGTGAAATGATGGACTTCCTGAGATTTAATTTTAACCCAGGTGTCATCAACACACCTGAACCAATGACTTGGTGGTGTCCCTGAAAAGGATGTCAAGGCTCTCTTTTCTTTTTTATACCTATGTACAAGTTGGCAACAATAGGAGAAACTGGGGATCCCATATCACATGCAACTTTCTGCCTATAACATCAATATAACAGTTATAACAAGCACTTTGGTAACAGCTGCTGTTTAAAATGTGCTTTATAAATAAAGTTGACTTGATTTGACTTGGTTGTTTAGTTTTGCTTTATTTGGTCTCATTTGAGAAACTTTGTCTCTTTCATTGAGAAAACTGCATTGACCTGAGGATGTTTGAGAAAGTAGTGATGAAAACAGACACAATCTACAGTCTCACGGGAAGTAGAACAAACTTCCACACACAGAGAAAAAGGTTGGACTCAATAAAACCCAAAACATCAATGACAGAGTTACAGCTGAAAGAAACAAAAACACAAGCGCAAAAGTCATGAACACTCAACAAAACTAAATACAAAACCCAAATACTGTAAAGCTACCCTGCATTATTATGATTTTAACAGTGCAGTCTGATGAAGACCCCCCCCCCCCCCACACACACACACACACACACACATATACACACACTTGCCCATGCTTCTAAGAGCAGACAATATACCCTGTAACCTTCAAACGTATTGTATTGGTCCCCAGTTGCTTTCAGAGTGGAAGGCACTCCACCTTAGTCATTGTACAGCAGATTTTTGAGCTTCAGCGCTGCACAAAGCCTGCTCTTTCCACCAAATGATCAGACCATCTTAAATGTTTACACAATGCACCTGAGCCTGAATGAGTACCTACAGTATGTAGTGCTCTAAAGTCTCTTTTTTCATCCTATGCTTTGTGGACGAAAGCAAAGTATTAATGATGTCGTTTTCTGCTCTGCTCTTTTTTTGCCCCAATTCTCCTTTAAAAATGTCTCTCCACCATTTTTTTCTAGTATTTACTACATTACCATAACCCTGATGCAAGACCCATTTAGAATTTTGCTCGAGTGACTGGCAAGCATGATGCAAAAGAGGGAGGGGGGGTAATTGTAAGGAAAATGTATTGGATAAACAGCCAAAAAGAATAGATGGCAATGCTCATAATGGAATCCAAAAGCTTTCATTTTTTTCTTTTATTGTCTCTCCTTCCTTCTCCAAACAACCTTCCTTTTTTTCCAGCTATCAGAGCAAAGTTCCCAGGGAGAAAATGAAGTGCATTCATGCATCCTGAAAGAAGCTTTTAAGGTTGAGTACAGCTCAGACAAAAAGGAAGGTGAGCTACAGCTGGCCTGAGTATGACTCAATGTTTATAACCTTGCTGTGCAGAATTTAAGAATGCTGATGAACTGAATGAAGCACATCCATTTCACAATGACGAGACTTATTGGTATTCATTAGTGCTTTTTGTCCAGGTTGCTAAAGTGACACGAGGTATTGGGGTTTTGTGAAATGTTTCTGGATAAATGGATAAACTCTTGCATTCAAAACTGCTGATGAATTTTGGTCAGGAAACTGAAACCTTCAATTTTTTAAGAGGATTTTTTTTAAATAATATTATATTCATATTGATTGATAGGGTTAAACTGATATGCATCTTGAAGATTAATGTAGGGTTATGATAAGATACAAAGAGCATTTTTCTTGGCTGTCAGTCCCCACTTCCATTGGTTCACTTCATTTTGCTAACTGGTGCTCAAAGCCTCTGCTCCGCTGACTAAGCATCAGCTTCCCCTGCGCTGATAAATGGGCTTCTTTGAATTGATGGCAGGCTGGAGGAAAAAGAGATAATCCTAGATAATGTGGACACAGTTTTCATTTCTTGTCACCCAATTAAACTGCAATTATCCCACTTGCAGGAGAGGAGAAAAGTGAAAAGAATGGCCAAAGAATGGGAGAGCAGGGGCCCTCCCTGGGACACTCACAAGCAGACACATTAGCACAGATTTTGCTCCGTCCTGATAAAAGAAGTCCATTTCTTGCACTTGGCAGTGCAGCAGTGAGTGGCAGACCAGCTGTAAACTGGGGTTTGGAAAAAATCACCAGTTCTATGTTTGCATGCCTTAAAGTGGTGGAGAAGAAAAAGATGAAAACATGCAGGTTGTTGCCCCATGAAAGCAGTTTGGTGGCGGGGGGCACTCCATGTGTCTTTAGCTGAGGACGCAGAGGTTTTATCCCCTCAACAGCCCATGTAGACTTTTTATATTGTTCTTATGCTAATGATGAAGACACGTATTGTCAAAGGGAACAAAAGTGTGCATTTAAGGAAACCTTGGGCATCACTGACCAGTATAAGAACCCTGGAATTGCCCTCACAGGGGTCTGAAAACCTTCAAGCAGCCCTTTGACATATCCAATAGTGCTCTGACTGAGAGCTTGTGTGCACCTACTGTTCCTAATAAGAATCGACTATATAAAAAAAGAGGGGGACGCTTCTTCTGTAAACTGTTTCCCTCCAGAGTGAAACTCTCCCGTGGCACAAAATCTAAGCAGCAAATTAATGTCTTCTGTAATTACCGCTCCTCTTAGTAATTATCACACAGGAAAATTTATGGATTAACATATCGATTCCACTTGACCCTTGGCGAGGCTTAATCTGAGCAGAGAGGATACTTTTACGTGGCTTGTGCTGCCAAATGCAAAACAGCCCTCGGGGGCCCCGGGTGGAGCTTTGCTCTTTTAAGGCGTGTCACATCATCTTTAGCGAGCGTCCCGTGGGATGACAATCTGACTCTCTCAGGGTCCTGCCCTTTGGTTTTGCTATCTGCTCAGAACGTGGCTCTACACGGGTATTTTCTTTAGCCAGACATGAATAAAAAAAAAAAAGAGAGACATGAGTGGGAAAAAACTAAGAGGAGCATTTGTAAAGAGTAATTCATTAATCTTCACGCAGGCGATTAGCTGCTTTGAAGTCTTTGATTTTGAAAAGCCATGTTCCTTGCTTTGCTACCCCTCCCCTCACAGGCTGTTTAGATAAACATTGGAAATATACAGATTAGTTTAAAATCATTAGGCAAACATCTTAACACACTGACACAGGCTGCCTGTTTTGGAATGCTGATAAGTGCTACCCTTCTAATGATATTGTCGCGTGAGCTGTGTGTGTGTGTGTGTGTGAACACTGTGAGAGCAGTGCATTTCTGATTATGGAGAAGGGAGAGAAGACTCTGTCAAAAGATGATCAATAATACCTTTAAGTGCTCCTCTGCATGACTAATGTCCTGATTAGGCGAGCAACGCGAGAGGTTAGCATGAAGCTCTCCTCTTGCTGTGTCCATCAAATAATGAGATCACCTGAGACAGCCAGTGGTACACCCCCCCCCCCCTCCCCCCGTACACACCCAAACAGAAGGTGCTGACAGGACACTTGCCCTCCCATTGATCATGCTGTCATTCAAGTTTAGCAGAAACGTGCGCACGCCGTTACAAGAACGGGAACTTTCTGCAAATGCTTCTCTCTTTCGTGTCTGGCCTGATGAATTCCAGTTGTTGCGTCGGCCACATTTCTTTCTTTCTTTCTTTCTTTCCGTACCCAGAGGTGTGTAAGACAACACTGCCATGAAGGGCTCACCTAGAGAGACGTGACATTGAGCTGCAACAAAGAGCCATCTGCAGGAACTTTGTTATTTCACTCTTGTGAAAAGTGGGACTTTTTTCCTCTGCCTCTCTCCATCTTTCTCCCTGTGTCTCTCAATGACATGGTTATTATCCTGGTCACTTAATCCCCTCAAATAAGATTGATTTCGCTTTTCAAGCTGCGTTAGAGTGCCTCTGTCACGAGGTGCTCAGGCCATGGGAACCATAGTGTTCCAATGCATCCTCGCAATTTTCCCATTTGATGGAGGTCACAGTCACTCGGGCTGTTTCTTTGACTTACTGATGAGAGGACTCACAAAGGCGCTTTCATTGTTACAAGAGATGGAGGAAAGCACATCTATGTGCGCAACACACGACTGGATTGGGCTGCGGACGTGCCTGTCGATTCCTGCAGGCACTTCTAAACTTACCAATATTAGAGTTGTTATGCAGGTTTCACGTCGTATCTGTCAGGTCCTTCGGTTTAAAGAGGAGTAAAAACACTCATTTATTTAGTAATGCAAACTAATTTGGGAAAATGACTCAAGACTTAAAGAATTGTTTGCTAATAAATGTTCCCCATCAAGGTCAATGTTTTGGTTCAAGCTTGATTAAATCAACTTTTTCTTTATTTAGTGTAATTATATGGATTTTTCACAAGTCACGCTCGGCTGTAGAAATCGAGGTCTATCGCACAATGGACAAAGATCGACACAAAGCGATAAAGCGAGAAATAAATAAAAAATGTTGTCTTTAATGACAGACTTGCAAGTACTTTATTTATCTTTTCATTCCTGCAGAGCTGGGTGTTGAAGAGGAGCTGAATAAATAATAATAGCTGAATGAATCTTGACCTTTGACCTCATCTCGTCAACGTTGATGGCGCCCGCTCATTCATCCGAGATGAAATCTGTAGATTAGTTATTTTTGTCCTATTCAAAACGGGAGGAAAACTTGTAACGAGGGTCAAAGGTGGTTAATAAGCTAGAAACACTCTGCTGTCAACTTTAATGCAAGTGTCTTTCATGCTGTGCGCTGTGTTAAAGATGAACAAGTCACCTTTTGGATTTTTTTTCTCCCCTGTCTGAAGGACGACGGCGCGCTATGAAAGACTGCGTTGCTGTGTTGCCACAGGTTCAAGGAGATTGGATCCTTTTTGTTTAACTCAAATCAGCGTCTACATAATGAGCAAGAGACTAGCGGAGGACTGAGAGAGAGCAGTCTTTGTAGGGTTGAAGGAAAGCGTGGATGAAAAAACATTGCCTCCAGTTTTTTTTTTTATCCCCCCCGCACACACACACACACACACACACACACACACACACACACACACACACACACACACACACACACACACACACACACACACACA
>NC_056510.1:22426181-22445965 GCF_014905685.2 Nematolebias whitei
ACACACACACACACACACACACACACACACACACACACACACACACATACACAACCGAAGCCATACATGTATCTCGGAGATGAGCTATCTGTGTTGGGCCTTTTCTTTCCTTCTGTCTCTATGATGAGTTAGCAGGACCTGGAGTGATAAAGCTGATAGAAGGGCTGCTATCAGGTGGCAGTCTGGGTAATTACAACGCTCCATTTGGGGGCTTTGCGGTGATGCCATGGCGATAAAGGGGTTGGGAGGAGGAATAATGAGGAAGAAAAGTGATAATGTATCCTCTAAATTGTTCAAAATGGTCCATCATGGGGAAAAATCATCTCACAGCCTGGAGGTAAAACAAGCATCTAAACTACGAGGACACACAGTATGGAAGTGGAACATGTACCTTGTAAGGGGGGTGGGGGGGAGCAATCACAGTTCAAAAATCTGACTTTTCACAGATTATGATAGGCCAGCTTTTTTTTTCTTCTTCTTTTTCTAATGATCCAGGAAGCTGTTTGATTTCTGCTGCTATTTTGTTTGCCCCTCGGGGTGTGGAGATATTCTGCAGCACGAGATTACGTATAATACTTTGACAAACGGCAGTTTAAAGATGAAGGTCTTATCAGCCCGGCGGACTCCACATGCTCCTGTGTTGCCATTCTCCCTCCATAATGCGCTTTTTAAAAGTTTGCTGTAGCTGTCTGTTCAGGTCCTCAAAGATCGAACTGACAATCCCATCCTCTTTTTCCCATCATTCAAGCACCAAGACACACGCCAACAAAAACACACACCTACGCAACCCCCGGGGCCATGTGCCTGCTCTTTAACACTGTTTTCTACATCTTCTATGGCTCTTTTTCATTGTGAATTCCCTCACCAGGGATCATGACCACTATCAATAGTATTTCCACTAATGTGATTAAGTTAATACTGCGCTCTATGAGCGGATTATATCTCAATAATTCCTCTTGATATGCGTAATATTTAGGTTGTGGTTGAGTAAATATTTTGGTTCTTCACCAGAATAATTCCCACTGAGACAAAGGCACAGGATTCTGCCCCGAGGAGCAATAAAGACTGTATAATTAGAACGATTAGAGAACTGCACAACTAATTTGGCACTTATTGAATGTATTTTCAGAACACAAACCTTCAAAATAGGTCACATATTAAAACCCACAAAAAATATATTAACTTTATTCACATTAATTCCCATTTATTTATACGTTCAGTGTGACTCATTTGAAGTGATGCTGAAGTCAGCATTGTCTCCGTCCTGTCATTATGTTGCCTTGCACTTAAGCATATTTTCTATGCATTGTGACGCCTGTAAAGACACCTCATTAGGCGCAATGGCTTCTAAATTGAATGCATTCATCTTTAAATAATCATTTGGATCACTTGCAGCTCCAAACTGTTTGGCATTAGCGCTTTGTCAAAGGTTCGCTCAAGATAAGATTTTGAAGGCTAATGACCCATGATGGTGACGGATCGGCTTTTAATATGGTTCAAATTTTACTATTTATGTTTGACCACAAGATGCATTAAAATTGTTTCAATTTACTAAATGCAAGAAGAATTTATTTTAGTTTGAGAATAATAAAAATAGGCAGCACAATGATGTGAAAAAGATGGAAACTCAATTAAAAGCACTTAATGATCCCAAATCATAGTTTCAAACGGATTCCCTTGGAATTATTGAGATATTTTTGTCCAGATCTGTGCTTTTAATCTGACTAAACCCTTAGTCTGAAAAGCAGCTGAAAGCAGAGGTGGTCTGCACAAAAACGTGGTGCGTAATGAGCATCGTCAAGCAGCAGCGGTGAAGGGTTTTGGTGCTCGGCCTGCGCAGGAGAGGAGCGAGCAGCCACGGATGGATGAGTCTGAGCTGTGATCATGCTGGCAGAAAGAGACCACATCAGGTACACAATCAGGACCCCTCCCTGTCCTCTTCCTCCCCTGATAATGAACAAACTTTCATGTGGCTGTAAATACTCCCCACTTTGTTGGGTTTTGAAGTGCACAAACACAAGATATTGTTGTTTACCCTCTCCTCTTTTTTCCTCGTCGAAGAAGAGCCATCTGATAGTGGGAGGTCAACTTGTGTTCCCTTGAAATCAATTTATTTCAAGTCTCGACTCCCCCTCCCTCCTTCTCCTCTTCCTCCTCCTCCTCTTATGGGAGAAGAACAGGCTGAAAAGGATGAGGATGGAAGTAAACATCTCACATAATTCTGTACAGATGAAGCCTTTTTTTATTGCAAACTGGGATTAACTGGGATTCTCATCAACTTTCTCTTTAATTTGCTGCAGATTTAGTGGAGTGTTGAGTTTAATAAAGTGTTCGGCAGCATCGTGGAGATGCTCACACCTCCAGGGGCTCCTTTCTCAGACTGATGGCTTTAGCACTTTTAGTGGCGAACTGTGTGCGATCTCTCTCCGGGTAGGGAAAACGTCCCCATGGGCTTGTTGTTGCTGTCTGTCTTCTATTTGCATGATATTTTTCTTTTCAGCCTTATCATCAGTGGTGTGCTGTGAGGAGGAGGAGGAGAAGGAGGAGGAGGAGGGAGTGGAGTGCTGGCTCCGTCTCAGAGGTTGGACCCAAGCTTCTTTATCAGCAGGTAATTCTCCCACTCTCACTAACTCATGTTGAATTATTTAAGTGTTATTTCGAGGACTCAGGCATGTGTAAAAAAGGGGAGAAAACACAGACTGGAGTGCTTGTTTGATCATTTTTTAAATCTGATTTCAATTAACTTTAAAAGATGAATGACTTAATGCTTTCTGAGTCAGGTGTTTTGTAAATAATTTTGATAAAACGTGTTGGGGTAAAAAAAAAAAAAAAAAAAAAAGAGGCTGATTTGGGGCCCAGGTGTAAATACAATAGGGGCCTTAAAGGTAAAATTAAAATAAGGCTTTCAAAATAATCCTAAAAATGAACTAGAATAAAAAAAAATAGATTTTGCATTTTATTAAAGAAGAAAATTGAGAAAAAGGGAGAAGGGGCCCAGTGATCGCATGCATGCCCGCGCGCAGCGCTCCTGAACTCCACACCTCTCCAAGTTCCGATAACAACCTTCACCCCTAAACACACCACTATATGAAGCAACTTCTGTTTGCACGTGTGTCCGCGTGCTCGTGCGGAGTGACTGGAGTGATATGGAGCTGAGAGCCGGCAGAAATGCGCGCGCACAGCGCTGAGAGATGGACGCTCCTCTCGGTTCTGGACGGCGTTTCATCCGCTCGGATCCAATCCTCACTCTTTTCTCCCATTTGAGACCAAAGCCTGATCCCAGTGAGCCTCTCCACTCCGATAAATCCACCTTAATCCTTTTAACAGATCGTTTTTCAAACAATCTCAACATGGAGCTGGGGCGAGAAAAGTGCGCACTTTGGGGTTATTTAGACTCAACTTTTCCCTGTCAATAATAATAATAATAATAATAATAATAATAATAATAATAATAATAATAATAATATAAAAGGATTAAAGTGAATTGTACTCGACTTCCATTTGTGTCCTAATTTAAACGCTTTAACCTGCAGACAAATTCATCATGTATAATACTGCTCAATGCCGCACATTTATTTCATGTCTTCTGCGCACATATAGTAATATTATTAATAATAATAACAGTCAGCGGGGGGAGGAAGAGCCAGAACAAGCCACTTAAACCTACAATTTGCTCAACAGGTCCTGCAGATATTACTGTAATTGCATAGTTGAATATTGGACAACCTAATTTCAGTTGTCGATTCGCTGCCCTTGGGAAGGTTCTTTGAAGTGAACGTGAAAAGAGGAGGAGGAGTGGAGTGGGGGGGCGGGGGTGATTTCAAGAAAGTAATTAATTTCACCCAGCACGATTAGAAACACTTCAGACCTCCTCAAACATTTGCTTATTTACTAAGAAGAAGAAGAAAAAGTGGGACAATATCAGGGAAAAAAAAATGGCAGGACGCATTTGTGGTGTGTGTGTGTGTGTGTGTGTGTTGGGGGGAGGGGGAGACATGAAAGGTGAGAAAATGGAGAGGGAAAGTTGATAAAGTGTGGCTTCTTATATATATATATATAAAAAGAAAGAATAGTTTCGTTTCATTTAATAAAAGTTGACGGAACTTGTGTAACATCAGTCTGTCTGCAGCCACTTTCTCCAAAAACCTGCAAAACGCATTAAAGAAGTCCCACACAGGTTGCCATCCTCAGGTATTTTACATTTCTAAGTGACTTTTTAAAAATAAATATTGCCAAATATGTGGGTGAAAATTCTTTAAAAGTTTCCCAAATGAGGCGAAACACCACAGAGGACAGTAAGATCTTAGATGTGTTTACGCTTCCAACGCGTCAAAACCGAATACATGAATTAACAGAGCGCTGCGCTTGGCGACCCCAGTGCGCATGCGCCAGTGGCACTTTCACTACGTGCCACACGATCGCGTATTTCACACGGGGCGCGCGGGAGTTGACGTCCACTTGCGTGTGCTGCTGCTGCTCGGCGCAGTTGACGGTGTCTGGCGACAAGAGGAGAACAACACTGAGCTTTTCTTTCCTCCTTCTGTCTCTTTTCTTCGAGGCGCTTCGCTCCTGGACGCTACAATGACGCTGAAAAGATTTGCGCACTCATAAGGACGCGCGCAGCTTCTTGAACATTTCAGAGGAAATCAACCCACCGAAGGGATGAAGAACTAAAGTCTGAAGTAAGTACGCGCCGGCTGTGGAGCTTTAGGTTCAACTTGATTTACTTTTAGATAGATTTTAATAGTTTATTAATGTTATATTTTCTTTATAGAGTTTGGCCCCCCCAGCATGTCTAAACCGATGGATCACGTTAAACGTCCGATGAACGCTTTCATGGTTTGGTCCAGAGCCCAGCGCAGGAAAATGGCTCAGGAGAACCCGAAGATGCACAACTCGGAGATCAGCAAGAGGCTGGGGGCCGAGTGGAAACTTCTCACCGAGTCCGAGAAGAGGCCGTTCATCGACGAGGCCAAGCGGCTGAGAGCCATGCACATGAAGGAGCACCCCGACTACAAATACCGACCCCGGCGGAAGCCCAAGACCCTCATGAAGAAAGATAAGTTTTCCTTCCCGGTGCCCTACAACCTGGGGGAGCACGACGCGCTGAAGATTAACGGACTCGCGGGGGGAGCGCTGTCCGACTCCATCATTGGGAACCCGGACAAAGCGGCGGCCGCGGCGGCCGCTGCGGCCCGGGTCTTCTTCAACCCGTCCATGTCCACGAACCCCTATTCGTTTTTTGACCTGGGCTCCAAGATGACCGAGCTCTCCCCTCCTTCGTTTCCCTACGCGTCTCCTTTGGGGTACCCGCCCGGGGGCGCATTCTCCGGGACGGGCGGCGGGGCGCACACCCACTCCCACCCGTCCCCGGGCAACCCGGGCTACATGATCCCGTGTAACTGTTCGGCCTGGCCCTCCGCGGGGCTCCAGCCGCCTCTGGCTTACATCCTGCTCCCCGGGATGGGGAAACCTCAGCTAGAACCGTACCCCGCGTACGCAGCGGCGTTATGATAACCCCCCCACCCCACCACCACCCCTGGACTCCCACACGCAGTGAGAAGCAAAAGAAAGCGAGTTACCCATGCAACAGTTTTATAATCATGCATGCACAAACTTGTAACATGTGATGAAGTGCTCGTGGTCTCAGATGTCACATGTGCGTGTACATTGATTAATGCCTTTATCTTTAAGGTGATGCTGAACCTGCAGGACTGGACTTGGCCCACACGGATTTTTAAGGATGTCAGAGCAGTTTGTCCTGGTGAAACTGGGAAGGGTGGTCAGTTTTTATCTTGCCCAACCTGCTTGTCAAACCTGTTGGATTCAGTGCCCCCCCCCCCCCCCCCCTCATCAGGACTACTCTCAGATAACAGACTGTAAATGTGTACAGATAAAATGACTTTAGTTCTTTTGCCTGTTGTAGGCTTAGTGTTTGAGACATGGGGGGCCCATGCAGGAACCTATTACCCCTAGAAACCACCAGTGTACCTATATATTTCTTTTTTTTTTTTTTTTTTTTTTCAATAGATGTCTGTAATATTTATTGTTTAGTGGAATCTATGGTGATCCAAGACGCTAAAGAAAAGAAAGGACAACGTATTTGCACATGACTCTTAAAGGATGTAATTTATTCTCAAGGTGTTGCTCAATTCGAGTCTGAAAAGCGTTTTTTGAACAGGAAGAAAGACAAAAAAAAAAAAAAACAAGTTTATTCAGTGGGTTTATAATCACGGCCCCCTCTCCTCCCACATGTGCAGCAAGATTAAAAAAAAAAAGAGACATTTTTAACTAACTCTTAATGAATTTGTAATGTTTTGTGCTTTCTTTTAAACTCCATATGTACTTCAAGCTACTGTTCACTTGTTAAAGCCAAAAGAAGAAGAAGAAGAAAAAAAAGGACAATAAAGCCTATTTGGATTAAAACAGAAGGGAATCGCAGCTGTAGTTCTTGATGAGATGAACAAGATTGGTATCTTTTCCTTTCTCCCCGCTCCTCTCAGTCCAGGTGAAGTGTAAGGTATCCTCCAAAGGCCGCTTTTGTCCGAGCGCTGAATGGCATTACGTGCTGGTTGGGGGGGGGGGGGGGGGATCTAAATCAGCTCATTGTTATCAAGGGTCAAAAAGAAAGAGAAAGAAAAACACCCTTATTTATCACAATTTTAATCGTGAAGCTAAAACTGTCTTAGCTTTCTTTTTCCCAGGGGCGATCCTAGCGAACAATGGTTGTAAATAAAAAGGGGCACCTTTCGCGAAAATACAACCTGCACGGATGTGTTTGTGTTTAAAGCAGGTGTGCAAGTCTGTTAAATCTTATACAAAACATACAAAAAAAAATTTACTGAACAATCTCATTTTTCTAGATTACAGATGAATACATACGGATCAGAGCGATTATGCTAAACTAATTTGGACAGTCCAGGGATAATTATCTCCGTCATGGTTAATTAAACCCTTTCAGCTCTGCGCTCCCCATTGTAACACCTTCCCTCCATGGAACTTCCTTCTCCTTCTTCCTTAGGCTCCCCCCCCTGAGAATAACACTGTGGGAAAAAAAAAATACAAGTAGCACAGAAACAAGTTTTATTTCTCCTGTTTGAATTTGTCGACTCCCGACACTCCGTGAGTTTGATCGTTTTTCTTCGTATTTTGTGTTTTGAAATTAAATGGTGGCAGAAAAGCTCCTGAATTACAACTTCTAGGCCCATTTCACTTTCTTCACTCGTCTTTATTGTTTTTTTTTTTTTTTTCTAAAAGTGGGGGGAAGAAAGCTGAAAGAACTTTTTTTTTTTTTTATTTCCAGCTCTGGGAGCGTTTAGACGGTCGAGGAGGTTTTGTCTGGGAACAAAACGTGGGTTGGGAGGTTTTGTGAGGGTGTTGTTTGTTGAAGTGGAGCTCAGCAAAAGCGGCTGCTTTCCCTCATTGTGATGAAAGCAATCAGTGGTATTTGGAAAACTGTTAGCATTGTCCACTCCTTCTGTGGCCATTGTGGAGGATTTCTTTTCACAAGGTTTTTTTCTTTTCTTTCAGTCGATCCAGCTGGCCGGAGTGAATAGCGGTGCAATGTGTACACGCTTTGTCCCTCTGAGCCCTTCAAGTAGCCCACACTGAATGGAGTGAGTTGACACTGCATGACAGTGAAACAACATAATAAAAAATACATGAGCGCATGAATGGAAGCAGGCGCATAAATAAATAAAATGGGTGGCCAAAACTGGATAAACTGAATGACAAAACGGTGAAAAGAGGGGAACAAAAAGATATTTAACACGCTAGATTAGCATTAGAATGCAATCTACAAGCCAGAACAATTCATGAATAGGTTTACCGGCCAAGATAAAAAAAAAAGGACTAAATGCCTTTTGAATGGATAGCCTATGTCTTTTTTTGATTAATTAATTTTTTTTAAATAAAAAATGGGAACCTAAGAGCAAAGGTGAAGATGCAACTAAAAAGTTTGGAAAAGTTTTTGACAAAAAAAATAAAATAAATAAAAATCCATCCCAATTTTTAGTTTTTTTATCAGGATAATTTTGCGATCGTTTGTTTAATTAACAAATCAAATGACCAATACTTAAGTTATTATACGTTGAATTTGATTTTCGTGACTTTTGATGCCTTTTTCATGAATCATTTTTTATGCACATCAAATATTTCAAGCTGTTTTGCGTTCCTAAATGCAAACTGAGTAGCAGTAGCTGCCTGATGATAACGATCTGATGGGGTTGAATGTGAGCCCACACTGGATAAACCTAAGCTAGTTGTTCCCATAAAAAAGGCTTTAATTTAACACTCAGTCCAGTTGAGCTGCAGTAAAGTATTAGTATTAGTTACACTGACATTTTAAACATAAGCAAGGTAAAAATCACTGCCTTTAGTTATAAACCTGCACAACAGATAGGAAGTTTTCTTCCTTTAGATCAACTGATTAAATCATTTGAGGCTAATTTAGTGTTTTAAAATCTAAAATCTAATGAGAGCAGTGCAGCTGTCAAACATCACTTTTATAAAAAAAATCTGATAAAACTCGCAAAATGGAATATTTGTATTTTAAGGCAACCAGTGAAACCAGTATTTCACCCAAACCATAAATGGATTGAAGGTATTTTAAAGAGAAACGGACACACAGAAAAGTAAGAAGCAATTTCCAGACACTTTTATATCACTTTATTAAACATATACAACACAACTTCTTAAAAAAAAGAAAAAGTAAATGTTGACATTGCTGTGGGATACTTAATATGGTAATATCTTGCATTTTTTAAACATTTTGTAATGAATTCTGAGGCCTTTTTAACGATAATTATCATCGATGTGAGAAAAACAAACACATTCTGTAGATTATTCTTTTAAAATGATCAGTTGAAACCTCCTCACATTACATGCTGCAGTGTTTTACTGTATATACTGAAAAGAAGTACACATTTTTCAATGCAGGATTTAAACCCACGGTTGCTTCATGTTCCCATAAGCCGCCCGCCTGATGCCCTGATATCATTCTGTGCGAGTGTTAAACCCTTTATGTGCCTGTAAGACATTTGTAGAAGTCAGATTAGGCAAATGAACATACATATGTATCACCTTGTTGACCTCGGAGGGATGCACAACAGTTCACCCATCCGCAAGTCGCCGAGGGCTGCCCTCCCAGAAGCATATGGATTATCACCTGCTTCAATGGCCTGAGATGGATGGTTTTAGTATTTCCTTTAAATGAATAATACATCAATATCTGTCTGAGGATGTTTTCTCAGCTTGTTTGCAGAAGTCTGCTCCCTGCTCACCTGGTTGTCATTGCACGTGTGCGAGGTGTTCACCGCTGGGAGGCATGTGCAGCCAGCACTGCGAGGAACCTCAAAGAGTCTGATCACTGGCTTCTCCATCTCATTTTAGGCAAATCAAAGTGTGCAAAAGTCTCTCCTGGAGCCATATCTCCATCATCAGGTTGGGTCAAGAATGTTTACGAAGGGCCGCGTGTCGTATTACCTGTAATCTCCAGAGGATGAACTGCTGTATTTCTTACTTCTCCATACACCCAAGAGGGAGGGAGAAGGGGGAAAAAAAAAACCACCAAAATTATCTTGCATTGCACCTTTTTCCGCAACACCTCAACGTGGAAAATCAAAGTCTCAAAACCGTTCCGTGTCGCTGTGCCCAAGGTCACCAGGAGAAATGAGAAATGTCTGTGTACTGTACAGTCCATGCCTACAAACATGCCATGCAGCCTCTGAAGTCTGGCTCTGCTTTAAAGAAGTTTGTTTAATAGTATAATGCAATAAGTCGATGCACCCGGGCGGGAGTTCAGAGGGGGGGGGGGGGGCGCTTGAATTAGGTTGGGGGCAAATAGGTGGATGGAGTGGGCTTTGCAGGTGAGAGGAGTGAACTGAATTTCTGCTTTTATAGACAATATTTCACTCTCACTTTCATTTATTACCACATGTTGATGTAAATATTTAGGGATTTAATTATTTTAAAGTGCTGTTTAAACTTGAGTCTCGTCTTCTCTGCGCTCAGTGTTGATCTGAAAACGAATCATTCATTCCAATAGTTCATGTTTAAAGTCTTAAAATTAAAACTTTTTAAACACTGAATGTTATCAGCCGTTAGTCTCCGAACTTCATTTCAAGTCACGTGGAGTTTCAGAAAACACGTTTGAAATATAAATAATGCGAACAAATTTCACATTTGACTGAGCGCAACCACATCTGGACATTAAGTTTAATTTTTGCTCTGACAGAAAGCTGATAAGAATATTTGTAACTATTTATTTTAAAAATATCATTTGTTCATTATATTTGTGGTAAGTTATTTTTTATTCCTATAATTGCGTCCAATTAAATAGGTTTGAATTTGTAGGTTATTTTCTTGTGAAATGTAAACTGTTGTCTTGTTTTGTCAGTAAAATATACATTTTTAGACTTTTGGGATTAAACAAACACGTACCGCATTTTTGTTTGACAAAAATAAATAAATTTAATAAATTAAAAAGGACAGCCATGTTGTACTTTTTACTAATATGTACAGGCAGATGGAATTAAAATGCAAAACATTTATCATTAAATTGTGAATTGTGGGTGTACATTTGTAACAAACTCATCTTTAAAAAAATTAATTTCTCACATGAATTTATACATTTACCTTTAAATAGTTGTGCTTTTTGAGATGTGTGAAGACTGATAAAAACATCTGTTTCAACAGGGCCAGATGTGAGACAGAGGGGAATTTCTCTTTCTGACTCTATAGCTCCCACTGCTGTCTAAAGAACCTCACTGCACTAAATACCTCATTTCCTTATGCATTGCTGTGAGAAATAAGTTTTAAAAATCCCATAAAAATGAAAAAGTAATGAAAATAATCAAACGGAGTGCACAAAAACTTAAACAAAGCGAATTTGCTTTTATTTTTTAATGATACTTATCATATATTTAACTGAATTAGAGATTTTATTTTCCTAAAAACATGGTAACAAGCACTGCAGTCATTAAGTTAATAACCCACAACATGACGATTATTTTGTGCATCCATCAATAAATGTGAATAATGTCAGCGAGCCGCCTTAATAAACGTTCCCCAAACTATGACATGTTTTTGTTCCATTTCCAAATGACCGCTGGCTGAGATTGCCAGCTCTCGTATTAATTCTCAGGTTTTCAGGGGAAACTATATCTACGCTTAAGTAGAAATAATGACGTTGAAGAGCTGATGCCCCCGAGGAACAGTCACAAAGAATTATATCTTCCTTTAACACAGGACACAGGCGAAAAGATAAGTACCTGTCAGTTGGCATACTCTCAACTACATGTGCCTATCAATAAAAGAGATTATTTTCTCCAGTTATTACAACAAAGATCTGGTCGGGCGGGGGTGGGAAGGAGGGGGGGAAACTCGAAGATTGCACCTTTTAATGAGAAGGAATGATTTCCTTCCTGCACACTCACAAGTGAGTGAGCTGTAATGCCATCAATTCTCCCCCCCCACCTCGCCCTCTCTCAATTTTACAAGAACTTATTAAAATGAAATATTGCCAACATTAGTGCGGAGGGATTATTTATTACATTTTAACAGGATTATGCAGTGTGGTGCTTGATTTAGGACCCCCACACTGTATTGTGATATCCCAGGTTTATAGCAGTCAAATTCTCTGGAGTTGTTGTAATTAACAGCAACAAAATAGATCATTTCCAAACGATACGAGGCTCCAGAACTAATCTCTGCATGCTGAAATGTTTGAGGCATGCATTTTATTGAATGATATTTGGCATTCTCTTTACACATATTTTTTCCAATAGTTTGCCCCATCTGTTTATTTTTGTACAAAACTGGAGCGATCTGGTTTATATGATGTTGCTGTCAGGCTGTTTTTTTCACCTCCTCTCACAGTTTTGCAGCCATATTGTAACACAATGGATCAACCTAACTAACGACAGTATAAAAAAAAAACCAAGTGCATGCACCTTGATGACAGTAAGGTAATCGTTTCGTGTGGGCACCTTATCACCGTGAGCAGAAAACACGCCTTTAATCTCAAAACATGCCTGGCTCATGAAACGTGCCATTAGTTATACTGATGAAGGAGCATGACTTCATACTCTAATTGGGAAGTAATGTGAAGGTCCTCAGAACAAATCTATTAGAAATGGTTCTGGTAGAAATCACACGCAGGGGCCACCTCAGACATCCCGTACTCTTTCGCCACACCATCAACTGTAAACATTTTCCATGTCCTTTGTTACCACAAAAAACGGTTTTACGGAGGGTAATGGCTTTTGAATATAGTATTTATACTTGCTTTGTTTGCTTGTGTGTGGGAAGAAAGGAGATCCATGAAAGGATGTGAAACAGGGACAGCAATGAAAAGTCTGGCCTTCATTCTCGGCGTGCTGCTGAGAAAGATGATACAAGGCTAGGAGCTGCTGAAGTACCTGCAGACAGATACACAGCTTTCTTCTTCTCTTCCTCTTTATTAAGCCATGGAGAGGTCCTTCTTTACAAACACTTTTCTTTATTGTACCGCATGTCAAATACATGTTTTTTTTTCAGCCACCTCATACAAGCAAGTACACCAACAGCATATTTTAATATATAAATATTTAAACTCCTTTTATTTTGGGACTGTACGTAAAACACCGTTATTCAAATTAATCGTTGACCTGTACGTCTAGCAAAAAAGCTATTTTCCATTCCTATTTCCTGGTCAGGCTTTAAAGAATAAAAACACACTTTAACAACAATTGCAATAAACTACGCATCTAAAATAAACATAAAAACTCGAAAAAGTCAAAATAAGGACAGATGGAAAACAAACAAAAAAAAAACAACCAAACAACAACAAATCATAAGGAGGAAAACTACAGATCGTTTAAGTTGGCACAATCAGTTTTCACAGACGGGTCAGTTGTTTTACATGAGAGGTGAAAACTCTAAAATCAGTTCATAGTTTTTACTGCTGTTGGTAAACGGTTGTGGAGCTGAGGACATGAAAGAGTGTCTAAATGATGTTTTGTCCCTCGCTTGTTTACAGCTTCCATTAACTGCTCCTGGATCAAGGCCATTGAGACATTTAAAAGCCACTTTTCTCAAATTATCCAAGTTTAAAACATTATATTACAGGTAATATTGCATTATTATTACAGGTCTCTCTTGTAAATGAGTCCTTGAGGCTCAATGAGACTTACCTGTATAAATAAAGGTTGAATTGAACTGAATATTTCCTTTGTATTTCACAGCGGTGCCACCGTAGTAGTGTTTGATCTAATATTTTCAAAATTTATTCAAAGGACATCACAGGTTTTAAATAAGATTTTACTTTTTGGCTGCAAACAGTGGGAAATATGTGACAGAAGCATAGCGTATCATAAGTGCCTTTATAAGACAATCCCAGGATTAGTTTCATAGCTGTGGACACTTTTCTTGTTGGGATCTCAATTTCAAACACACATCCAAATAGTTAATTAATCTACTTTTTGGATGTTTTTCTAATCAATAACAACAATAAAATCATGACAGATTTTATTTCAAATTGTAAAACACATTAAAACACTAATATTATAATAATAATACATAATCAGTTTTGTGTTGTGTGTTTCCTTGACTGATGAAGCCTTCTGGATGGAAGGTGAAACGTTTCAGCACAAAAAAAAAAACTGTCCAGATGACCCGACAGAAAATTGTTGGATTGTACACCTGGATTATTGAGCATGGACTTTGTTAGTTTTGAACCAGTTTGACATGATTGTCGACGAGGGAGAGGGCTGGCACCGGTGGAGGGGGTGTGCCAAGGACACCATCTTAGCACCAACATAACTGGTTTGTTCCACTTTGGAGTAAGCTGTTTGAGGGAAGAATCAGTTTTGTGTTGTGTGTTTCCTTGACTGATGAAGCCTTCTGGATGGAAGATGAAACATTTCAGAAAAAAAAAGAAACTGTCCAGATGACTTGACTGAAATTGTTGGACATTAAAACACTGTTTCAGTGCAGTTCAGAGATGAAAAATATCTCACTCTGCAGCTTGTTGTATCTTTATGTAGATAACAATATCATCTGCAAACATTTGACATTGAACATGCTGACAACTTTCATGTAGTTCAAAACAAAAGAGTCACCTTGTTAAATGTCTTTATCTTTTTAAAATGCATCTGTTTAACCTTGACATATTGTTTTCTCTATTGAAAATAAGAAGAACCAGTTAAGAGACTGTTGTGACTAAATTAGACATGTTAAGTCTGTGGAAGCATCACACGATTTCTAGTATTTTAGGTCTAACCTGTTCAGCGCTTATTACATTTTATAAATATATGATAACATTTTTCTATTAAATATCTGCAACAGTTCCACTGAGTATACTGAGTAAAACTCAAATAGTTTTACAAGTATATACTAGATAAGTAAATATCTTGTGGAGCCATGGAATAGATTGAAACTTCCAGCACTTATTCATTCAAGTACCCTGAAGTTAGTTTGTATTAAAAAAAATAAAATGGGTCAAGTGGAAGAGTGCTCTTTGACAGTCGATTAAAAAAAAAAATGGATTGAAGGCTTGGCATGGCAACGCTGTATTTATTTTTCTCTCCTCCACAAATAAACTCATACAGGAGACACAAATGAAGTTGAATGTCTCACAGCGAGCCTCTGCACTTTGATACTGACACAGACAGGTGTAAAAATACACAGAGCTAGCGCACAGCAATAATAATAAGAGGTTTATGTATGTGGGGCGCAAAAAAGTGGAGCCGCGCTGATGCCTGGTGCTGTCAGGTTCATTTTCTTGTTGCGTCATTCACTGTGCCGGCGCACAGTGGAGCCAAATACGGCAGAATCCTTCGTTTTCTCCAACCACGTGCCCGCGTGATCTCTTGTCAGGCAAACAGATGTCTGAGAGTCATGAATTGTTGGATGTTTGTATGTAAGAAATGAGTAAACAAGTTGAAAAATCACCCCCTCTTAATTTGATGCACAATGCATCCTGACAGCTAATTCTGTTAAAGCTCCAGTGTCACATGTCAGGTCCTTTCTGCTCTGATGGATACGTTGGTTTGGTTGCACTTATATCACCATTAGGGACGTGTGCGTCTCTCTGTCCTGTAGGTATTTTGCTTCACTCCAGACTTGTCTAACCTCTTGCAGGTTCAGTCAATACCCTCATGGATGATAAAAGAGCCTGAGAGAATGGCGTGTGTGTACTGTTTCAGCCAGCAGTGATTACAGAGGTAACATGAAGACTTGGAAGCATTAGTAAAACAGGGTTTATTGTGTGTGTGTGTGTGCTAAATTGCTGGACAGCTCCAGGGCTGACATTTAAAACATAGCATCACCAAACAAAAACACATTAGAAGAGAAAAGCTGAGGAGGCTGCTTTAAGCGAAACCTGAAATTCAAGTTTTGGCGACGGCGGCTGACCCAAATTTCCTGGCCTTTTTTCCCCTTAACATGCCTCTGCAAGCACCGGGCCCTGGGGTGACGTATCCCTTAACACAGGGGATTGCCGGTGCATTTACATAGCATGGTTAATGAGAGATCAACACCAGGAAAGCGCCTTGAATATAAAGCTTTCTTGTAAAAAAAATAATGAGCGAGCGATTGATCCATACTCAAACAAGCCGGTTTGCTGAGTTAATACCAAAGGCAGATTATAGCCAGTGCCAAATGTGCCCTGGCGTGCGACGCCTTTTGCTTAGAGCGTCCCCAAAGTTGTCATCACATTAGCACATGGTCAAGGAGTACATCCTACCACTCTCATAATCTGCTTTCCTGCACAATTAGCCTTCTATAATAAGGCAGCTGCCTGTCAGCCGGTGGGAGAAAAGAAGAGAATCACTGAGTTTTCCATGGGATGGATGGATCGGTTACTGTCACTGAAACATAGCCTCTGAGGTTATTCTCTCTCCAAGTCATCCCTGGTCCTCACTCTAAGTGGGACCATTTGGAGGGTTGCTCTTCTTTATTGTGCCAAACATCTATTACACTTTGATGAAGCCAAACAAAAGAGTGTAAGGGGGCGGAGGGTGGGGAAGTACCCAAGGCCAGGGCAAATGTATTTTACCTCAGAGAATCAGATGCTGAACAGAGTGAAATGACAGGGATGGCAACACCCCCCCCCCCCCCCCAACCAGAATAAAATAAACGATAATTTCATTGCAACAAAAGGCAAGGAAACTATGGCAAGAGAACAAAATAACAGGATGGGATGGAGAAGGGAAGGGGTTTGAAAAGAATAAGAAGAATTCAGTGCTGCTTATTGCAAGGGAAAAGAGAAAAAAAAAACATTGATGACACCCGGTTCCATTCTTCCGCTCTCCCCTTTCTCTGCTCCTCGCCTCGCAGCACGGCGGGCTAAGCTGGGAGCTGTAATGTCATTAAATTGCAAATGCTTTTTTTTAATTTCCGACACACACTGTTTACTTATCTGGCAAAAACATATGTTGGAAGGAATCCGTTAAATTCTGCCCATTGCCTTGGGTGAAAGTGCAATAGAAACGGGCCCACTGAGCTCCTTCTGTCGTCTCCTTTTAGCACTTTGCCTTATCTACAAGGCTGCTTAGCAGCAAACTGGCGAGTTCAATGAAAAATGAAGATACAGTGTGAGATTAGGGAAGAACAGTGAGGGGAGAAATGCTCGGAGAGAGGGTCATCCCATTGCAAATGATTTCACTCCTCTCCATCTGCATAAATGACTATTTTTAAGGCATCTCCAGCGTCTGTATATTTTTCTCACTCTGCCACACATTTAATTTCACGCCCCGTGTTCTGAATATGCTTAAATGCATATCTCTGATGCACCTTTAAGCCAGAGGAAAGAGGATGGAGGGGTGTGGGGGGGGGAGGGCACGAAAGCAAAATTAAAGATAAAATGGTGTGATTTGCACTACAAGTCTATTACTTTATGGCATTTACATATAGTTTACCTCTGCAGTTCCAAGATTTTCTTCTACAAACCTCCTATCAGTATTTGGGCTTGTATAAATATGTATAAATCTTTGTTGAGGAAAAAATAGAAATCCTTGCGTTGCACTGGAAAGTTTGAAGGATGCACTTTCTTGCCTCAACTTCTCTTGCGCCTGTGAGACCGTCAGCATATCTGCTGAGGGGGGTCTTCTTTACCAACTTGCTCTGAAAAGGGGGACAGGCTTCAAGCCCTTTGTGCCCAGCGATTTACATCCCTCCCTTATTGGAACGACTGGGAAGAAGGAGCCTAAAGTTTTAGGGGATGCGCCTGGCAAATAGAGAAAGTGATGAGCTGCATCCTCGTCAAAAAGTCTGGATGATCATAAATTCAACAAAGGTCTCCCAAATTGACGCGTTAAACAGTAACTACCTGCATGCAGCTGTTTTGCTTTCAAGTGGATGGTGTTGCTGTGTATAGAGGCAAAAAAAGGGAAAAAGTTTAAGTGCAATGCCCACCCCTGACAACACAGACAGAAGGCGGCTGTGGATTGGCCTGTGAATGAAAAGGAGAGAGGGAGTCTATTCAAAGCACGATTCCTTTCCCTCATTGTCTGCCCGCTTCAATTTGAATACGCTCTCTCAAAGACGACAAGAAAAATGCTTCAGCCTCTTGCATTGTTGGCCTTCTCTCTCTTCTTTTCTATTTGCAATTAAATGCATTTCAAATGGAACAAGTGTACAGAAAGCATTTCTGATAAGGAAGAATTCCATTGCCTTTAACCTTCTTTGTAATGGCTTTGCCATTTTCTAGCACTCTTATTATGAGAGCTGCACAATCAAAACATATCGCTGAATAAAGAATGCCATACAACAAGTAAATGGTGCTTCATTGAAAATTAAATTGCATTAATTTTTTTTTTTTTTTTTTTTTTAGATTCTGCTGTGTTGCTCAGTGCTTAAGCTCGTCTTGTGTTTTGCTGCTTTGTGTCTTGACAGGACTCTTGTGTCCTGAGCGGTATCACACAAACTGGTCCTAAGCATGGAGATGAGATCAGTCAATTAGAATTAATGTCATCTGGTCATTTACAGCTAAACAAGCCCCCTGTGCACACACACCCTCCACAAACACATGCATTGTGTTTGCTTTGTGTGCAAAGCATCAGCTGCAAAAACCAATCTCATCCTCCAGACAGGAATTTTTTTGAAGGATTTGAACGCTGTAAATAACTCCAAACCCTCTCTTACGAGGTTTACCCCCGGAGCACTTTGTAACTTATCAGGGCTGCCTTGTGCCTCCTCTAATGCTTGCATTATGCTCAAATGTAAATCGGTAAGCTGCCAGAGAGGTGGGCGGGAATCACCGAAGAAAGAATCACTGAAGGGACTAGCCAATATTCTGATAGAGAAATAAACAGTAGTTTTATGCTTTTAAAGCCCGCAGAACAAAATAAATATATTTAATATGTTTTAGTCACAATTGGTCATTAATGTTTGACAAAACCAAACATTTTGTTTAAATTTAAAAGACATGTTGCCTTCAGCACATAATATCTGACAAAGTTTTACATGTTGAGGATTTTAATTTTTACTCAAATGCCAACATTAGTATTTTAATCTCTGATATATTCTATGTGCATGATGCCCAGGGGTCTGTTTTGTATTTTTAATTCCCATCTCTAATAGTACAAGAGACTGATTAGTAATTAGGACAGACCCATTTAAATGCATGTAATGAGCATTATAGGTTTCCTATGTGCTCTGCTCTTCATTCCGATGGGAATGGATAGCATCTTCGTCAATTTGAACGCATGTTGACCTTTGATGACAATTAAATCTACCAGACACTTCTTCTTCATGCAGCTCGTCCTTGAATCGGCTTACTTTAAATATATCGTCGGAATCTTCCAAATAATTGACCTAAAGCACGTTTCACGAGCATAACTATTAATCTTGTTTTGCAGTGAATAATTTGATCGGTTTGCCTGGGAAGAAGTGGGTTACATGAGTACAAAACTGGTGCGGCAGGATGTGTGGCCCCCAGATATTAATTTGGAGATGGATAGGAGTCTTAAAGAGGATTAAAACTCCATACAGGCGACTCATTTCACATGACTGCGTAGCACCTAGGCCTCTGTATATACTGTCAGTCACTCCTCGGCATGCTTGAGATTTGGAATGGTGGCAGTTAAAGTACAAAGATGTCCAATCCCAGACTATTTCATGGCATATTTGGGGAAGGAAATGCAAACCATTAGAAGCCAGGCATTCCTGTGAACCAAAGGCCAACATAAACAGCAATACTGCCACCCTCCTATTGTCAGGAGACACTGCATATCCTCATCCTTTCTCAGACGGCATATACTGGTTTATGCAGTTTATAAAGAAGATTTACCTAAAAAAATACAACAAATAATGTTATCATGTGCTTTCATCTTTTGAGAAATCTGAATATGTTCATTTTTGGGGTTCTCATGATATAAAAAAGCTTTAAAATGGTCACAAATTTAATATAAAACTTGGAAAAAAATATTTTAGATGCATAAAATAAATAAAGGTGGGGTTCTGTTGACCAAAAAAAGATATATATTTATTTTAAACCCGATGCTGTAGCAGTATAAGTTTTCAAATTTTGTATGAGTTAATTTGTAAACTTTTCACATCACAATATTGAAACGGCACCACTGCCAAATACAGAATAGTACCATTTTGTTTCTGTTGCACATAAACTTTGTATCTTCAAAAACACATCTTTTTAGGGGAAAAAAGTATTTATTTCCAGGTAAATGAACACAGTATTTTGTCTGTGTACATGTTAAGTTGATTGAATAGATAGCAATCTTAATAAACTGCAGCAAAATGCAGAGGCGGCTGGTGGAGCTTTTTCCGGGGGGTAGTGGGGGGGGGGG
>NC_056510.1:22446365-22489250 GCF_014905685.2 Nematolebias whitei
ACAAACACATACAAACACACACACACATATCCTACTGTATATAATACTGAATATGGCTTATTTTTCATTATCCAAATAAATACAAATGCAGATGTTCAGAAATAGTTTAACAATACCATCAGTGACATTTAGTATAGAAAACTATTAATGTTTGATCATGAATTTTTCTTTAAGCACATTCAAATAACTGTAGGAATAGCACTGATTTAGCACAGAGCCCAAAACAATAACCTGGAGGCTAGCATGATAGCTCCAGAAACAAACAAACAAACAAACAAACAAACTCACCAGTTCCCACTTTTTGAATACAATGCCAGCTGAAGTTTTTTTTTTTTCCACAAACAGCGAGATCTAAAAGTTGAGAGGTATATCTGTCAGTAATGGCAACATAGTCATTAGAGAAAGGGCTTCCAATGGCTTAAAGCATACCTGCAACATACCCTGGTTGTGAGTGTCACTGCATGATCTGTTTTGGGACAACAAAAAATCTGTTCCAGCACCGGAAGCACAATCTGTACCGTACGCCCGTATTCTGGGCGCTGGAGTGGTGCGCCCAAAATCTTCCTATCTCTTGTATTGGAAGAGGAGCTACTGTGCATGTACAACTTTTAATGAGATTCTATGGGCAAAGATTTTTGTGTCCCCAGGGTGGAAATACAACATTAATCAGAGATAATGTTTTTGAAAGAAACAACTTTAATCATCATTAACTATAAAATATTATCTTACACAACTAAAAAAAATACAGTTGTTTTGAAATATTTTTTATTTAATTAGTTCATTTTATTTAATTTTTTAATGTCTTCAAGGTAAATATGAGATGGGTGCGAGTGGTGTAGCAGCACCCTTTCGCCCTCTATTGGCCAGCCGCCACTGGCAAACAGTCTCCTAAGCCACCTGATAGATTTTAATGAAATTTTTAGAAATCCATCTTTTGGCTGTACATGTACAACTGAAAACTTTCAGCATGGACTCAGTTCACGATGGCTGCCACAACCGATCACTATTAGCCAACACTGGGCTATAACTCCATCAATTCTACAGATATTGAGCCGCTATTTGATGTGATATAATCGGAAAGTCATCCTCAATGCATAAACAGATCATGAATATCACGCACAATCAAATAAAACAGTATTTTTGTAATTTGACTAAAGGCTGTGACTTTAATTTTGTTCAAAATAAGGGGATTTTAATTTAACACTCTGGCATGAGCAGTGGTGAATTACATGCATTCCTTTAAGGAATGCTAGGACTTTGGACTATAGTGTTTTAACTGTTTGATTATTCTTTGAAAACCTAATGAGGAGCCCAAAAAAATTTGGCTCCTCAAGTTTTAATATTTCGCAGCTGTTACATTATTTAATATGTTACTAAATATCATGTTTTACTCTAATTTAAACAATCAAAATGAATTTTAATCAAATTAGCTTCCTATTTTGTGACATGATAATACAAACATACTGTACAAATACAAATGTTCTGTCAAAAGCATTGTTTTCATCAGTGTATTAGGAGATAATTTTATGAATGTGCTGTATGTTACACTATCCTGATGCATGCTCAATATACACTATATTGTCTTACAGGGAGATTTTTCTTTTACATTCTACAAACCTGTTTTTTTATGTTATTTTCCTTTTTACATTGAATGTTATCAACATATCTTATGTGTTGGTATAAAAGATTGTAAAGTTGTTTTTTTTTTGCTCAGTGTGTGAAATGATGTAACATGTTTACAGTCCACTTTCTGCTCCTCAGGTTTTATGTTGTGCAGAGGAACCTTTGTGATGAGCTTATTCATAAACATAATGTGAATATTCATAAGAACACTGTCCCCCGCCCCATCAGATCTTGTTTAACAGCTCCTCAAGTTACATAACATTAACAGAAAAATACAAGAAAAAACATTAAAATTACACACTGAGCTCTGGAAATGTACCTGAAGTGGACTTAATTAAAAACGTGAAAAGCCCTCTATTATTTCAGCAACACACACTGAGCTAAAACATTCTGCGGTCTTAAGTGCAACATTCAACAGGTGACAATGGAAGCATTTTTCCATTCACGCAATAAGAATTGGTTCATTTCACCTTCATCTTTTCTTTAAAAATGTTTTATTGGACGGTTTTATTCAGATGAGGATGCATTTAGAATTAAAATGCAAATGTTGAACCCACGAAGGCTGAACTTCTAAAACTGCTTATGAAAAACAAAAACCACGAGAAAAAAACGAGACGTGAACTACTATTAAGAGTTATGTAAAACACTTCCCATATTGTTTCCTTAAAAGCTTTTGATCACAGGAGGGCATTAGCGTAAATCTCTTTTCAGTGTGATTTTGTTTGATTATATTAGTTTGCAGGACTTTTCATAACTTCACAAGCAGTAATTCACTCTGTGTTGCATGTCATTATGTGTATCTGATTATCTGGTGGCTCTCTGGCACCATCCTGTGTTTCAGATGGAATAATGAATTTGGCACAATCTTTACTGTAATAAAAAAAAAACTATTTTCTGAATATCTCAAAGATATGTATATATATACATATATATATATATAATTATTATGGGGAACCAATCGAGCAAGATAGCAATTCTTGTGCAGTTTTTCATTATTCCTGTTCAGTGTGATCCCTGGTTTGTTAATAATGCAAAACAACCAAATTATAGGTGCTGTTGTAAAATGTGGAGTATCCGTTACATGAAAAACTTCAGTCAGTAGAACGTTTTTAGTTTATGCTCAAGCATCAAGAATTGTGCAGTGGTTTCAACATTTCACATTGAAAGCAGCAACATCTAAAACCATGCAGTTATTACTGAGTGATCATTAGGTTAAATTTTATGAGAAGAAAAAATTCTGCCTCCAGTGGAGGAGTCTGGACATCTTGTTCAGGAGTGATGTAGGATGGAGCAGGAGATGGATTGGCAGATTGGTGCTTGAGTAATAATGAAGGCTGTTGCTTGGGCCAGTCATGGTGATGAACGAGTTGAGCCAATAGGCAAAGTGTCATGAGGTTTGGATCATGACTGAAAAAAACAGATGCAGTATACAAGCATCTGAAATGAGCTTCCTTCATAGGATGGCTGAGCTCAGAGATAGGATGAGGAGTTCCTTCAGTAAAGCTGCTGCTACTTCACATCAAAATAAGTCAGTTGAGGTGGTTTGGCCATCTGATTAGGATGCCTGATGGAAGCTTTGGAGGTTTTCCAAGAATATCCCCCCACGGGGATAACCCAGAACTTGCTGGAGGGATTGTGTATCTTCTCTGGCCTGGGAATGCTTTGGGCATTGCCAGGAGGAGCTGGAGAATGTCACTGAGGAAAGGGATGTCCCGGATACTCTCCTGAACTTGTTGCAACCCGACTGTGAACAAGTGGTAAAAGTTGGAAATGGAAAAGCAGGACCAGAACAGAAGTTAAAGCCACAAGAGATAAATGTCTCCAATTTGTTGACTGCAATACATTTTAGTCCCGCCCCCCATTGTAAAAGTATGGGGCATTATCTTGACGACAAATTAAAAATAGACTTTTTTTAATATCTAACAAAGTTAAGTCGGATCCTCTGGATGGATTCGTCTTGTTGAAACTTTTCATCTTGGAGCTGCAATAAACTCAATCTTATAAGTAGCACCTTCTCATAGTAGATCAACCAGTTTGCTGGTGACAACCAAAACTAGCTGTTCACATGATAAAGGAGGACCATCAGCCTAACATTTGGTTGTTAGTACCTTGTTGGCCACTTGCTATTCACAGAGGGCTGAGTGATACTAGCAATCACAGCATTGTAAGAGGGGGACAGTTGGACACGGAGGCCTCTGCCCCTGTTTAATGATGGAGAGTTTCTTCTCACAAAGATGGCCTCCTTTACTCCTCTCTCAATCCATCGTTCCTCTCTGTCCAGGATGTGCACATCTTCATCCCTGAAAGAGTGACCGCTGGCCTGGAGGTGAGTGTAGACCGCAGAGTCCTGGCCTGATGATGTTGCTCTTCTGTGCTCTGGGGATCGGGGATCAGTTCTACACAATAGTCTACACTACATAACATACAATCAATCAGTCACTCTTTCAGGGATAAAGATGTTCACATTCTTGATAGAGAGGAACGATGGTTTGAGAGAGGAGTAAAGGAAGCATCTTCATGAAAAGAAACCGCCCATCATTAAACAGGTGCAGAGGCCTCCGTGTTCAACTGTCACCTTCTTACAATGCTGTTATTGCTAGTATCATTCAGCCCTCTGTGAATAGCAAGTGGCCATCAGGGTGCTTACGACAAATTGTTAGGCTGATGGTATTATATGAATAGCTAGTTCTGGATGTCAACCACAAAATGGTTGTTCCACTGTGAGAAGGGGTTATCTATAAGACTGAGTTTGCTGCAGCTCCTCAGACTGAAGAAGTCTTTTGGATAAAATGAAACATTTCTACAATGAGAATCCATCTAGAGCAGGGTTATTCAACTGGTGGCCCAAGGGCCAAATCAGGCCCACAGGTGTGCTCATTTTGGTCCACCAATGGGTTAATTTTTAAATACAACTAGTTTAAATCATAAAACAACCTTACTTAATGACAATAACGGCTGAATGTCTGGCCCCTGAGATCTTAGCTTTCAGTAACTGTGCCCCCCTGCACAATTTAGTTGAATAGCCCTGGTCTAGAAGACCTGACTTAATCTTGTTAAATTTTTCTAACAAAGTTGTATATTTAAATATTTACTTGGATTATTGAGCATGCATTGGGATCCTTTTTTCATAGCTTTTTTATTTATTTATTTTTTTATATGTTGATTTTTTTTAAATTAATGGAGTTCCCACCTAGATACTTTGTTCAATTATTCATTTTCAAAAATATGTTTATGTTATTTTAGGTTTTGAAAAAAATCATGTGTCACACTGTGATTGACAACATGACAGCTTGTTAGCAAGTTAGGAAGATGTGTCAGAAGGACTTTTTTTAATTGAAGCCTCATATCCCTTGTGTGCAGACTTCAGGCTCTGAAATGGCAACAAGTGAAAAAAGTATGTTTTGGCTTCAACTTTTTACAGTAGATTATTAAAAGATAATGGAGTTGCTTTGTCCATCTTTATTTATGTTAATAACTTGCACCAAAAACACACTTTCAAAAACCTCTACTTTGAAAAGTGTTATTTAAAAATAAAAAAATTCTCACCAAAAATTTTGTATACCGGTGTGCACAGGAGGTGCAAATGCAGCAGTAACCGTCACTTTAAAAAAAACTACTAATGTTTACGGGGCTTTAATCATCTGTTAAACTGTGAATATGCTTTTGTTGCCTCAGTTGCATCTCATCCTGAATTTTAGCTGCATTTTTTTAATGCACAGACTCCAACTCGCAGTCACAGTGACTTTGTGCTTTCATCTGTCTCAACTTTATTACCTTAGAGTCAAACAAATTCATGTGATTACAATAAGTCTTCTGTATTTCCTAATTCACTCATCTTCTTTGTTTATTTCAATAAACTTCTAAAATAAACCACTGGCAGATGTTAATCTTTACCTGTTCTGATCATATCTTTGATCTGATTTGATTGCAAATCGGTGTGCAAGAGACTTCCTGTGCACAACATCCCATTTTTTAATGCAAAACCATGATAAAGAACAACATTAGTAAATTGATCTGTACACTTTTATGCTCATTTATTACAGTTAGAATGAAGTCATTTTAGTGAGAAATTATTTCACACAAATGCATTTGGCTTGGAGAAATTCTACTTGTTAATCCTGTTGGGAGCGATGAACCATGTATGGTCTGTTGCGTAAAATGACCAAAATACACACACAGGCAGTGTTCTCAAGAAGCCGTGCTTCATAAATAAATCACATCCAATAAATGCTTATTGCTGAAAAAAGTTAAGCTCATTTTGTATTATGAAGTTCATCTGAGGTAAAAATGTGACTTCATCGCCAACAAACTCGCACAAACAAAACCAACGAAGAAATTCAAAACATTCATAATATGATTTTCTTGTAGCTAAATTATTTTCATTGCCTGGAATTGAATTTTGATTCCTTGCCAGTTTTGTGTCTCACTTATAGTCTTCATAAATTAGAGTAACTATCAGATGAAATATGAAGTTTTAAGTACGAGGGTTAATTACTATTATTTTTTTTAAAATTGCACTTTGTGTTGTTTCAACTCATAGGCACATGATCTCCGGCCCCCTGGAATGCATCAGGAGTTTAGGTCAGAAGACTTAAAAGGATCAAAGGTCCCACCACACTATGCGTATTTATTAAGGCTGCGGTGGACCACCACAGCTTGTAAGAAAAGCCTGGATATATCACATTTATGTCTGAGGGGCAGTTAGACCCATTAAAAAGTATCATGTGCAAAGCTTTCTTCATTATTGTATGAGATAGTGCAAGATGATAAGTGAAAGGGTAACTCTTCACACAATAATGCTGAAAACACGCAATATGAGTTTATCATTTTAATACATGTTAGGAGCTCAAAAACATATAAGTGTTGACTTTAGAAATGGATGTATTTGTTTTTTATTAATATTTGCAGTAGGTTTATGCTACCTTGACCATTAAAAACTTCACAATTGATTTAGCTGATATCTCTAGTAACCTGATCTTTTCAGGTTACTAGTTCAGGACACTGTTACAAAATGCTTTTGACAAAATAATAAAATTCTAATATTACAAATTAGGATGGAACATTGAATTTAGGGTTTTTCAGTTTTAAGATTCAAACTGCTTTGTTTTATTGGTGATAGATGATAATCTTCACTCCAAAGCAACATTACTGAAATGAAAAACAGGAATCAAATACTAAAATAATAGCTGTTAAAATATTTTTTTTATTATTAAAAGTAACAAAAATAAATCATAAAATGTGTGATGTTGAAGTATAAATTTAATGATGCTTACTGAGTCTGGAATATAAAGTTCTTCACTTGAAGTCATGGTTCAAATCTTTTAAAGAAGGGTTATTGTATAAATAAAAAGGGCTATGAACAATAATGGCCCTTTTGCATTGTAAAGCCCAGTCTGGTCTGAGTTTTGAGTCTTTGCATTGGGCTGTCCAGCCCACTCCCAGCTCATTTTATTTTAAACCCAGAGACCCGGGGTACCATGTGGGCCAGCTTGTGCCAAAGATTTGACATCAGCAGACGTCACGCGCAATTTCAAAAGACTGTAAACAAGCTAGCATTAGCTAATAATATGTTGTCTTTTCCTCTCACCTTTGGCATGAAATTGCTGGCTTCATGCACGCTCATGTATCTTTCTACTGTTTTTTTTCTAGCACTACACAACCTTCGCTGGCTCTCATCACATTTTTAATGAAAGAAATAACGCTAAATAGGAATAGCAAAAGCTCCATATTTTCATTTTTGGGTGTCGCAAAAAACTGATATCACACGAGCCTAAAACGTTCAGCCCACATGAAAATCAAGAATGCTGTGTATGGCCTGGAGAGACCTGGGCTGGGTTGGTCCTTATAATGCAAAAGGTTCATTAATGTCTTACCTGCTGTAGATACATTTTTGAATAATTTCAGTTTGTAATAACAAAGTTTAGATCTGACAGGATCAACAAGCTAATGACTTGTTCAAAATAGGCATAGCAAAAGTTAATTGCTGTCTTTTTAAAACATCTCTAGATCCCAAAATCCAAAGACTCAAATGGACAGAAATCAGCAAGGAGCTCAGTGTCTCTTGCTTGGACGTGTGTTACCGGGGCCCCACCTTGGAGCTAAGCCTAGGGGAGGGGCTCATTGTTGAGCATCTATTGACCAGGTCTCCACTCTCCACCCATGGGACCTGACTAGGCAAAGCCCTAACAAGCAACATGGGTTTGCCTTCCTGTGTGCTCACCACCTGCAGGAGGGACCATACAAGTAAGATGCATGACACCATGGGCAGTGACCGAAAATGGAGGCTTTAGCGCTCTGACCCTGGCTTACCAACGCTGGCTCTTGGGTGATGGAACATAACCTCTCTGGCTGGGAAGGAGCCTGAGCTTGTGCATGGGGTTGAGAGGTACCAACTATATATGGTTGGGCTCACCTCAACAAACAACATGGGCTCAAGAAACAATCGCCTTGAAAGGGGCTGGATTATTATTATTTTTCACTCTGGAGTTGCCCATGGTCAGAGGTGCCAAGCTGGTGTGGGTCTACTCTTAATTTACTCTCATTTGTTGAAGTGGCTGCCTTGAGTTCTGGCCACAAGGTTGTCGGTGCTTCTCGCAGTGGCCATCCACAAACTCAGTGGAGGATACTCCAGGTCAGGGAGGCTGTTAAGCTGAAGAAGGAGTCCTATTGGGCCTTGTTGACCAGTGGGACTCTGGAGGCAGCTGAGGAGTACCAGAGGGCCAAGCAGTCCACACCCTTGGCTGCTGCTGAACAAAAGCTCAGATGTGGGAGGAGTTTGGTGAGGCTTTGGATAGAGACTCTCTGTCGGCTACCCTCACATATGGCCACGAGCTCTGGGTATTGACTGAAATAATGAGATTGAAGATACAGGCAGTTGAATTGAGTTTCCTCAACTGGACTCTCCCTTATGGACAGGGTGAGAAGTTCAGTTATCCGGGAGAGACTCATAGTAGAACCACTACTCCTCCACATTGAGAGGAGCCAGTTGAGGTGGTTCAGGCAACTGGTAAGGATACTCCCTGGGCGCCTCCCTAGGGAGGTTCTTCAGGCATGCCCAAATGGAAGGAGAACCCGGGTAAGACCCAGAACATGCTGAAGATGCTATGTCTCTTGGTTGCCCTGGGAATGCCTTGTGCTCCACCCAGAAGAGCTAGAAGAGGTGACTGTGGAAAGAGATGTCTGGGCCTCCCTGCTCAATCTGCTGCCCCCACGACCCGACTTAAAAAAAAGTGGAAGATAATGGATGGATAGATGGATGTTTAGTCCGTATATAAGCAATGCTACAGTTTGGTTTACATTGCAAGTAGTAAGTTGGACCCCTTTTGAGGTGGGAGTTGGATTCCAGCAGGGCAGCCCATTCTGTTCATAACTTTCATGGACAGAATTTCTTGGTACAGCCACAGCGTGGACAGAGTCCGGTTCTGTGGTTGCAGGATTTTATCTCTGCTATTTGCAGATGATGTGGTCCTGTTGGTGTCATCTTGCTGTGATCTTCAGCTTTCACTGTAGTGCTTTGCAACAGGGTGTGAAACAGAGGGGATTAGGATCAGCACCTCCAAATCTGAGGCCATGGTCCTCAGTTGGAAAAGGGTGGATTGTTCTCTTCGGGTCTAGTGTGAGGTTCTGCCTCTAGTGGAGGAGTTCAAGTATCTTGGGGTTTTTGTTCATGAGCGAAGGAAGAATGGAGCATGGGACTGACAGACAAATTGGTGCAGCGTCAGCAGTATTGTGGACTTTGTACTGGTCCGTTGTGGTAAAGAGGGAACTGAGCTGTAAGGCAAAGTTAAATGTTCACCGGTCAGTCTACGTTCCTATGCTCACCTATGGCCATGAACTCTAGGTAGTGACCAGAAGAACGAGATTGTGGATACAGATGGTTTACATGTTTTCTCTGTAGTGTAGATAGACTCTCCCTTAGATATAGGAAGAGAAGTTCAGTTATCCGGGAGAGATTCGAAGTAGAACCGCTGATGCTCCACATCAAGAGGAGGCAGTTGAAGTGGTTTGGGCATCTGGTAAGGATGATCCCTAGCTGTCTCCCTAGGGAGGTGCTTCGGGCATGTCCAATTGGAAAGAGACCCTGGGGAAGACCCAGTACAGGCAGGAGAGACTATGTCTCTCAATGGACCTGGGAGCACATTGGAATCCACCCAGAAGAGCTGAAAGAGGTGACAAAGGATAGAGATGTCTGGGCTTCCCTTCTCAAGCTGCTATCCCCGTGACCAGACTTCGGAACAAATGGAAAATGATGGATAGATCCAAAAATTTAATAGTGAGAAATGGGAATACTATTTTAAAAACAAATACTTTACCATCAATTTAAAATTATAGATGTATTTGCCCAAATGTTATGATTATTTGCAACCACTAATAGCAGCAGTATCATACAGTAGCAATTTCAGCAGCAATTGCATTAAATTTAATCTGAAGTATTTATGTAATAACCATGTAATGAAAACTGACTGTAGTCCAAAGATTTCTAAAAAAAAAAGTATTCATATAAATCAGTATAAAATATTTGTGACTGCCGTTGTTTTAGAACAGCAGAAACCTGCTTGGCCTTGTTCCTACTTGAACTAAATCGAAGTTCATCAGTCTGGACAAAATCATACTTTATTTCTCCAAACGCAGGTTGTTAAAAAAGCTTTCTACAACAGGGAACATTTTAACTTTTTTGCAGAAAGTCACTTCGAAATATTATAACTATGGCTGAATTATTGCATCATTAAGTGGAAAAGATGTAGCAAGTGTTTCTCTGGCTGACCCAGACAACAAAAATACATATTATTTGACTTTGGTGTATAAGCAAGATTAATTATATTAAATTTGTGCAAAAGCCAAAAGAAAATGTAGTGAAATTAATAATCTGGGTGTGTAGAAGTGTGAAAAGATGCATTTATAAAGACACTTACTCAGATCCTGAGGCAAATGGAAGAAAACTGGCCATCTGACTTGATATCATATAGCACAGGTCATGTGTTTCAGTGCCTGACTCACATGAAGCCCATACCACTGTTTGTTCTTGTTTGCATTTATTTTCATCATTTGCATTATATTTTTTCTGTGTTTTACATATTGAATTTATCTAACAACAGAACCTGAGCTGAAATGGTGAAAAAGTTAAGATCAGGCCACTGCTAATAACCAAAGGAAAAAAAGAAAAAAATAATACAAATTCCACACATGTCGCTCTGGATTAAAGTGATCGGTCCCTCATTTAGATGTGGCAGATCTGCTGTGGGAACTCCGGACTGAAAGCTGGGTTTTGTCATATTTCTATTTATCACAGATGAGAGCAGATGACTTAACCAGAAATAACAAAACATAAGCACTTGCTTTTCCGTTTGGCACAAAGTTGTTGGACAATAGCCCCTTCAGACAGTTTCTTGGTGTTCATCCAGATCTCGCTCTAAATCGCAGCCCTGTGGTCAGGTGATCATCACAAGACTAATGGCTTAATCCTCCGCAGCCCTACAAAAGCAAGAATAGACATTAGACACTTTCTGAATGTACATGTAACCAGCTGGAACACAACATGATTTGGCTTTAAATGTTGTTTCCACAGAGGTTATCTTTATCACTGAATCTAATTTGAAGATACACAGCGGGGAGCTGTGGCTGAATGAGATTCCACACTTCGTAGGGGGAACTAATTGACGGCATTGCAGCTAAATTTGATCTCCAAACTGATTTGTCACGACTGACTGGAGGAAAAAGAAACACGTGGAATATGATGATCGCACTGGGGCTTGGTCTTCTGTCTTTATTGTTTTGTTTTGAGCCTGCAGAGGGTCAGTTTCCTCGTGTTTGCTGCACAGTGGAGGGCATCCTGTCCAAGCAGTGCTGCCCTGCTCTGGGCTCAAATCCTGCCAATGTATGTGGATCTCTGTCAGGTAGAGGAAGCTGCACCACTGTACGGATCGACTCCAAACCTTGGGGAGGACCATACAGACTGAGAAATGTTGATGACAGAGAGAGGTGGCCAACCAAATTCTTCAATCAGACTTGCAGATGTACCGGTGAGTGCTTCACACTTTCATGTTAGAAAACAGGCCAGAGGTAGATTCAGCACTGAAAACATGCTGTCCTCTCTGTGTTGTAGGGAACTTTGCAGGCTATGACTGCGGACAGTGTAAATTTGGCTGGACCGGACCTAACTGTGACCAGAGAAAAGCTCCAGTGGTGCGGAAGAACATCCACTCCTTGACCCCCGAAGAGCTCCAGGAGTTCCTGAACACTCTAGATCTGGCTAAGACCACCATCCACCCAGATTATATGATCGCCAGACAACATTGGCTCGGACTGCTGGGACCAAATGGAACCGAGCCCCAGTTTTCCAATGTCTCCATCTACGATTTCTTTGTCTGGCAGCATTACTACTCAGTTAGAGACACACTTCTTGGTAAGTCTGCATCCCAGGAAATGTGTTGCGCTTTTATTTTATAATTAGAATAGGACAAAGTTTAAATAGCTGGAATGCATAAAATTACACAAATGGGTCATAGTTTGTAAAAAAGTGCACTGAATTCTGACAAAAAACAGATTTAGAAGTTTTAAAACAAGCCGTTTGCTGTGTTCACTTTGTTCCAAACAAATACTCAATCGAGTCAGAAAGCAGTAAATTAATTTGATGTCTGAAAGTTGAACCCTTCAAAACACAATTTCTGAAGAGAAACAGTAACTTAAATAGAAATATTTTACCTGTTAATAGAGAACATTTCCATTTAAATTTGTGACTGTAGCTTCAATTGTAGTAAGTTTTTAATGAAAACTCAAAAGTAATATAGATTTTTGAACAATGACATTTTTTGGTTAGTTTCTGTTGAGTTTATTATTACTTGTGAATCCCTCCCTTCCCCCAAAAAAGAACTAATTAAACTCAATTCTCTCACAGGTCCAGGTCGCCCATTCAAAGCTATAGATTTCTCCCACAAAGGACCAGCATTTATTACCTGGCACAGGTATCACCTTCTGAGCTTAGAAAGAGAGCTTCAGGTATGACTCAATTTTATTTTATTATAATTTATTTCGCTGGTGGAGGGAATTGGTGGTACTTTACTGAAATGGAGTTTTCAATTGGAACCAGCAACTTTTTGTTTTATGTTTATGTACCTTCCTTAGATAATTGGCTTTTCTATGTATATGAAATGAATGTTCCTGTAAATTGCCCTGAGACAACTTTGTTGTGATGTGGCGCTATACTGAATTGAAAAAAAAACAAACAAACAAAAAAAAAGAAATGCAGTATTTAGTGGTGAGAGATGATTTCTGTGCTTACAGATACAAAGCATTGATGACTTGGAAATATGTATACTGTAATCTCTGAAAAAGCTCCCGTTATTCTCACTTGAAGTTTTATTAATTTACCTGAAATAACATTGGAAAAGATTTACACTTTCATATTCAAAGCACATTTTTGTTCATACTAAAATATTCTGTACACATTTCCTATGATCTTATGTCTGAAACACAATTACAGCCGTCTATCTGACTGATGCACCAAATATTTAGTGTGAGGTGATTGTTTAAAATATTTTTTACAGTGGGCTTGGATTTGTAAATCTGCAGTGATTTTCCACACATAAAAGCTTTAAGGCTAGTTGAAGATAAGGAAAGACCACCCAAGGTGAACAATTTTCAAATTAGAAGCTAAGAAAAGCATAGATTTTAGATATTGCTAGGCAAAACGTCTGTGAAACACCTTCAGTATGTCGTTTTTTAAAGGTAATAAATGAAGAAACTTGAGTTTTGCAGCGCACTTTTAGAGTTTTATAAAAAGCAGTCTGTGTTGGGAGTCTTACATAAGTATCAAATCTATGTAGAATAAATCAAGGGAGACTGTAAAAACTAAAGTGACAGAATAAGGCATTAAACAAATGACTTATGGTTGTAAGACTATAAAGCAGTACTCATTGTCCTTATGGTATATGACGCTGATGGAGAAAAAAAAAGATCTGAAAAGATTGCTGAGTCTTTAAACATTTTCACTCTGTTGTAAGATAGCATTAATTAAATGCATTTGTCTTTACAGAGACTGACAGGTAACGAGAACTTTGCGGTCCCGTACTGGAACTTTGCTACGGGACAAAGTGATTGTGACGTTTGTACGGACTCTCTGCTGGGAGGCAGAAACCCAGACAACCCTTCCCTTATCAGTAACCAGTCCAGATTCTCCAGATGGGGGGTGATCTGCAACAGGTTAGCATTAAATACAGACATAGAGGACTGACACAGATCTTAAAAAAATGTTTGATTAAACTATTTGATTAAACTGTCAAATTGAGTCCAATCTTCTTTTTCTTTCGTCTTTTTCCACTTTAGGGGTCGCTACAGCAAGTCATCCTCCTCCATCTCACTCTGTCCTCACTCCAACTACCTCCATGTCCTCTCTAACTGCATCCATATATCTTCTCTTTGTCTTTTTACTGGCAGCTGCATTTCTAACATCCCTCTACCAGTATACCCAGTGTCCCTCCTCTGGACATATCCAAACCACCTCAGTCTGGCCTCTCTAACTTTATCTCCCAGTTGTTCAACCTGTGCTGTACCTCTGATGATCTCATTCCTAATCTTGTCCATCCTTGTCACTCCTAAGGAGAACCTCAACATCTTCATTTCTGCCACTTCCAGTTCTTTCTCCTGCCTTTTTGTCCATGTCTCTGTCTCCAGACCATACAACAGCTGGTCTCACCACTTTCTTGTAAACTTTTCCTTTTACCTTTACTGACACTCTGTTGTGGTAAATCACTCCTGAAACTTTTCTCCATCCACTCCATCCTGCCTGGACTCTCTTTTTCATCTATTTACCACACTCCCCATTTTCCTGGACATTGGATCTCAAGTACTTGAAGTCCTTCACCTTTGTGACCTCTGCTCCTTGTAGCCTCACTGTTCCACCAGCCTCCCTCTCATTCACACACGTACTCTGTCTTACTACGACTGACTTTCATTCCACTTTTTTCAAGTGCATACTTCCACCTCTCCAAGTTCTCTTCCACCTGTTCTAATTAGTACTTGTATTGACAGGAGAGTCTTTGTGTTTTGTTCCTTCAGTTTGGATGACTACAATCGCTTGGTGACTCTTTGCAATGGCACCACTGAGGGTCTCATTCAGAGGGGGATGATGGAGAGAGCCAACACGTCTCTGCCTACCATGAATGATGTCAGAAGCTGTTTAGGAATCAGAAACTTTGACAGCCCTCCCTTCTTCACCAACTCTTCCTTCAGCTTTAGGTACAACTCAGTGTTAATGAATCTATTTTACCCAAGCTAGCACAAAAAATGAACTACTGCAACCTATACTTCTCAGAAACGCTCTTGAAGGATATGATAAGCCAGATGGAGAGTTGGATGAAACGGTCAATAACTTGCACAACCTTGTCCACGCCATGCTCAATGGAACCAGTGCTTTGTCTCATTCCGCAGCCAACGATCCCATTTTTCTGGTCAGCTTTGAGTCACATTTTTCACCCCCAAATCACACAATACTCCCCCCCCCCCTCTATCTTTAAAACTATGGTGTAATCTTCCAGGTGCTCCACGCTTTCACCGACGCCATCTTTGATGAGTGGATGCGGAGGTTTGTTCCCTCCAACTCCACCTTCCCGGATGAGATGGCTCCCATCGGTCACAACAGGGACTACAACATGGTTCCCTTCTTCCCTCCAGTCACTAATGAGGAGATTTATGTCACGTCAGAGCAACTGGGATATTCCTACGCCATTTCCTTGGATGGTGAGCAAAACTTTAAAAGAGCATTTGGGGTAATTATTCGTATTAAGGCAATTTCTTAGTAAGTATTCAATGAAACAACGAGATAACTTACTTTAGAAACAAATGAATGAATATTAAAACTGCAGATAAGGACTTCTTTATCAGCTGACATCTGATCATCTTACTCTTAACGTAACAGATCACAATCGGTTTTTCTGCAGTGATATTTCTCCATCTATGTTTTCACTCCAGATGCAGATGGGGGAACGGCTGTGTTTGTTCTGGGCTCCACTTTAGGAGGCGTCTTCGTTGGTCTCCTGGTGCTTCTCCTTATCTTTGTGCTCTACCTGCGTCAGAAGAGAAAGAGAGGCTTTGAACCTCTGATAAAAGCAGATTTCACGAACAGAAAGTACACCGAGGAAGCCTAGCGTTCACCTGTTGTTCCAAAATGCACTTCAGTTGCACATAAACTTACCTCCAAGCGATAGTTTGCTTGAAAAAATTAAAAAAAAAAAGAAAATCCTGTAACTAATTACACGATAGAACAATTTAAATCATAAACTATTTACCAGAGATTTACATACACTTTATAACTGTTAATTTTAATACTTGTTTCTGTTTTGCCTTTTACAAACTTTGGATGGGCAGATATCTATTAAAAAGGTTTTATTAACAATTTATTGTCAAGAACAGTAACAAAACACAAATGCAGTCAGCTTAATTGCACTGATAAAACTGTAAGGCATATTTACTCAGCTAACACTCACCCCCTTTCAGTTTGAAATCACTTTTAATCTCCAAAATTTAAAATTGATGCTATTCAGTAATGCATTGCGTTTTTGTTTCTTTTTTTTTACATTTTATTGCAAAAATATTAAAAGTTTAATGATACAAAACATCAAAAGGTCATCCTGTGAGATCAATAGTTGTAATAAAGGAATCGCTTTGGGTGAAACCCGTGTTTTATCAGTATTTTCTGTTCTAGTTTGGATGTAAGGGCAGACAACAAAGACGAGCTCGATGAAGAATCAGTACGCTGAGAATGGCATAGTTCAGGCTAATTCTGTGGAGATGAAAGCTTAGCTGGCCTGCTGGTTATGAACCTGTCGGGCTCTCAGAGAACACTGAATGTACATACAGGCTGGGTTTTGTCCGCACCCCTCAGCAGTGCCAGGCCTCTCACATTCTCTGTGAGTACGCTCTACTGAGGAGCTTCACCGGAGCGTTCAGCCCTGTCCAGTCCCCACAGATTCTCATTTCACAGGTGACTGTGGTTGGCTTCAAGCCTGTCTGTGCTGCAGACATAACCATTCAAGCTTCCCAGATAAATTTAGACTCTTTCTTAGCATTTCCACTAACCAATATATGTGCTGCTTCCCGCTGCCTCTCTTAAATATCTCCCACACCTCCTAAAACTATGTAAATAAATGTATTTTTAATGTCAGTATTCCAACTTTTAAATTAATCAGTGTTCATTTAAATAGTTCTTTACCCCCCCAAACTATGCCAACAGTCACTGAGTGAGCACAGAAGTAGCAAACACATTTTTTATGTTTTCATATGCAGGTTCTGTACTATAGAATAAAATATTTTATAAAAATTGGTACAGTATTCTCAGAATGCAGCACAAAACATTGCAGGCCCCAATTACGTTAAAGGAATATAGTTCACAGCAGCACAATAATTGTATTGTATAGATATGCTCTTATAGTGCAATGTTCATGTTCATGTATCATAAGGTTCTGGTTAAACTCTTCAATACTTTTATTTTCTTTATAACGCAGGCTGAATGTGTCAGTGGAGTACTTTTTATTTGTTAATTTGAGTGGCTTTGCACCAGTGGCGCTAAATACTGATGCAAGTAGAGGAACCTTTTACATAAATACCTTTTAAATCGTGTTATGAAAACTGCTTAGCATTTAGCCCTCTCTGATACATTTTACAGTGGATGCTTTGCCATAACTAAAATTAGTGTGATCACCATGACTGCACCTTTTCTGCAAAATGTATGGAAAATTGCTTCTAAAAGTTGCAGTTCAGATATTTTGTTGTAGGGTTTTGTGAAAAGTAATGAAAAATAATTGTATTCCCTGTTGCAAATAGCTCTCTGAAGAAATAGAGTTTAACTGACTGGATTAGCAGCTAGTTCAAGAGGGGCAAAGATATAAATCGAAAGCTGCCATCTTAAAACATTGTTAATCTAAAAGATAATGTTATTCTAAGATATCTGTATTTTTTTGGAACAGCACCATGGCGATCATAAAAAGTTAAGTCAGGTCTTCTGGATGGATTCTTCTTGTTGAAACATTTCGTCTTTATCCAAAAATACTTTGAAGTCTTTTGGATAAAAGATGAAACGTTTCAACAAGAAACTGCTAATGACTATCCAAACATGGGTCACTTTCATATAAATTTCCAGGGTTATAAAACCTCAAAAATAGCATACATGTGTGACAAGGGGCTAAAATAGGTAATACTTTGTATTTTTTTTACTTGTTTGCATGACTCTACTTTTATTTTTTTTTACTGTTTTCTCAACCAAACATGTTCTGTGATTTATGTACTCGCTCAGAAGGTACTATTGTCAGAACATCACTTAAAAAATCACCATCTATCACTTTGGGATGGCAGCGATCCACTCCGTTTTGGCTTCATTTGAACTAGCGGTTAGATAGTCAAAATTAAACCGTATTCTCCAAACCAAGGTTGTTCAAATGATTATCTATAACAGGTAAGATATTCATCGTTTATAAGCTTTCCACAAACCCCAATTCAAAATATTTGAACTATCTTTTTAAATATTCTGTCCAGAACTACAGTACTGCAGGAGCTAAGCTACAAAAACTGGCATGATATGAAATACTGTTGCAGATACTGGATTTGTTGCAAGGCAAATAAGGATATAAAAGTCTTGTAGTGAGATTTAGCTCAAGGCCATTCAAACATGTTCTGTGAATATCTGAACAGCTGTGCAGATCTTTGATTAAAAAGAGAAAATGAAATAGTGCAGTTACTCGCATTCAAAACATGGCTGCAAATATTGTGAAACTTTGAAGAAGTACAGCTCAGTTGCTGCAGATGAGCTAAAACAATGGATACAAATGAAGTGTAACTTTCATCCAAAAAAACAAAAAAACAAATTTTCATTAATTCTGCGGCATTTACATTTACCCCTTTTTAAAAAATATATAATACTAAACATTTACGAATCTCCTCGTACTTCTTTAGTGTGCATCAACGACCACATCTTTAACACTTTTTTTCAGACAAAACATTTTCCATAAAAAAAAAATAAAAAAAAACTGAAACAAAGTGCGTATTACATTTTTTTTTTTCACATGGAGACTGCCACATGTGCAAGAAATGTGTAGATTTAAAAAAAAAATCTCAAGAGCAGAGTTTGTTGGATAAGCATCAGTAAAATGTTGAAACGATGCCATAAAATATCAACTCTGGGGATGGCGCTGCACGATCTTTGGAAAAGTAGGAGAATCATGATGGACGGCTGCTCAGTTCCTCAGAGCAGACAGAGCTGACAGCCTGTCTGCAGCTCCGGTCTGCTTGAATACAAAAAAAAAAAAATAATAATAATAATAGAAGAGGAAACTGCAGTTTGTGTTGAGCTTGTTGCTCCAGTATTATCTCAATTGCAGGTGCAGAGTTAGAGCTAAGAGCGCCAGCGTGGTTGGTAGGGCTAGAGAGGGTGCACAAAGCAGGGCGGAGTCATCCACAGGCCCGCTCCGGTCAGCTTTCACCACTGGGATCTCAGTGGCAGCACCGGACGTGCCTGTAGGACAGGCCTCTGTGCAGCCGCTTCCACTGCCCGAGCCACTTCCTTCATCGCCTGAAAAATCAGGACAAAATAGAAAATGAGTCCACGAGTCACATCAAATAATAAAACAAATGCAACAGTTTTATACTATGAAACAAAACTTGGATTAAAACAGGTTTAAAATAATGTTTCAGAATGATAACTTGCCAACAAATTATAAAAGTCATGATCATAACTTCACTCAGTCCTTTTGGAAAATTAAACATCTTTTTTATTCTTTTAATGTTACAGCTTACGACGGCTGAAGCTCATTTGATCTAATTCCAAAACATCTTTTAAATCTGCTTTAAATGACCAAATCTTAATAGAGAGCACATGACAGATTAACACAGGGATTAACTGAGCTTCTTTTTTTGTAAGCACCAGTCAGAACATAATATATTTATAACAAAACTATTGCACTGTGCAAATTGTTAGTTTTGCTAAAAATCCCACTCTCTATATAATTTATAGTTGAGTCTCAAGAAAATTCTCAAGAAACTGTGAGTCTTTTAAAATCTTACAAAGCTCATACGTAGTGAAGGCAAAGCATTTACTGGCTTGGATTAAATAAACAAGGCCACATTGTATCACCAGAAGGTGGCAGAATTTTCAGCAATACACAAAATATATCATTGAAATAAGAACAAACTTTAAAGAAATCTAAATAAATAAAAAATAATTAAAAAATAAATACAATCTTTATGCTGTTTAAAAATTGCACCTCTATTTGACATCCCTGTTTCTTCTCTAAAAGCAGAAACAGCTCTTTAGTCATATGAGAGGCCCATATATCCCCATATATTTCTATTATTATATATATATTTCTATTATATGTGTGTGTGTGTGTGTGTGTGTGTGTGTGTGTGTGTGTGTAAAACAAGCATTTCAATGTTTTTTTTCTTCTCTAAAGCTGGATAAAAAAACAAATAAAAAAGGAACAATTCTGGCTGCTGATCATTCTTCTTACAATCAAGAAGACAACATGGACTAATGAAGATCAAAAACATTACTAACATATGTTTGTTTGTTATCATCTGTTACTGAATTATGATGCCTTAAATGGCAATGTTTGAAAATCTACTCTTTATTGAACTAATAATTTTTTTTCTTTTTCTACAGCTGGATTAATATACACAACATTTAACCCTCCTGCTGCCCTCAGGTCAAAATGACTCGGGTATGTCCGAGGGCAGCAAGAGGTTTAAATTAATCAGATTATAGCACAATCACAGTGATGGTTCATGATCTGTAAAGTAAAATAAAAAAGTATCATTTTAATGCAGGAATGGTTAGAATGAACAAAAGCTTACTTGAGTCTTGAAAGTAGATGTCATTGCCATTGTAGGCGCTTTTCAACTTGTTGGTCATCACCCGCAGAGCCATGATCTGCTGACGGATGAAGGTGTCTGGACGTGTGATGTCGACCGCCACCTCAGGGTTGTTCACCTGGTTGGTAAGGCCGTCCTTCTGGACTTCAGGGAAGTACCTTAAAAACAACAGACACACTGTGAGATCTCAAAGAGTCACATCCAAGACAAGAAAGGACCTAAAGGCATATTAGGACTGAGAATGGAAATTGCTCCATTTTACAAACAGTAGAGCAATGTTTGACTTCATGCTGACATAGATGTGAGGGGTTACTGACGTGTTTCTGTGGGGAAGACTCGTCAGCCGCTTTCACTCATGTTCAGTGAATAAGCCACAAGCAGTCATGTGAGGCTTTTCTCACAAAACATTTGACACAGCAGCATTTGTTTTCTCATAAGCTGCTACGTAGCTCTGAGAGCTCCCTGAATTCAGAGTGGTGCATTTTCTGTTCTTTATTCTGGTCACAAAAAATAAAAAAAAAAGAAGATTCAAAATAAATATCTAAAACGCTCTTAGAGATTGTTTATTTAATATGCATAAAATATAATAATGGCAAACGTTTTATTTAATAGCTGACAATTATTTAGCACATTTGCCTTTACACATTTAATTACACAAATGAGCTCATTTCTAATTGAAAAAAAAAACGGGGGCTTTGAGATAGATACAAAAAAGAACAACTAGAGAAATTGAATTTCCAATAAAAATGCAGTGTGAATGCTTATTGCTGAAGAACTTGCTGAAAAACAGCTGAAATGAGCTAAAAAAACATTCTGAGATGTGGCAGAAATGAAATTACAAGTCAAAGTTAGCTGAAGAAAGTAGAAAGAACACTTATTTGCTGAATTTGGTATAAATAAGCAGAAATGAGCATTAAAAAAAAGCTAAAAAGTTGAAATTAGCAAAAACAAATAGATGAAAAGTAGCTGAAAGGCAGAAAGAAGCTTAAATTACCAGAATGAAGCGGAGAGAGCACAATTTTGTCCAATTAGAATGAAAGAAGCAGAAATGAGCACAAAAAGTGGAAATTATCAGAAAAAAATCTAAAATTAGCTAAAAACAACTGAAAAGTAGCTAAAAAAAAAGAAAAAAAAAAGAAGAAGCTTAAATTACCAGAAGGAAGTGGAGAGAACACATTTTTGCTGATTTAGGCTGAAAAAAGTTGAAATAAGTGCAAAAAATGTGGAATTAGCCAAAAAAAGAGCTAAAATTAGCATAAAACAGCTACATTGTAGCTAAAATAGCAGAAAAAGTTGAAACTTGGATCAATGAGCTGAAAGGAACATAACAAGCTGAAATTAGCTGAAAGAAGTTGGAAGAAGCAGAAAAATGTAGTTAGCAGAGATAATCTAAAAGGAACACAAAACAGTTGGAAAAAACAGCTGAAATTAGCTGAGAGTAGCTGAAAAAAGTTTAAATTTGCACAAGGAAGCTGAAAGAAGTTGAACCAGAACAGAATGTGAAAGGAGCAGTAAAAGGATGTAAACACATCTAAAGATTTGAAGGAGGTAAAATGAGCTCAGTTCGTTTTCTTTGAGAAAGAAATGGCAAAAAAATGCTAAATGTTTCAAAAAGCTAAAGTTGCACCAACACCAAAAGTCATAGCAGGATTGTCCTGAAAGAGCTGACTGAACATTCTGATTTATGATTTGTTGAAAAAGCACAGAAATTATGGAATGAGAAAGATGCTGAAATACGTACGGAAGAAAAGTGGATTGTAATCATGTGAACGCTTCAGAAACTTTCACACAATAAACAAACCAAGAGCACCAAAATGATACATTTTCAAGTATGTCTTGAGATTGGGTCCATTTAAAGAACTATAAAAACAAGTAAAGCATCATTTGTTCACAGCTATCACGTTAACACCAAGTTAAATGTTCTATAGAACAATGAAAGGACAGATTCTTGAAAATACTTTAGTTGAGGAAGAATGAAAACCATAAAACTTCCTGGTTTTAGTCGAACGAATCACAATGAAAATATGCCAAGTTCAGACACAATGGAGTTTAAGCCAGGGAAAGCAAACAAGCTGACTCTTAATGCTCGGATCAGACTGCTTAATGTCAGGCACGCTGAGCAGACTTTGGACTTGTAAGTAAAGCTTTTGTGTTAGCTTGAATAAAGCCCGGGGCTGCGGTGCCCTTACCTGCCCTTGGTGTGTCCGTTCCAGCACTCCTCCTCGCTGGCATTTGCAGCCGTCACTCTGTCCTCCACACACATCGCCTCGGGCAGGTCGGACCAAAACTTCTTGAACAGCTTAAGTTTTTCCTTTATGTCAACAACCTAAACAAAGATGGGAGGTTGCTGAGCATGAGAAGGAGCCAAGACCATTTACAGCACATATACCGTAATTTCCGCTGTATAAGTCACAGTTTTTGCATAAACTAGCGTGCCCTGTGACTTATGTTTTTCCCCATATTTATAATCTAATTTTTGGCTGAGATCTAACAATTACATTCATTCTGACATGGAAAACATTGAACACTATCCAACAATTTTCAGTCAGGTCATCTGGACAGTTTCTTTTTTTGCTGAAACGTTTCACCTTCCACTGAACACTATCATTTTCAGCCACTAAAGGGCCCTCGGCTAATATGGCAAGCCAATAATGCTTTATGTATTATCATCACTGTATGTTCCCATAAAATGGCGAAATTGGCTCTCTGCTTTTAACCCATCCACCAGGTGGAGCAGTGGGCAGCTATGGAAAGCAACCAGGGAGCAAATAGAGATAAGGTGTCCTGCTCAGAGACACCACAAGATGTGCAATGACTGGGGATTGAACTTAGGACCTACGGGTCCCGAGGCAGGTGCCCTGATCCTACGCCATCTCAGTCAAGTGTCTCATTAATAGGTAAAAGTGGCTATTAATGAGCCACTTGGCTTGCCATACCAAGTCACCTTCGTCTTGCTCCGGAACTCCTGAAGCAAACTTCAAATCAGCTGCATTTCGCCGCGCCGCCCAGGCGAAATGCAGCTGATTTGACCATCAAAGTGCATTTATTAAGGAAAAGTTCAGCTGAGACACACCTTTGCTGTAATTTTGAGCAAACAAATAATTGTTTTTAGGTGGTTATCCTGGTAAATTTCGAAGAAATGCACAGCAAGTCCTCCCTCTGCGCACTCCCGCAGCCGCGAATCGGCTTTTGAAATGTAGCTGATTTGACCATTAAAGAGCATCTATTAAGGAAAAGTTAAACTGAGACACACCTTTACTATAATTTTGAGCAAACAAATAATTGTTTTTAAGTGTTAATCTTGTTAAATTCTTGTTAAAGTCCTCCCGTGCCCGCTCCCGTGGTTGCCATTTGGCAGCCAATTGATTTTTGGCACAACAGCAGCCCACATTTCCAGGTGGTGACGTATAATAGATGTGACTTACACGGTGAAGCAACTTATTTATGTTTTTTTCCACTTTATTAGACATTTTTAGACTGATGTGACTTATATGGTAGTGCGGCATGTACAGCGACAAGTACAGTAGTACCGGTAGTCATATTTGGGTGAAATATTTAGTGTTGCTGCTCCTAACAACTTATAATTACGAATGCCTTGAAGTTTTCAGTAAATACTCATTTTGCTCAAATGATGTTCAAGGTTCAAAACAACACATTTCTGGACTGTAAGTAAACATAATGTTTATAGACATATACAAGTTAATTAAATAGAAAAGATGTGTGTCATTTACATGAAAAAAATAAGTTTCTTTATATTAAATTAAAAACATGTAAAACTTAGCATGAATTAAAAATACATTATAGAAAAATCATCAGTATGCACAAAGATGAGACAACTTTTTTTTTGTTCAACGTATAGAATAAATAACAAGGTGACAATTTTCTGTTTTTTTTTTTATTTCAAAAGTTAGTGAAGTTTTAAGAATGTCCTATCTATAATGTCCAAATTATTGTATTTGTGTTTTAGATGCACAAGAAAACTTGAAAATATGATTTGTGTGTGTGCAACATGACTGAAACAAGCACACAAATTAGTAAAACAAAAGTGATTTTGATTAATGTAACAATAATTATTCGATAATTACACGATCGAACGCAGTGAAACTGAAGGCTTTTATCCTGAAAAGTCAAAAACTGCCCTTTTAAAATTGCTCCTTTGTTCAGAGCTTTCAGGGCAATAAACGGGAACATCACTGCAACATATTCTTATTAAAACATCAAAGAGAAAGGAGTCGCTGAAATACTCATCTTTAACATGCAGAAGGATGAAATATCACAGGTGCTTTTAGCATTTTAGTTAGATTTTTATGCGCAAACGGGGCTGTAACCTGCTTTTTAGAATGCATCTCATTTGTAGACTTTACCCCACCAGCCAGTATTATATCACATCAGAATGATAATAAATTTCAACCTAGAGTTATGCAAACTCTTCGACTACTCCGGTTTAATTTCTCTTCTCCGTCCACTATCGAATGTTTGCATCATAAAATGTAAGAGCACGCAGGCTCGCAGCAATAATTTCAGACTGAATGTCAGACATAAAATACTCCTTTGCATCCTGGCCATGTGACAAAGTCAGATATCGTTTCCCAACTTAAGCCTGTTGAACTCAAATCTTTCATCAAACACACAGAATTTGACATATTTCACTGAAGCTGAAGGAAAGCGTGATAGCAGCAGGTTGGCCCCATTATCTTTCCCCGTCTGACTTGCTGTTGGCTTACGTGAAATTGTGGTGAACCTGAGCAGAACATGAAAGGTGCTGTACTGACGGTGTGACGCTGCTGTAGGCCCCGACACTGCTTTTGATGTGTTAATCCTGTCACACTGATGCCAAAGCACTTCAGCAGCTCTGATACTGCCCAGAGGGTCAAGGCTGCACTCAATACAAGAGTTTTGACTGGCAATGTTTGACTTAACCTCATGCATTAAGTTTAGCTTCACAAATAAGAGATTCACTGCTTTTTTTGCCCCCTCTCTCTTTCAGGATCTGGTGGGTGAAAAGTGTGAACTTAATTGGGAATGGCTCTGTTTTTTGCAATGCAAATGCTTGATCGCAACGTCAATGAAGTTTAGCAGCAGAAAATAGATGAACTGTTTACAGCTTGCAATTATTTCCGCACACGGTTGGAGATGACTTTCATGTGCAGGAATGACACAAAAAGACATTTTAAATTGTGCATTTATGAAGCAAAGTGAACGTCTCAGGGGTGTATTGTCAAAACAAAATGAGACAAAACGAAATCAGATGCTGCAAATGTCTGATAATGAGGACATAAAAGTTTGGAAAATTGAAGAGGAAGGCTGAGAATTTCCACCTAACTAGAAATATGCCTCAGGGGAAACCTTGCCTCTGTTGTCACAGAAGATTGAATAAATAATCCAGCAGCAACAATAATTCCAGGTGATGCAATATGCGTAAATGAACACTAGATGGCACTGTGTTGATGAGAAATAGAATGCTCAAAGCAACCAGGAAAAAAACAGGAAATAAAAGTATTAAAATGCATGTTGAATCAATTATGTTTGTAAATAATTTGTCTTTATTAACAGACTTTAACTTCACATAGGCTAATATAAAAAAGCTCCATAAGCAGATGAAAATTGGGATGAAAGTATGCAGATTTATCCAGTTTATAGAGCAGTGGGATCTCTAAGAAAAATGAGTTGAATCTTATTGCAATCAGCTAGCTATTACAGTCCTGCCAGCTCTGACATCCTCATTAAAAATCACAATGAAGATTACAGACACAACACCTCCACCTCTTCTCACACAGGATATTACAATCTATTTGTTTACATGGATATCCTAACACATCGCTGTTATCACGATTTGTGATAACTGTTTCAATTCCCAAAGAGACTGAAGGTAGCTCGGGTTTATATTAAAGGCTGACGAGGGAGCTGGTATAAGCATTTATTTAAAAAAAAAATTAAATTAACACGCTGCCTTCATGCGGCGTCGCAGGTAAATGAAGTGCTGTGCAAAGACGGAAATGTTTTCAAAAGGCACTGATTGCTCAGATTTTTGTGCCATTTCGTTCACAGTTTCAGATTATGACACGACACACTGGGCTTCTTGATGCCAGTTTAAAACAGACTGTAATTAGTCAAATAAACAGTTTTACATAAAGGCCTGACCATGATCTTAGTTATAGTCACAAAATCAGAATAAAAACAAAGTGCACTCTCTGTCAAATTTATTCTAGTCGCTCATTTAGCCACTTTTTTTATGGCAACAATAAAAGTTTTATTCCTATTTCCTTTCTGTCTCACACATAGCTGTAGAAAATTTCCCCCCACTTCTTTTGAATTTATTAATGTTTATCTTTTATGCTATAGATATACAGCTGTGCTTTAGACCACTGTCCTGCTGCATCACCTGACAGTCTAATATTGAACTATAGGATACTTTAGTACACAAAAGAGTTCATTGTCAACTCAGTGATGACAAGATGCTCTTGTCCTGTAGCTGTAGAATGAGCCCTAATCATTATCCTTCCACCACTGTGCTTCATGTATGTGTTTATGCTGACATGCTATAAAATGTGGCACTGTCTAACATCCAGGACTCTCATTTGTCTAAAAGACTGTCGTTCAAGAGTTCTTGATCCTCAGACGCAACGCCTCAAATCATTGCTGGGCCACCATGTTCTTTTTGGACAATCATCGTCTTTTTCAACAGACCATACTCGTTAAAGTCTCTGTTTAGTTTAACAATCATAAACAGAAGTCTTCAGTGAGTTTGTGAAGGGTTAACTGAGTCCTACAGAGTTTGTGACGTGCTTCTTTTAATTTATCGTTCTTGTTATTTTTCTGAGAGTTACACAGGCTGATCTCAGGGTGAACTTGCTGAAAATGTCAACTCTCATGACGATTAGAAACAGTTCTGTTGTCCCTTTGTGAACAAACATTCTTAAGTCTAGAATAATAAACTTTATGAACCATCCTAAACTTATGAGCAGCAGTGATCGTGTTTAAGATCAATGTTAATATCGTTGCTTCACAAAAACATAAGAGAATATCAAACCTGCTTAGGTTTGATATTGCCTCGTTTTATGGAGATGTGCAGATGATCAGCTAATAAATACATTTAATTCACAGTATACTGAGCTGCTGCTAACCCAACACTAATAATGAAAACATTAAGGGTGTATTCATTTCTTCATGATCCCTTTTTGTAGATTGCATTTCTTTCTAAGTAAGCAAATACAACTCCCCTAACACTGGTCCGGGAGAAAAGAACAGATGCAAATTTACCCAATTTTCAAATTACTGACAAAAAAATATATCAATGTATTTACCTTGAAGCTGTCAGTGTTGTTCAATCTTGCAAGTTATAATGTTTAAAATGGTGACAAAGTGTCTGTGTGTTTTTAATTAAACACATACCGTATTTTCCGGCGTATAAGTTGCAGTTTTTTGCATAATTCACATGCCCTGCGACTTATACACTGAAGCGACTTGTTTGTTCCCCCCCATATTTATAAACCAATGTTTGGCTGAGATATGACCATTTTCATTCATTCTGACATTAAACATATTGAACACTACCATTTTCAACTGCTAGATGGCACTTGAGCAGTATGGCATGCTGTTGTGTCATGTAATAGGTAAACGTGTCTATTAATGACACAATCGGCTTGCCATAGAGGCCACCTTGGTCCAGCTCCGGGATCATGCCTGGAGCAACCTTCAAATCAGCTTCATTCTGCTGTGCCTCCCTGCGAAATGCAGCTGATATGACCATTGAAGTGCGTTTGTTAAGTAAAAGTTCAACCAAGACCTTTACTATAAAGTCGAGGAAACAAATAATCGTCTTTAGGTGGTTACCTTGTTAAATTTCAAAGAAATGCACAGCGAGTCCTTCCTCTGCAAAGTCCCGCAGCCGCGAATCAGCTTTTGAAATGCAGCTGATCTGACCGTCAAAGTGCATTTATTAAGCAAAAGTTCAACTGAGACACACCTTTGCTATAGTTTCGAGCAAACAAGTAATTGTTTTTTTAAGTGTTAATTTTGTTAAATTCTTGTTGAAGTCCTCCTGTGCACACTCCCGCGGCCGCCATTTGGCAGCCAATCGATTTTTGGCACAACACCGGCCCACATTTCCAGGTGGTCATCGATGATGCGTAATAAATGTGACGCATAATTCATACATTCAGTCAACCTTTATTTAGACAGGTAAATCCCATTGCGCCTCGAGGACTCATTTACAAGAGAGACCTGATTGCATAATAATGTAATAATAGATACATGTAATAATAGATGCGACTTATATGAAGAAGCAACATATTTATGTTTTCTTCCACTTTATTAGACATATTTGGACCGGTGCGACGTGTACGGCGCAAAATACAGTAGTTGTATCAATCAAGGTTCCATAAGATGGTGGCAACTGCAAACCATACAGTACACAAGATAAGTTTAAATAGATAGATAAAAAAAATTAATAAATATATACCGGTGTGTGTGTGTGTGTGTTATTAAAATTGTTTTATCCAGGTAATGTTAAAAACAAAACAAATAAATGAACATACCAAACGAAGAATATTCAAGTGCTTCAGAGTGAGTCTTTTGAATGTAATCTCATCTTTGGACAGAAAGTTACATAAAAAAAAAACGAATTTCTTGCAGTATTTGATAATGTAGTTAAAATAATATTTAGTAAAGTGACAGATTTGTCCACATTTAGTAAAAGAAGAAGGCAATATGTTTCCTTTTGGTTGAAAAATAGATTTCTATTCACACATTATAGATGGAGTAAAAAAAACAAAAAACATGTAAAATTCAGATTTAGTATAAATGCAGCAAGTTCAGTTTGGATTTTGACTTTTGCACGCTATAAGAAATAAATAGTAAAATTTACACAGCAATTTTACTATAAATGTTTCTGTTTTTTAAACTCAAAGTTTGAATTAACTGAGTTTTCCATTCTCCATACATCTCGAGGGTGAAAATCTGCTGAAAGGCGCACTATTGTCCATTCGTGCTCTTCCTCCTCAGCCCTATTTTTCTTCGTATACCTTATTTTCTTGCCTCCTGTCATGAACCATAAATAATTTCATTGTGTTTTTCTCATTCCATCTACCTCCTTGCTCTGTCTCTCCTCTCAGTTTGCTTTCCCCGTTACGTTAGTCCAAAGCAAAAGTGAAGGTTTCATGGCTAGCTGACCCGTGAACCAAAGGCAGAACCCCAATTCAGAGGCGATTTGTGAATAAAACCTGGGATTTCTCTCCGCCGTGCACTCAGTTTTCTCTGTTCACGTCTCACAAACTCTTTCACACTCATATGTATGCGTCTTTTTTTTTTTTTAAAGGGTATTTATTAAACATGAACACATTTTCTTATAATTCTCATCTCCTTGAAAACAAATAAAAGCTTTTTTAATGGCGCCAAACCACATGTGATTAATTCAGCTGTAATCAGCTCTGAAAAGCTCACTGCATTGTAATAGGACTCACACAGATGAGCTAATTCAAGCCCAGTTTGACTGACCATAATTTAAAGTCTTTGTATTTTGGCACTCCGAGTACATTTTAACCACTTTCATCTTATTTTTTCTGCTCATTTATTTCATAGATCATCTGTGGCTGTGCACCATCTTTCAGCTCAGATCTGAAATGTAAGTAAACGGTACTTTCACCACGGTCTTTTAGACGTCTGTGCTTATTTTCGGATCAAACGCAGACATGTCACTTGCTTTGAAGCTGCGTTCACACTCATGGCAACAGCACAATGCTCTTACTGAGGAGCTGGGTGATGCTGTGGATGTGCTTTGTGACTTTGAATGAACAAAAGGAAACAGTAGGTCAGAATATCTAACCTTTAATCTCAGAGCACACACCCTGCACTCATGGCGGTGCTCAAGCTGACCAACAGAGATCCGATTTTTTCCTGGCAGATAGCAAAATGTCCCTCTCATTTCACCAATGTTAAGACTTCTGCCTTGTTAAATGACTAGATGTTAGCTATGCACAAATCTGCAGGAGCTCAGCCTTTTCCTCTGCTGCGAGTCGGAGCAAACTTAGTGCGAGTTCAATCTAATCACAGACTTGACAGCAGGTCCCACCACTCAAACCACGAGGGCCAGACAACTCCTCGATCCACTTGTTTTCCCTGGCAGCGTCTCCTCCTGTCTGCATTCTAAATTGTTTTTCACTTGATACGAATGCAGCATTCTTTCTGCATCTCAGTTACTGAGGTCAGGGAGTCGGTCCTGCTCAGACCGAGACCTCGGCCATGCCACATGTCTGTCCAAGACCAGTGACCAAGCTGAGGGCAAACTGAATAGTTTCTCCCGAGGAGGAAGGCTGCAGTAAGAATAAATCTGCCTTTTCATCACATTCTTGTTTCAGTTACATTGCTGAATGACACAAACTTAAAAACAAATGTTTTTTTTTTTAGAGCACTGTAGCATGAAAAAGGTTTAAGTTGTGTTGTCAATCTGGGGTTTTCTGATAAGTCTCGGTGAATCTGTTTTTTCTTCAGTTCCTCTCTTGCAAAGTTCCCCAAGGTTCTATTCTTGGGCCCCGCTTTTTTCCAAAATATAATAATTTTAAGAAAATAGAACATCTCTTCTCACAGCTGCTCAGATGTTACTCAAATATTTCTTCAATTAGAGCACATTACGCTTTTTCACTTAAACTTTTTTTGACTGTCATTCACATATTAAAGCCTGCGCTCGCTTCTCTTCACCGACTCCCTGCTCATTTTAAGCAGGTATTATTTTTGACCTAGAAAGTACTTCATATATCACCTCCTGCATCCTTATGTGCCCATTAATTTTCCCAAGGTCTAGGCTGGTATAGAGCGGTGAGCTGTAGTTCTTAAATCACGAAGCCGTTTGCATACATACTGTATAGTAGGCAGGCTTCAACTCTTGTTTTAAATCTCAACTAAAAACACATTTGTTGGTTTTAATTCAGTATGAGTGTTAATTTTTATAATCTTACGGTTTTATGATTTTTTTAGATGCTTCTTCACTTTTATGAATATTTTGATCAGTGATAGTTGTTTTTAAATGAGCTTTAAGAACTTTCTACGAGTTGATGCTCAACTCCAAGTGTTAAGCATTAGGCCCTGTGGTTGCACATCCCTGGATATAGCTATCAAACTAGTTTAAAAGTCTTCCCCCATGGTTCATGTCAACCCATTTACAGCAGATTCTCTCAACTGAGACCTGCCATCTGGCTCTGAAGCACTTTTAGCACATTAAAAAAAGAGGCTACTATAAAGCAGTGCATGTGGACGGCCCCAGCGATAATGTTTTGCAAAGCAGTTGTCTCCACTTTGCTGTGCCCCTTTTGTCCTTGTCTGGAAACATTCACCTCAACAGTGACAGGCAGTGTTGTTGGGAGCAGGTAACTTTCAGAGTGCATAAATATGTGTTCTGTTCTCATCCAATCAATATCCATCAACGAGAGCAAAAGCGAATATGTTTCCCCTTTGTGACTTCACAACAGGCGAGACTAGAAAGACATCACCTTGCAGTTTATTGTGCGTGATGGATACAGTGATGTGACAGTGCACCGTTAGATTCCATTCTCTGCCGTTGTGTGTGGTTATGAGTAATTCAATGTATTCTGCAGGACACTGTGCTTTATTTTATTTTTTTTCCCACAGTTGTTCCTGATTATGTCCTTCCATAATCTGCCACGGCACTTTCCAACACCATGATTTAATATGGACATGCGAACAAAAGCATCAGTGTGCCTTTCTTACATCTCCTGGTGGCACAACCATCAGTTTGTTATTATGTGGCTCGATGGTAGCAAATACATAACAAAAAAAAGTTCTACTGTTGTTTAAAACTGGCTATTATCTTGCATCGCTTCTGATTTCCAGCTTGGGCTTCAGACAAAAGAAAAATGCTGTTCAATCCAGTTAAAGTGGCATTTCTGACAACAATGGTGGAAATGACACTGCAGAAGCAGCATGAAAGAGACTGAATGTCTATCAGTGTTCATATCATTTAAGCACTCCTGCTGTATAATGAATGCATTGATGCAATTGCACAATTAGATTGCATTTGCAATGATGCTGTCAAATTTTGTTTAACTTTCAGTGAGAAAGAAAGTTAAACTGAATTTAGGCTCTTAATTTTGTCGCACCCTCAAGGGATAACTTTCCTTTCAGCTGTCTTTAACCGCTGTAGAGAAACGACTCATCATGCGTTTTATTCAGCGTGACGTTGAGTTTTTGGCTAAAGTGGAACAAAAAAACAGACGCTAAAAATAACCTCAACTAAAATATGTATAATTACAAACTAGCTTGGTGGTGGTTTTAAGGTTTATTATTGCCTGCTGCTTTAAAAGGTGGGTGATCGTGGGTTTGTTTGTTTGTATGTGTGTGTGTGTTTTTATATGTCTGTCAGCAAAATATCTTGAGAATTTGCTAAACAATGAGTCTTACAAATTTATTCTTCTTATTATTATAACTAATTCACTCTATTAAACATAAAAATGGCAATATAACTTGGAGTATTACAGACAATGAGTTTGGATTTAGAGCTGCAATTATTGGTCCGAGCCTCCAGCTTGACCCGACCCGACCAGAAATTCGGGCTGGGTCGGGCCAAATTTATGTACTTTATGGGCGGGCTGACTCGGACTCAGGCTTTTGATGTAGTTTTAATTGCGTATGTGGCCCCGCCTGTCCTTTTCTCTTATCACACATCTGAGGATTTGCAATTGACCCACAACAAGCAACATAATGGACCTGTAAAGTATTAAAGAAAAGCTAAAAATGAGATAACTCACTCTACAAAGCCAGCACAGTGGAACTTGCTTATGTGTGTCAGGTCAGGTGCACACTCACGTGCACACTCAGGTCCGACCGGCAGTTGAAAGAGGTAAAAAAAAAGTTGTGTTATGCTTCAGATGGGCAACCGGATCATCGGCCGCGTGAGTATGCTGACTGGACGGTTGAAAGAGTTAAAAAAAAAAGTTGTGTTAAGCTTCAGATGGACAACCGGATCATCGGTCGCGCACGTCTAGCTCCACACCCCGCTATCATCTGCGGTGAAGGAAGTTGCAGCACCTGAAGCTACAAAAGCTGAAGCGAGCAGCGCGTTCAATTAAAATAGCCTTGTTCTATAATTTTCCAAATAATTTTACTCTAAAAATGTTTTTGTTCATCTGTGTAATAGCCTATCTCTAGAGTTGATTTCTTTAGGCTTTTTGTTTTGTATGTTAATATCCATTTGGTGACTTGTTAATAAACATTCATTTTTATATCTTCCTTTTGTTACGTTTTTAAAACTATCATGTAAAACTGATTTGCTTACAAAAGCAGTAAAAGCTTAATAAAAACAATTATTTTTTTTTTTTGGGTTCGGGCCTGTAATTACAATAAATTAGAGGGGTGGGGTTAGGCTCGGAAAAAACGCCTACGGGCTAGGGTTGTGCTGGGTCAGACTCTTTAGGCTTGAATGCAACTCTACTTGATTTGGTGTGGTAGTAGCTGAGAGACATTTGTGTAGTGAACCAAGCCTCAGGTCAAGTCCTGACCCTGAGGGCCTTCCTGGAACAGGAACTGTTATTTCATTGATTTGTATCCAGAAATACAAATTAAGCTCATCCAGAGACTTTCTAATTGTATCCTGCACTTATCAATTGAAAGAACACTCTCTTTTTTATTATCATTACTATTTTACAATATCTTGATAATCAAAGTGTGTTTAGTTCAAATCATTTTTAAATGTTGAAGTGAACTACTCATCAACTGTGAAACAGTATTAATGATTTTTAATCCTCATTCAAAGTAGAAATCAAGTTAATGTCTGTTACAGAGTAATTATTCATTTTCTTGATCTTCTGTCTGAAATGAGCAAGTTGTGATATAGGTCAAAAGTGAAGGAACGGTCAAAAACGTTTATTGGAACGAAATGTCATGTTTATCTCTATCAGACAGATAGAAGGAAGACTGGCTCCTAAATGTCTCTGTTCTTCAAAACATCTTTCTGTCTGTTCTTAAACATCTACGCTTTCTCCTTGACTTTTAATGACCCTCTTACGTCACTAAGACCACACCCCTGTTGGTTCTTTCAACCAATCAGGAAGTTCTCAGAGGAACCGGAAGTGACCTCTTTAAAAGGGTCAACACTTCCTAGTTCCAAGCAGAACAAGAGTTCCAAGCTGAACAATGTTTCAGAGAGAACCAGGGTTCCAGGGAGAACCTCGAACGAGAAGTTCAGAAGAACAGAAGTTTGAGCAGTTTCTAATGGAATGACCAGAGTCCGTCGATGCCACGACGTCTCACTGTGGCTACCCGACGAACGCTCTGAACAATGAAGAAGTCTGTTCTGTGATGATCTCACAACTCCTGAGGACACAGCTGTTCTTACGGAGACGCTGAAAGGTGGCTTGAAGTGGAACTTTACGCCGGAACTGAAATATCTTCAGAAAGGTAAAAGAGTCTATCTTCAACTACCAGTGTACCGTGGATTAAGCTGCGCTTCAAGGGAGCGTGTCGTTCTGGTCTACAGACCTACATCTTCATCCATCTTTTCCTCTCCATTTAAACTCCTTCATTTCCCATCTTTAAAACTCTTCTATCTGCCAGTAATTAATCCAGATATTTTCAGAAATGTCTGTTGGTTTCAAAAGCTGCAGGTGAGGAAATCATGGCCGTATGATTTTCTCATTGTAAAGCTCATTAATTAAGCTGTGTTATTGTAATCAATCTGCCAATTATTGTAAATGTGTGATGTGTTTAAATCGTTTTTAAATAAATGACCCACTGTTGTTGGTGAGTCAAAGATAAAACACGTTTCCGTCCACATTTAATCATTCAAGGCATGATAGTACTCAGTCCAGAAAAATGAAAGAATCCGTTTAAATTATGGATAATATCAGACAGGTATTATTTCATTACATTGTATCACATTGTCTGAGGGCTAACATACCATGCACAATCTAAGTTACAAACTTTGGCATTAAGTTGGAATAAATCTGTTGACAAAATAAATTTGGTGTGAAAGGCAGCAGTTAATGTGCTTTTCTTCAACTTTACAAAGAAAAATGAACAAAATAAAGAGTAGCTCCTTGTTTGAATTAAACAATAATGTCCACCTTTGGAGATTTGGGGACATTAAAATATTGCTTCATTAGAGATGAGTCATTATTCAGGGGCTGTGTAAGAAAGATCTTAATTTAGGCTTCGTCTATATTTCATATTTGATTCTGAGCAAGACTTTTCGTCAGTTCTTGACAAACTGTTTTGTACTGCTGCTCATGTTGCCTTCTGTCTGCGAACACAACTGGACCCTGTGGCCCATTTAAATATTACAACCTCAAACTATTTGCTCAGTCCCATGATAACCGCACACTTCGACAATATGCTTCATCATAGAGAGCAAAGTGTATCGCACAACGATCCCAGAGTGAGAAGAAAAATGACAGAATATTGATGAAACGGTGAGTTTATGCATGTGATTTGCCCCAAGGCTACGACAGAAGTTTGCAAAAGAGGGATGATTAAAGGAAAGCTATGCTCTGTGGAAAACAGAGCAATCATCAGCAAGCCTGCCTTCTCCCTGCTGCCCTTGTTCCCAGGAGAGGCAGGAAGCCTTTAGCGTAATGGGGCCAACGTACCTCATTAATATATTGACACATATGAAAAGCAGTAGAGCCTGCATGGCAGCGCCATTAGTTCATAGAAAAAAAATGGGCACATACTCCTGGTCCCTATAGATGGTGGCTGATTTGGTGTTTGAAATTAACTTAAAAGCACTAAATAGAAAAAAAAAGAAGCAGTAATTGGGCTGAACATATTGTTTTTCTCAAAGTAGCCTGCAAGTAAAAACCAAACAACAAAGAGCACCCCACATCCCCCCCCCCCAAAAAAAAAATATGCTGGCAAATATGCAAAAGAAAATCTGATATATGCACACTTGTTTGAATATGTGAAGATGTTCAAACTGTGCTTTTGCTTTAAACAACAATCAAATTAATATTTTGCAACTGAACTGCAGTTGTGGTGCATTGTTAATATTGATGTTGTATATTCGACAGATGCATATTTTCCTAGAGAAACATTAGATTAGATTAGAATATGAGATAAAAATTAGGCATAAATGTTTTGTGATATTGGTACTTTTAGATATAATTACTTACTCAAACAGTTTATAGTTCTAATTGGATTGATATTACACAAAGTAAAGCTCTTAATTTGTTCAATGGGCAGGTTGTAGGAGCAATCTATGGCAAATCAGAAGGTTGGTGGTTTGATCCCATCTTACCCCACCAGATGTGTGAAAGTTCTTTGGTAAGACAATGGACCCTAAGTTGTCCCCAGTTTGTGAGTCATGTCTGTATGAACAAATACAACTTTAAGTGTAAATGTGCATTGTATACCTGCAGTTCATTTACTGCTAAACAACTAACGGATCTCAGGGAGAAGCCTCATTTGGGTTTCGTTTGGATGAAATAAACCAAAAAATATCAGTCAGAGTTAAATGAGATGTGTGGATGCTAGGCACCTATACAGAAAGAAAAGCTCTGCAGAGAGTGGTGAAGGCTGCACAGAAGTCTGTTGGAGTCAGCCTCCCCACCATCACAGACATCTACAACTCCAGATGCAGGAAGAGGGCCACCTGCATCATAAAGGACCACACTCACCCAGCACGCACACTTTTTGCCCCATTCCCCTCAGGAAGGAGGTTGCGGAGCATCAAGAGTAGAACCACTAGACTGAGGAACAGCTTCTACCCTGAGACTGTTAGACTTATAAATCTGTAATCAGGATGAGTGTAAAAAAAAAATCACTGTAATGCCACTTGATTGTTGATATGTGCTGCTGATTATCCATGCTGCTGATTTCATACTGCTGATTATTTCATGCAGTTGTATTCATTCATTTGTACTCATCCACCCACAAAGACTCATGTTCGTGCTGCTGTTGTTCGGTGTATTGTTTCGCACAATCAGTGACTAGCGCATATCTTAGTATATTAGATCCTTATTTACTATTTATTTTACACTTTATATTTTGTTATTGTTGGATGTAACTGGGACCCTGTGTACACATTTTTGTTCCACCTCATGTACAACATGTGATGTGAATGACAATAAAGAACCTTGACCTTGACATCCAACTGTTAATACAAGGTATCCATCACATTATTTAGAGTTTGGCCACACATTGAGTGTTACATGCATTTAATTACAGAATTAAAACAGAACAGTGGATAAAATACAACATTTTTGGACTCCATAATTTGTTCTGAGTAAGATGGGAGTATGGTGTGTGAGGGTCTGGACCATATCCCAGCAGTCAACGGGTGAGAGGCAGTTGGTATAATTAGTCAACACAGAAACACGAGACAACACACACACACAAACACTCTCATCCATAGTCAATTGAGAACCATTGGTTAACTTGGATCTGGACGGTTCTGAGGAAAAGGAAACCAAAGTATCCAGAGAAAACTATAAACTTCAAGCATCAAACCAGAGAACTTCATGCTGTGGGGAAACTGTGCTAATCACTGCAGTACAGTGCCATCCTGCCGTGTTTTATTCCTCTTCAAAACTTTACACACTTCACAGAAAGAGAACAATTTAGGACATAATAATGTTCTGAACCAGTTCTCGTATTCATCAAACTGTGGAATAGCAAACTTCTCAGAAAAATATATTGGTTTTTCATCATATATAACACTCCCATGCTGTTTAGTCTTTAATAATCTGCAGGCCTGGCCAGGGTGACCAACAGATTATCATATTGCAATGTGTCCAGAATAAGGTGTTTTTATTATGGTAGCTGTTGTAGTAGTGCATATACGAGATATATGCATACAATTTTCACGAGTTCCTCATCTTTCTGACTGTGTAATGTCGTGCATTGAATTTAACAGAAATGTAACGAGAGACGTTATTTATCTTTGACCCATCAAATGAATGCGGTCATGTATTTTCAGAATCAAAGTTTAACATCAAACATTTACATTAATTTGGCAAAATATGAAAATAATAACAGACAAGTTTCACAAAATAATGGACATCAATCACATGGCGGTGATCGAGGACTTTGCTTCAGATATTTCTAAGATATCTGTACTGATTTTAGAAGAGAGAGGAGAGTTCTAAGATGGAAATGGAGATTTATCTTACAGAGAGATATGTGAGGGAATTAATCTGTTATGACCAGAAACGTGCACGCTCCATCAGATATCAGCTTGCGACGGTACGCTTGGTCGAAGAAGAAACTGTTACCTGGTTGATGATAGATCAATGTCGGTATAGAATCCTTCAGACTCTTTCAGCGTCTCCGTTGAGAGCAGCTGAAACCCTTCGAGAGTCGTGCGTGGTGTTCAAACAGAAATTATAATCCCAACATCGTCACTGCATTCTGTATTCCAACGGAAGCACTCTGGGCTTCAGACATCAGAGTTTTCTCCTTCAGCCTTCAGAACTCTCAGACTCTAGAACTTCTTCAGAACCTCCATCACTCTGAGACTCTCAACAGAACCGGGAAGTTGCCACATTTTAAATGAGTTGACTTCCGGGTCAATTTTAGAGCTTTCTGATTCGTGGATGGACCAGAAAGAGGTGTGTTTTGTGATGTAAGATGTTATGATAAGTCGAGGTCAGAGAATGAGTTTGTTTAACAGACAGAAAAGATTATTGGAGAAACAGCAGACTTCGTGGAGTCTCTACTCTGATTATCTTCTCAAATAGGAAAACATGACATTTTCTTCTCAGTAAACATTTTAGTTGACCAAGACTCGACCTTTCACATACTTACAAAAGCTTGCTCATTGAAGACAGAAAATCAAGAAATGCATATTAACCTGATTTCTTCTTTGAATGAGGAATAAGAATCATTACTTACTGTTTATGTAAAATAAAAATGAGTAGTTCTCTTCAACCTGTAAGCATTGAGTGAACTCACACAATTTGATTATCAAACATTTGTAAAATAGTAATGATAATAAAAAGAGAGTGTTCTTTTCACTTGAATCTTCAAGAAAGAAAGTCTCCAGATGGCTCAAACTGTATTCAGATCAATGAAATAACAGTCTCTGTCCATCTGATAGATTTGAGGTCATCAGGTTCACTACACTGTAATTCATATGAAGTGATCTTACTCCCTTTATGGTGTGCTGTCATTCCCCTGTGGTACATGGTATTAGCAGCAGACACAACTCCAGCCTCTAGTTTTTAATCTATGCTGGATAGTTACCCCAATAATTATCGTTTGTCACCAATAGTAAAATGTTATTCCATGAGTAAACACAAAAAGGGCAATAACTTAATCAGTTTTTACAGATATTGAGCTAAAATTTGACATGTTGAGAAACATACTAAAAAGACACATACTAAGTAGGACGTTGCAATATTGCACAAAATTGCACAATTTAACAGCTTTGACCCAAACGGCTATAATTTTGCCCATTCTCACCACAAGATGAACTTAATTTAAAATTCTTGCATGAGTTTCGATTGATTGGTATGCCTTCAGAGATTGTCAGGCCTTACATTTTAGGTTTTGTGTTACTTTTTAATTTGCTTAAATGAAACTTCCACAGGAAGGTATGTTTAAAGATTTTCTTACGCACTCTAACTTCAGCACATGAAAAACCAAACTCAGTACATCATAAAAAAACACAGGAAATGCTGAAAAATGTCAAATTATGATGAACCTCAAGGGAATGTTTAGAAGATGGACATTAATATAATTGGTCTAAAAATAATTAACTTGGTAAAATGTAATTACTATGGCTTGATTTGTTAAATATGCAATCCAGTCTGCAGCAAGGCCTGGTTTTCTTATTTAAATGCGTTCTTGAAAGCATCAGTTTTGTCTTGTCAGTGAAAACGGTATGAGGTAAATAATAATAGCTGTGACAAATGCAGCATGCACAATGTATTTCAATCACTATACACCTAAGCTCATAAAGCTTGAGTATCATGTGATTCAAAACCTCATCAGTCTAACTGAGATACGTTGCGTTGGGACTTGTTTGTATGTCACGTTATTTAATTGTAACACGAGATGGCTGTGCACTGAAGACAAGCTCTTTTCCCCATTTATTTGCATAAATAACTTATTTTCCTTAAAAACTTGACTTTTCACTCATGCAATCAATAAAAGACGCCCTCAGCAACAACTGTGCATGCTCTTTTAATATAATACAAGTGCCTATCCTGGGGAACACTACACTTGCAGACAGATGAGGTGATTTCTGATTGCAAGACACACGAAGTGTGATGATTGTACAACAACTTGAAGTGGGTTAGAGGAGATAGTCTACATAGCTGAGCACAAACAAGAAAAACAACTAAAGACCTTTTCTTCAGTCTTTGTTTTTACAGATTCATCAGGACTGAACGCAGTTGCACACATCTGCAGTGGTACAGCTTGAGTTAACAGTGCATCTACTGTATGTCACTGCTTCCTTTCACTGATGGAATCAAACTGATGACTGAGTGCACAAAGAGTTCCATTGATAAACCAATAAATCAACGCTGAGCTCATGTGGCACAGTCATTAGCACAAACAAACCAGCACTTTTTGGATTCATGTCTGGATTTGCACTTCACCCAACTTTTTGATGACATACAAAAAACCAACAGGAGTTTAATTTCAGATATGTTTTTGACAGACAACATATGTAATGCAGATATTGTCCTCTTACTGCTGTTTTAGGTCATACAAAAGTGGTCCAAATTGAAACTCCGTCAGTCCAAAGACACTAGACCCTAATGACCAGCAATGCATTCTTGATCTTGGGTATTTGAGGTATAGCATGACCATGTTCATTCCTAGAAATGTTTTCATTTCCCTTCTGTCCATGCCAGATTTTATTTCCGTTTTTTGACTGCATACATGTTTGTTTTCTGCACTATTTTACTTATAAGATCCTCAGGAAATAAATGCATAAAGAAATCTATTGGTTCCTCTCCCTCGACATTCACCTTCCACTTCCCTAAAAAAGGTGGCAAATGTTCTTCAAAATCATTGTCCTTGTTTTTCCAGATGTTTTAACTTTTCTGACCCTCAGCTCTGTCAGACAGTACATGCTCAGCAACTTCATGTCCCTCACAATCTTGATTTTGCTCAGTAATAGGTTTATCATAATTCTCATCTTCATTTTCACTACTTCTAACATTTGCCAATTCTTTTTCTGGCAGCCACTCATCATCACTTCCACTAGCTTTGTCCTCACTTGAGTCAGCGGGAAGTTGCTACTATCTTTTAGGCTTTTATTTGCACAGCATCTAAACCCTACAAAGTATAACAACCTTACTTTTTACTCAGATAATGGCAAAAATGCACCTTTTTTTCCCCCTTCCAAAATCTTCAAGTTATGTAAGTCAATTTATTTTATGCCAAAACACTTTGCTGCAGATGGTGCACATTCTACAGTCAGAGTAATAGTATAAGCTGCTGTTGAAATATAACCACTTGTGCATGATGTCCAAATTAGTAGACAATATATCAATATACCCCAATATAAAGTTAATATTTGGAAAATATATTAGCACAATTACTCTTTAGTTGTTATTTGACGTTACTATATATATAGTCTTCTTTCGGCTGCTCCCTGTATTAGGAGTCGCCACAGCGAACTAAGTCGCCACAGCGAACTAAGTCGCCACAGCGAACTAAGTCGCCACAGCGAACTAAGTCGCCACAGCGAACTAAGTCGCACGAAGACTTGGCAGTTATTTTTACGCCGGATGCCCTTCCTGACGCAACCACAAACCACCGAGCTACCACAGCCCTCTGTGTGGAGCAGAGAGCTGCTATCTAGGACACCCAGAGGAAGGGCCTTGCTCAGGTGCCCAGAGTGGGTGGGGGCAGGTGTGGGTGCTTCACCTACCCCACCCACATTTTCTATGTTGTCGGTGTTGTCCGATCACAGGCCCACCTTCTCTAACCTCTGCGCCACCACTCCCTCATATATATAAAAACCTGCAAGAGTCTTCTACTGTAGAAGGACTGACAGGATATTGCTGAGCTGCTCAACAAGTTTTATGGTCTGTTGGCCATCTTGGATTTGAGACAATTTTGATGCACTTTCAGTGGATGGCCAGTAGATGGCAGTGTATTGCATGATGCACTAGTGTCCAGCATAAACACAACAGATGGATAGAATGTCTGACATGAAAGTTTTTAGACAACATTAATGCCTGAAAGAAGTACACCGGTTCTAACTGCATAATAACTTCACAGAACACCTAATCACAATAAGCAAAGATTGTAAAAACAACAACTAAAAAAAATAAATTCATACTTCATGCTAGACTCAAATCTGGCAGGATGGAGTGGATGGAAAAAAGTTTTAGGACTGATTTGTGACAAAAGAATGGCAGCAAAGGTTAAAGGCAAAGTTTACAAGGCAGTGGTGTGACCAGCTATGTTGTATGGTCTGGAGACAGAGACATGGACAAAAAGACA
>NC_056510.1:22489650-22498382 GCF_014905685.2 Nematolebias whitei
AAACAATTACTACTTGTACTTCTATTCCTACTTAGCGATTTTTCACTTATCGTTGGGGGGGGGGGGCAGGGTACGGAAACCCCCGCAATAAATGAGGGACTACTGTATATTAACTTTAATCAACCTTTATGCTTATCATGTAAGACTCCTTATTAAAAATGACTGCAAGAGACAGTAGGACTCAGATGCTTTTCTACAAAATGTTATTTTACGTATACTTCAGTGTTTGTTTGTTGTTGTTGTTGATGATTTTTTGGAACAACAGTTTGCATTTGCAGCAGTAAGTTTTAGAAAATGTGTGAATCTGTGTGACTGCATGCCAGAGAGCCACTGCTGATTGTTGACTTTCAAAAATGTTTGCTTTGTGGAAGAGGGTGAGGCAAACAAGTAGACGGAAGTGGAAATTTAGATGTATCCACAGAAGCAGCATCAAATTGTTTACAAGAGCAGATTTTCCATTTTGATATTTGAAGACAGACAGAAAAAAAACAAAAAACATTTTGCATATTAAGTGATCTCATAAGGGCTGTTTTTGAAGAGAACTTTCTGTATAATGCAGAAATGCTGGATATGGGATTATAAGCATAAACTACTCTGTCTTATAAAATCCTAATTTAAAAAAACCCAGATACACAACTCACAGATTTCATTCATGCACAATGTTAAAAAATAAAAGCAATGCAAAAAGAAAGGCCAACACAATTTACAAACATCAGGTCATGCATCAAAAGCTAAACTTTTGGCCCAGCAGGTTCTATCTATTGCCCTGCTACCTTTATTTTCATTTTCCCTCCACAGCACTGCACATCCTCTCACTAACTAAAGCAAGTCAAGCTCCCAGAAATGAAAATGCATTGGTTGAAAGAGCATGTCAGAGTCAGAGTTTCTTTATTGTTGTTCGAACCACATGTGGTACATGTGGTGGAGCGAAATTATGTACACAGGGTCCCAGTTACATCCAACAATAAAATGTATAAGAAAAACAGTAATAAGATCTAATACTAAGCACTAATAACATAAAACATTATGTCGAACAGCAGCACTAACATGAGCTTGAGTCTGTGTGAGCAGATTAGCACGCATGAACACATCAACATGAAACAGATCAGCAGCTACATGATGTGATTTTCCACAGTGATTATTCTGGTTAGAGCTTCATGAGTTTAACAGCCTCAGGGTAGAAGCTGTTCCTCAGTTTAGTGGTTCTACACTCAATGCTCTTCAACCTCCTGTCTGAGGGAAGTGAGGCAAAAAGTGTGTGTGCTGGGTGAGTGGGGTCCTTCTTGATGCAGGTGGCCCTCTTCCTGCATCTGGAGGTGTAGATGTCTGTGATGGTGAGGAGACTGACTCCAACAGTCTTCTGTGCAGCCTTCACCACTCTCTGCAAAGCTTTTATTTATGCAGCTGTGCAGCCTCCATGCCACACGTTGATGCTGGAGAACAGGATGCTCTCCACTGCACACCTGTAGAAGGAGGTGAGGACTGAGCTTCCCAGACCAGCTCGTCTCAGCCGACTGAGAAAGTAGTCTCTGATTAGCTTTCTTGATCAGGCTGGTGGTGTTGTTGCTCCAGCTGAGGTTGTCATTCATGTGTACACCCAAGTACTTGTAGCTGGAGACCACTTCCACTGCAGATCCTCCTATATTCAGGGGGGTGTAAGTGTGTTTGTTCCTTCTGAAGTCCACAATCATCTCCTTTGTCTTCTTCACATTGATGTGAAGGTAATTCTCTTTGCACCAGCTCTCGAGGTGTTCCACCTCTTGCCTGTAGCTGGACTCATCATTGTTTGTGATGCATTCCATCACTGCTGTATCATCTGCAAACTTTACAATGTGACAGCCTGGATGGGTAGCTGCACAATCATACGTGAGTAGAGTAAACAGGATGGGGCTCAACACACATCCCTGAGGAGAGTCAGTGACAAGGGTTATGGTGGAGAAGGAGAAGTTGTGGATCCTCACTAACTGTGGTCTGTTTATTAAGAAGTCTAATACTCAGTTGCAAATGGAGGGGCTTAGTCCTAGTGTGGATAGTTTGTCCATCAGGGTTTGGAGGATCATGGTGTTGAAGGTGGATGTGAAGTCCACAAAGAGCATACAGACGTAAGAGTCTTTCTGCTCCATGTGGTTGAGCGCAGTGTGGACCAAAGAGGAGATGGCATCCTCTGTTGATCGGTTCTCACTGTACTTCACTGAGGGTCCTCGTTGATGTTCATGGTTGTTGTAATGTGGGTCATGATCAGTTTTTCTAAGCATTTAGCTACTATCGGGGTGAAGGCCACTGGCCGATAGACATTCAGACCAGTCACTGTAGAGCTTTTTGGGACTGGGATGATGGTGGCAGTCTTCAGGCAGGTGGGAACTGTCTCTAGGGTAAGTGGGGTGTTAAAGATGTCTGCCACCACCTCGCAGAGCTGATCGGCACATTCTTTCAACACTTTTCCGGGTATGTTGTCTGGGCCGGTTGCCTTGTGCGAATTAATCCTCCTGAAAGTACTCCTTACTTCGGCTGAGATCACGCTGAGATGCTTTTCATCCGGTGGTAAGGTGAGTCTGGTGCTGGGTGGTCTGTTCAGGTCTTCAAAGCGTGCATAGAACTTGTTGAGGGCATCAGGCAGAGATGGGTCTTTGGGTCATGTGACTCGATTCCAGTGATTACAATAGCAAATCAATTGGATAACTGAGTTGGCAGTTAGTAGGGTCTCAAGCCTCCACTTTGGGTATTGAACACAAGTGAGGATTAAGTGAAGAACAGAGCTATAAATATCATCTCCTGTATCAAGTTTGTCACAGCAATTTTATCTGACCCTCAACATCCAGCAGAGTGGCACTGGGTCATAACTGGCATTCAAACTGATTCCACACATGCTTGATTGGGTAAAGATCAAGGATCTTGACTGCCTACAAGAAGACCTCAACATGATGCAGTCAGTCCAGACACATGCTTGCCATGTGTTAAAAGACTGTATTAGGGTGCTGTTTCAGGAGGAGTAAGTCATACAGACTCAAGATGTCACTGATGTAGCACTCTCCTGAACCATTACCACTGAAGAATACATGAAGTCATAACTTAAGGCTCCCTACACTGCGATGCCAGAAGTAACACAAATAAGTCTTTCCAAAAAACAGACAGGATTTACCCTCCCCTTATTGGTGTCACCATACATGCACATGATGGGCATCTGTGGTAATGCAGAACTGAGATTCTTTGATGGACATGATTCCATTCATCATCAGTCCACACCTCCAGATTACAGCACCTCTGCAAACATAGTAATCTCTGCACTGGTGCCATATAGCAGTTTATGGATGGTACAGTGAAACTGTAATCCGACTGATTCCAGTTGTCTAGGCACGGTGAAGGATCACATGTGGCGTTATAAAAAGTCCAATGTCTGTGACTGGATGTTAAGTTCTGTAATGCTTCCCTTGGTGCGGTCTGTCGTGATCAACTAGATCATTCATGACATTTGTAGATGCCCTCACATACATGTTAGTTTCAGCATCAAGCCACTGTTAACATTGGTACTCCAAACATACCAGACACAATACAATACAACCAACAATGCAAACCCCTATCAAACTCTTGTCAAGGCATCCTCTGTGTCCGGTGTTACTGTTTTGACAGACTGTTGGACAACGATAACTGTCTGACAATACGATTGCTCTGTTTCGGATGCCATCCCTTCTGTTGCCTTTTCTAAATTAACTTTAGTACTTGCAAATCCAATCATTTACATCCCCCCTGTTGATCTGCATGTGTACTAAATTGTGCCCAAATGAAACTATTCCTTCTGGGATGCTTAACTTATTTTTGTCAGGGCGTGCATAAAAAAAATAGACTATTACACAAGAGAGACAAAAAGAAGTGATTCTACAAAACGACACTAAATTAAAGCAGCACAAAACTTGTTACAAAAGTCAAATTAAAAGCCCCACTTCTTATCTTTAATGTACCTCTGAGCCTGACAGTGTGTGTTGTGCCTTTATCCCCACTTTAGACTTTAAAATCTCCATTTCTCCCTGAGCTTTGAGTGTGCGTGTGCTCTGACAGAATGTCAGGCAATTAAACAGTCATGGCTCATTGAACTAGAGGTGGGTCTGCTCCTCCAGGCTCCTCAATAAGCAACAGAAGAAATGAGTGCAAGCACTCCCTGCCACCCCGTGCTCATTTTGTGACTCACCAAGTTCGCAGTAAATCCCGACAAGAAGTTCTTATCAAAGGACAACTAGCAGGAGGCTGAGCAGCATCACTGTCACCGATAATTATATTGCACCAGAATGTAAACGAGGACAGTTTGTAGGGAAAACAAACATGGACTCTTGCAAGAGATCTCGTCATGTCCCAGATCTGCAGGGCCTCCTGCAGCATGACAAAGCTGTTAGAAAAAGACTGACACTTTTACACGTCTCGCTGCTGTACAGTTACAGAGGCATGAAAAATAAATACCAAGCAGCAGCTTCAGTTAAGACATGAATTTTGAAGAAAAGCTTCAGGCAAAACCATTCGCTGCATTGTGATTTTTCTCAGGTAAAACAAGCCTCTAAAGAGATGCTGTCAGCTGGAATCTGCGTTTGAACGTTTGCTCGTTATTGTGCATAAGACGAGAACTGTAACCTAACAAGAAATAGATAAGGTAAAAATTTAAGTACCACATTTATAAATAATAAATATGCTTTTTATATTCTGATTTTCAGTTGTTGACAACCTGTATTGTCTTCTTTGTCCTACTTTAGGATGCCTAGCCTCTGCATTAAAATGCTTTTTAACTTCTATCTACTGCCACCCTGGATTGAAAAGCAATATTTTCACAATTTTTTCAAGAAAAATACATTTTTCCATTCCATCTTGTCATAATAGCAATTTAGTTACATCAGCATTAAATATGGATATAACATTTGAGAAGCAGAAAACTTTTTATTTCCCGTTTCCTTAAGGCTTTTGTGTGAAACCTGAACAGAATTACATTAAACCTCTAATGCAATAGAATTCACATATGTGAGGTTATAACCAGGGTTTGCATTTTAGTACAGTTTCTACATGAGCTTGCTATGCTTTACTTATACATTTTTTTGTATAACAATGTTTTATTGTTACATATTGGCAAAAAGAGATAAAATTCAAGCTTTCTCTCAGCTGAGAGTGTAGCAGGTAACATGAATGACCTCACTCAGCACAGTTTAATGTTAACTGAACAGCCAGTGTTACAGTATTTCAGCATTTTCACTGTTTTCTTTGTGTGTGTGTGTGTGTGTATATCTGAATAAACTTTTGCCAGCTGCAGCAGAAATTATTAAATGCTGACCAAAAACTTTGTGACCAATTTTTACTCTCTACACCTAAATACACACGTATACTGTGTAAGTTTGGATGTTGCTTTTACTGTTATTAAAAAACAAACATCAGTTTTATCCCAACACATGTAATATACATTTAAGGACTAGGTAGTATCGAAAACATAATGTGATAGTTCAGATCTTCTGAAGTGAGGTTCTGTGGAAAAGTTACAACCAATTAATATCTTAAATGTTTTACATAGCTCTTTAAACAACCTCACTTTGGAAAAATCATGTTTAAATCTGATCAGTGTGATGTACTAACAGCTAGGCCTGTCACGAGAACAAACTGTGCGGAGCGATTAATTCCCAGAAATTGTTGCGATAAACGATAATATCGTTTGAAATTTAACAATAATTAATTGTCAAATTTTTGAAGAAATGTTGATTTGTTTGGAGTGTAGTCCCTTTTTTGACCACCTGATGGCAGTATAAGACTGAACCAAAGGATGGATAGTTGAGCAGCGTGTCTCTTTAAGAAAAATGGGATGGAGGGCCCTTGACGTGACATGGGCTGATGTGGTGACATGGCGGATGCTTGGTGATTTGAACTCTTTAGCATAGCATTTTTCGCACAAAGCTTTTAACAAAAAAATCAGTAAAGAAGTTCTCAGCTTCTTTTTGCAGAGACATACAACTTTTTACACGAAAGCACAGGTTTCAACTGTTAATTTTGGAGCTCGACAAGACGGAGGTTTATTCCCGAGGTCAGCCTGTTAGCTTAGCTGCTTTTAACAATCCAAAAACACGTTTTTGGACGGTTAAAACAGATTTTAAAGAAAAAAGAGAAAGGGCGGGGTCAGCGAAGAACACTAGAGTTGAGCCGTGTCTTCAGTAGAAATAGAGAGACATGAAGAAACGATAAAGCCGGTAAATGAAAATGAGGTTGATAATTTTCATTCATCATGCGATTAATTGATTTATTGTTAATCACCACAGCCCTACTAACAGCTGATCTGATTGGCACCAAGGTCAAAGTGGATTGTGGTTATCTTTAAATACATCCAGTCTAAAAAATATTTGAGTGGTTCATGTAAAAAAATACTTTATACATTTTTTACTCTATTTGCAAATTTGCAATACGCAGTTATTTCTAAATAAGTATTGTGACCTGCTGAAAGTGTTCACCAAAAGTATTACAGCTAGCTACTATTAGTAGTTCAAGTTCAAGAATCTTTATTATCCCCAAGGGGCAATTCGTTTCACAGTTAGTAAACACACAAAACATCCATACAAGACAAGACATTGAGACATTACAGTAACAGGACAGAAATCATTGTACAGTGAGAAGCCTGATCACTACAGGGATAAATGAGTTTTTCAGTCTGTTCGTTTCACATCTGGGCAGCAGATACCTGCGTCCAGATGGAAGCAACTTGAGCTCACCATGGAGAGGGTGATCAGGATCTGCCAGAATCAGCCTGGTCTTGTTCACTGACCTCGGCTTGTGTAGGTCAGTGAGGTCATGTAGGGCTATACCAGCAGTTTTGCTGCACATCCTGACAAGCCCCGAGAATTTGTTCCTGCTTTTGCAAAAGTCCAAACTGACAGATGAAGGTATTAGTGCTGGCTAATAACCATAGAATTCTATGTAAATGCACAAAAATATGAAACTGATACGGGCATACATGTTTATAAAAATCTTTTACATGAAAAGATTTAAATGAATCTCATAATGGGTAGCAGGAGGTTTGAAAGCTACTCCGTTCTTAAAGATGGTATATATTATTTATATACATATCAAGGTAAAGCTGAAAAGTATGATGTTTCTCTTGGGAATAACAGAGAAATTTACAGCTGAAGTCAGTTGTTGGTGTTTTTCCTGCGAGACCTTTGTGTTATAATAATAAAACAGTCCTGATTAATGTGAAAAATCACAGTCTAATTGTTTGCATCATTCACTCTGATAATGACAAATTTCTGACTGACCTCTGAACCATTTCTCTTGTTCAAATGAATCACTAACAGAATGTTGGCTAAAGTATACTACTGGAGGACATTCTTGCATCTTTGCTCACCCACAAAAAGCTCCTTTTAAATGTTCTCTGCAGGAAATGTCAGTCTGCCCTGGGCTTTGTTCTGCCCAAATTGCATTAGTCTGCTTGAAAAAAATATTTTCTTTCTTTCAATACTAAAGAATGGCATATTGTAGTCAAACTGTTGGTGAGAAGTGACACTAATCAGGAAAAAATGTTGACTAGCTTCATTTGGTTTCCAGAAATGTTCAAATGAAGAATTTTCAACATTTATATGCTCTTACAGATTTGAAATAACACAATGGAAGGGAACCAAAAAAAAAAATCAAATGACAAGTCAATTTATTTTACCTACCGTTGATACATGTTGATTATTATAGAAATGTAATTAGCAGCATCTTGTGGTCTGATCAGCATGAATCACGCAGGTTGATTATTAGATTTGATGCTCTCATAATCTTATTTAGTTCCTCTTTGAAAAAATAAAACGTCATCATTGAACTTTATTAAACTCTATGTGAGCTGCTTTTGCCATGATTACTGATTACAGTTATTCATAACTAGAACAGACATTTCATCAGAAATGTAGCACTGTAACTAATAAATCTAACTATGACTACACTAATCCAGCTCCGAAACGGGACATGGTAAAATGTTTATTATGCGTGTTTTTTGTTGTTGTTTTTTTCATTTATTATTAATCCAGTTTGACAAACTATTGGTGATCAAATAAAAATACTAGTTGTAAAGGCTTTAACCTAAAAATGAGTATTAAACTGAAGTCATAAGGGGAACTGGATTTGTCCATTTTGCCAACAAAACATTTAAGCTAGGACGGCGTGGTGGCACAGTTAGTGGAGCTGGTCCCTCTCAGCAAAGGTTAGTCATCGTAAGCAGCTACAGACAATGTATAGATTTTTGTTTTTTAGCTAGTTGAATACATAAATACACACACACACACACACACACACATACATATATATATATATATATATATATATATATATATATATATATATATATACATATATATATATGTTTTTAGTTTTATACATTTGTCTTGGAATCTAGCTGTTTTTTTGTTTTGTTACCTTTTTCCTTTTAGCCATCCTATTTGTTAAAAAAAACAAAACAAAAAAAAAACTGTAGTATGAGTTTTTATAACTGCTTATTGTTGTTGCTGTTGTCCATTGTTGTCATCTTTCTTTGTTGAAATCAGGTCTCTCTTGTAAATGAGTCCTCGAGGCTCAATGGGATTTACCTGTATAAATAAAGGTTGATTGATATATATATATATACACATACACAGTATATATACACTGTATATATATATATATATATATATATTATATATATTATATACATATACATACATACTGTAGATAGATAGATAGATAGATAGATAGATAGATAGATAGAT
>NC_056510.1:22498482-22515986 GCF_014905685.2 Nematolebias whitei
TAGATAGATAGATAGATAGATAGATAGATAGATAGATAGATGGATACTGTAGATAGATAGATGGATACTGTAGATAGATAGATAGATGATAGATAGATAGATAGATAGATAGATAGATAGATAGATAGATAGATAGATAGATAGATAGATACTGTAGATAGATAGATAGATAGATAGATACTGTAGATAGATAGATAGATAGATAGATACTGTAGATAGATAGATAGATAGATAGATAGATAGATACTGTAGATAGATAGATAGATAGATACTGTAGATAGATAGATAGATACTGTAGATAGATACTGTAGATAGATACTGTAGATAGATACTGTAGATAGATACTGTAGATAGATAGATAGATAGATAGATAGATAGATAGATAGATAGATAGATAGAATGAGAGAGAGAGAAAGAGAGAGAGAGAAATAGAAGTATATATAAAGCTCAGAGTAAGTGAATAAAGTCAGACTTTAAAGACAGCCTTTTCACAAAAACAAAACAAAAAGTAAAAAATTAAAATGATCAACATCACATTGGATCTCACAGTCCAGTTTAGTTTCTAAATCTCTTCTTCTGAACGGAGTAGACTCAGTATGGTGGTTGACAAAAGTGCATGCTGGATTTCTGATAAAAGTCTTGACCTGCTAAAGGACTGCAACGCCTGTGGTGTTAAAAATCTCAACTGTAACGTTATAACTCTCAGTTGGTGCAACACTGAACCTCATCTGAAATGGAATGTGTTTATGATACTTGATGCTAATCTGCTAGGACTAACAAGGATTATCGACTGGAAATGATGAGACTACATAGTCCATTGACTCCAAAACATTCCCGCCTTAAAGAATAACTTGTTTCAGTCCAAAAGCACAAAAAAGTACAAAACAGACTCAATAAAAAACACGAGCACAAAATGTTGAATCTTACGCTGTGCTGCATCGTTCTCCAAACAATCCTCTGGTTTGCAGCGTAAAGAGGCAGGGAAACAGAAAATCCTCATTAATTTAATTGAGCATAAATGGAAGAAATAATTGATGGACACAAACTAAATAAAAGGCGACAGCGGTACAGAAGACATCAAATATACTTTGAGATTGAGAAGAAATTAAAATGCTCAAAAACATTATTAGTAACCCAAACGCCTGTAAATTGAAAAAGGCAGCTTTAAATATGTTGGATGAGGAGGCTGCAGTTACACTACCATCATTTCTCTAGTCTTTAGCACACATGATTACATTTATTATATAGAAAACTGGAAAAAAAAAAGAAACAGTGCATTATAATGATGCACATTGAAACGTTCAGTTTCTAATTTGAACTGGATTGTGTGTCTATTGATAACCTTTGCCCTGATCCGAGATTTCATCCAACAAACAACCCGATGACTGAAAGTGATGGTGAGCTTTAGAGCAACAATACGTGTGGTCAGCCTTACAAAACTATTCATCTCCCTTTATCCTTTTTTCCTCTTTTCTGTTTGCCAAGTACGCAGAGATGAGGAGGGTGCTGATCACAGTGCATCCCACCTTCCTCTGCCCTTTTGGGGGTAAAGCTGTTGATTTGTTAACAAACACAAATCGATAGAGGGGCCTGAGCGGGAGGACAAGTACAAAGAATTAATTTCCGGCTCCGGGGGCATACGGTGGCAAATCATCCGCTTTAATCAACAGTGTCAAGACGGGAAGACAAATGATGCTTACACCGAGTTGGTGCGTCTCTTCTGAAAGCAGTAGCGTCAGCTTTGTGTCCTTACCAGTCTGTCTAAGCTCGTGCCAGCTGCAGTGGTGGGTGGCTCCTCTGGGCTGTAGGGCCTGAAGCGGGCGTTGAACACATCCGATACACCACGAGTGGACCTCGTGATTCCTGCAGGTTTGGGCTGGCCACAGCCTTGAAAAACCTGCAATTAAAAAAAAACATGGGCACACAGCTGTCAGTGGTTTGAGAAGCTTTGGTTGCAGAAATACGAGAAAACATGTTTAAAAAAAAAAAGATCCTGTGAATCATTCTCCCCACACCACCAGTGTGCTCTAAGTCAACACACGGTAACCACATTTATAAGTCAGTTAGTTAGGAGCTGTGACCGATGCTATTTAAGGTGGTGGACTTCAGTTTTTACAGGCTTTTGGGGAAAACACCACACATAGTTAAAGCCTAAACAAAACTGCATGTGTTGCATGAGAAAACCAAGAAAACATTCAGCTTGGACGGGGAAATGGCATCCAAATCAGTGCAGGGAGAAAAGTATTCCTCGTGACCACTTGTTTTTTTCTTTATAACTACAATCTTGTGGTCAAACAAAAATGCACTTAAACACAGGAAACACATTAAATACTGTTAGTCGAGCTATGATTAAGCGACCAAACTGGAACATGTAATTCAGAAACATGACCTAAACTTAAACCAAACTAGAAAGTGTTGCATCACACACACCTTAGACACAGGCAAAGACTAACTAGCAAGCTCCTTGTTGAGTTTGTAAAAAGATTGTCTGCTGTGCAACGTTTTGTTCCTTCACTTACCCTGTAGGAGACCTGGGCACTGTTATCTTGCATATTCATGATGGCCTCCGATATCTTGACATCAATAGGGTCCATGACAGACTCAATGTTGAAAGGCCCTTCGAGCCTCTGTGCTACAAGCAGCATGGCATCTGTTACAGTGGACAAATAACAAAAGTATTGGTGTTACAGGGAGGAGACAAAAGGAGAGGGTCTGGAGGATCAGTGTTAGAAGAACTATAGTATCTGTTTAAATGCTTGATTTGGTTGCTTGTGTGAAAAGGAGCAAAAAGCAAAGATTAATCAAAAACATAAAAAAAAAACTATCTCCATGAACACAAAGAGCAGCTTTTTGAATTAAATTGGACAAAATGTAGGAGCAAAAATTCCACCCAATTTCTTTAAAGATGACAATGACTTTGTAAATTAATATATAGCTGCAGCTGGTAACATCATCCCGCTAAAAACACAAGTTTTCAGAAAAAACAAAACGTCTTTAATTAAATAGTGTGGTCACAAATTCTAAAAAGTTGACACGTTTTATTGCGTAGCCACCCATAAAATCTGCAAATAGAAGAAAAGGATGAAGAATAGAATTCTGTTAAAACAAGAAAAGGATCAAAACTGGAGATACAATGTTTTTTTTTTTTTTTTTGTTGCCTAATATCAATATTAAGTTTAAGGTTCACTGAAACATTTTTTACCACAGCCTGCCTCCTTTAACTGGGTACGTCAAACAAGTTTTTCTTGGTATAACCAGATTTATTTGAGGCCATTCTACTGTATATGAGTGTGACCAGCCTAGTTAAGCTGTAAAGTAAGAAGCGTGAGATTGACTTTAAAAGTTGTCATTCCTAAAACATGATGTAGAACCAACACATTTATAAAGCAACATATGATAAAGTAAAAAAAAAAAAAAAGCAGAACAACTTTAGGGGGTGGGGGTAGGGGGTACTTTTGTTGTTTAACATTTTGATAGCAATCAACAATACAGCCCATTATGTACTTGGATATTGACCTGGTACTTTTCCAGTACAAAGCTAGCTGCGATATTTTTTTTTTTTCATTTATCCTTTATTTATCCAGGTTAGTCTCATTGAGCCACGAGAACTCATTTTCAAGAGAGACCTGTTTAGGGAGCACATGGTGGGGGTTAAGGGCCTTGCTCATGGGCCCAGAGTGGGGCGAATGAGGGTGGGGGCAGGTGTGGGTGTTTCACCTACCCCACCCACAATTTTGATGTTGTCGGGGCCGGGGCGTGAACCGGCGATCTTCGGATCACAAGCCCACCTCTCTAACCTCTGCGCCACCACTCCCCCAATATATTTTGTTATTCAACTAGAAAAGGTGTTTTTTGGTTCAGTTTTAAAGTCTGTCAAGAGGAACATGTCATTTAACTCATTTAAACTTGAATCCATCCAACCAGCTGGGATTGAGTGGTTAAAGCAGTCGTCCTCCAATGCAAGAGTTGGGGGTTTGAATCCACCAGCAGTCACATGCCGAAGTGTCCCTGGGCAAGACACTGAACCCCGCATTGCCTCCGATGTGTGTCCCATCGGTGTATGAATGTGATAAAGCTCTGATTAGTCTCTTTAGAATGATTTGTTCAATAAGTTTTGTAGAGATCTAGTAGAGTGCTGTATGAATGGGTACATGAGGACACAGATTGTAGTGTAAAGCGCTTTGAGTGTCTCAATAAGATATAAAGGCGCTATATAAGTGCAGTCCATTTATCTTTAACCTGCATCTTCCTTTTCAGATACGGGAGTCACTGGTGCCCATGTCCAACTATCAATGAGTGAGAGGTGGGGTACACCGTGGACAGGTCTCCAGTCCATCACAGGGACACATGGAGACAAACGAGACAAACAACCATTCACTCTCTCACTCACACCTAGGGACAATTTAGAGTTACCAATCAGACTAGCATGCTTGTTTTTGGTCTTTGGGAGGAAACCAGAGTACCCGGAGAAAACCCACGCATGCACGGAGAGAACATGCAAACTCCACCCAGAAAGGCCCCCAGCCGGGATTTGAACTTGGCCAACCTGCTCGAAGAGAGGCAGCAGCTCTACCAACTGCACCACCGTGCTGCCCAACTTGAATTCATTTCACTCAAATTATATATATATATATATATATGTATTTCTGCGTATTTGCTAGTGTTTTACATAATTATTTGTTATGTTTATGGAAAATTCGGCTATTTTGTAAAACTGCACCATAAGCTAAAGTGCAGAAATTATGACCCTTCACCTTTTTTCTGTTTGGCTTCCTGAGCGTCTCATGGTCTAGTGTTGGGCTCTGACCAGTTGTGGTACAAACAAAACTTATTTTGAATTTTTTAAAACCTTCAATGATATGCTTAATCAATTTGAAATATGTATTCCAACAACTAAGATACAAAACCACCAACTATTCTTAAGTGTTTTAAGTAATTAGGTCAAAAACACTTATTTGGCTCCATGTTCTTTTAAAATGTGAACTCAAACACAGATAGAAAATTAAGATAAAAACACAGTGTTGTAAACTACACTCAGATCTTTAGACAGCATTTTCATTTTTGATTACATTATTCCCATAACTGACATGAATGATTTCTGCTGTGAACTCTGTTTTTTGCACAACAACTCAATTAAGTCAACAAAACAACAAAATGTGCTAATGAGCTATCGATTTAAAACAAGAATAAAACTAATACAAACTGAAAGTCAAGCTCATTTGCAGCCAGAAGGTCAGAGATTTATTAATCTGTGGACAGAAGCCAGAAAGCCTTGTTGAACACGAGTCACTTGTCATTATTGTTTCGATTTGTTTCCATCCTTTCAATTATCAGCTCCGACAGCTTTACAGAAAGATGTTTCATCAGAGTATTTAACAAGTGTGAGCAGTGCAGAACTCACAGTACCAAGGTGACTTGTTTCATACTGCTCTGAAACAGGTGCTAAAGTGCTCTTAGCCCCAGGGTTTTTATATTAACTCCTTCAGACCTGAGCTGCACTCTCCCCTTGAAACTGCAGTGAGCGAATGTTCAATCAGATCTTTACAGTAATAGTTAAGATCCTTTCAAGTGGGGCTGTGTGGAAAGGTTATGAACAATTAGTGTTTTACCTGCACCAGATAGCTCATTAAACGACGTCAGATTGGAGAAAACTAGTTTAATTGTTCATACTGTTCTAACAGAACCCGACTTCAAAGGATCTGACCTTTTAATTAAGATCATTGAAGTGAAACAGTCACTGTTTTGACAAGTTTGGATGGCAAATAATAAGAAACATCAAATCCCTAATTCTCTGCTAAGCACGTTTCAGATCCAGAGACAGGCAGGACAGGTTTCTGCTCCCACAGATCTCCCAGGACTAGATCTCACCAGCCGGCTGTCATATTGACTACAATTACCTTGTGTCTAAACAAGGTCATCCTGTTTTTTGCACCCTGTTAAAACAATGACTTCTAACATGACGGCACCAACTTAAACAGCCATTTATTTATTTATTCACCGGAGAAATGCAGAAAGTAGCCAGTTGCAAAATAAATAAATAAATACATAAATAAGGTGGCAGCCTAAACCACTCCACCCACACATGTGAAAATAACAGATGACGCCAAAATATAATTTGATAAGATAAACACAAAGAAAGAAAAAAAAAAAAAAGAGCAATACTGTACGAGAAACATACAATCAAGCAAGCAAACAAAACAACAACAAATCTAACAATTTAGTTCCTCAATAGAAGACCTGTCCAGCTTTTCAGCCTTCTGGGATCACTAACAGGAGATGAAAAAGGCAGAAAAACATCGGCTCAGTCCTGGCTCCATTTCCTTTCCAATTATGTCGAAGTCTCAGCCTTTGAAGAGCTCTTCTGTTTGTTTACACTGTGAATTGCAAAGAGCCTGTGATGCTTGCTGAGATCTTAACATAAAGATTGCTTCGGCTCCAAATGTTTTTTTTGTTTGATTTTTTTCTAGAAAAGCTCCTGAATCGTACACCACTGTGCTGAATTATTATCTATAAGTAAAGGAAGCGTTTGTGTTGACAGTAATTAACCAAACCAATTCAATTTATTACACCCCTGTTGCAAACAAAGTATTTAAATAAGCACATTTATCATATTCCATTAAAATATAGTTGTTGAACAGCATTCCCAGCACATACTGTGAGCAACACTTATTGTACCAGAGATTTTAAAACTAGTGTTAACTTTCTGAATTCACTCCGGCAGTCTTTAAGAGAAATATCACAAACTGCAACACAGATGTTATTTAAACATTTCTGAAAGTAATCATTTATTGGACATGTACAACTGATTATCTTTGGTGTAAACTCATTGATGAGAAAAATATGAACAGAGTGTCTCCGCCTCGTACATTTATGCAAAATTAGAGCTTAAATATCCTATTTTCTGTGTGTTGCCATGTTGCATTTTTGGAATCAGAGTTTGCGCAGTTGAGATGTGGGGCCGTACATCACACCACACCTTCACCTCCACACTCAACCAGAGTATTTTTAGGTATCAAACAATGAAATACTGCTAAAATTAACTGAAGAATGAATATTTCTACATATAAATGCACAGTATGAACTACACAAATCCACAGACTTCAACACTTGAGAAAAAATATATTTTAGGGGATTTAAAAAAAAAAACAATTAATTTACATGGACTTAAATTTGAACTCTACTGAAGTCTCTATAGAGTTGGTGTTCATCCAATTTTGGCAGAATAAGAATAAACAAATTGTCATTGTACTGGGATACAGTGAGATTATATTCGTACAGTTGTCCGAAAGATGGGCGGAGTGCACGTAGCTGCTGCTAAAAAGCGCAGCTCCTTATTTTTTATTTGAATACTTTTCGATAGAAAAAGGGTAAGAACCATAAGGAAAGATAGTGGTATTACAAAAAAAAGATCTATTCACATCTGATCCCATCAGGACACGATTTGAGACACCAAAAAACTCTACCAGCAAGCACATTTATAGACACATTACATTGCATCTGACATCAAGACGCTGAGATTTGTCTATAGCACTTTTAGATAGGCCACAGTTCTAATGATGTTATTTCAGCTGGCAGTTCTGATAAGCCTGCACATAGACACAGCTTTGTCCCTAGTTACCCATGTCCCAGTGGAAATTCGGCTCGTATCCGAGGCCAAACGGGGGAGTCAGATTCAGATAAGCCACAATTGTTGATATTTCTTCAGGCAGACTGTTTTTGTCTTGTCAGCCTTGAGTCCTGCTGGAACTTTCTGGTCCAAAATGGCCAAATTTATGGGTATTCCACTCCACTGATCTGTGTTATGAGCCCCTTTCTAAAGTCGATCCCAACATGCTGACGAGTCCTAGGAGCCGCAGGTGGCCTGCGATTCTCACAAATCGCCTCCATCTTATGGTTTAGCTCGTAGATCAGCTGATTTTAAGTACTCGTAGCATGAACCAAACCTTCGCACTGACTCGGAAGCTTTGTCATGGTCGAAACTGCTGCTGCTGTCTTCTTTAAAAGTTGATAAAAACAGAGCCCTGCCGATGCCAAAGAGCAGAACCCCTGCTATCATAAATCCAAATATATAAACGTCTTCAGCGTCCTCCGGAGTCAAAATGGAGAGACACATCAGCTGCCAAACTCCTCAAGGATCTCTGATGTATCCCACAGCGTAAATGTCAGCCGGACAAAAGGGTTCTCCAGGATCCTGTCATTGTGTTGAAAAGATTTTAGCGATTACGTTGAAAGTCCAGCTGACCAGATCCATAATAGTATTTTTCAGTCAGGAGATGTGTACCAGGAGCTTCAAACACACAGAGAGCAAAGCAGGAGGAAGAAGAACAGGGGGACGAAGAGCAGGAGCATCCACCTTGAGTGAGAGCCAGAGTAAAAAATGTGTCTGTGTCTACATATGTGTTGATGACTCAACTCAATTCAAGATGGATGCCTCAGATGATCAATTTTAGCAAATGCAAAAATTGAAATATTTCCATCTATTTTACACTTTTTAAGATAAAGTTTGGTGTGATAGTAACTGACAGTCATCAACAGACTGCTCAAGATTTGTTTTGTTTAAAACTTTGTCATTTTTTAAAATATTTTTATGTATAAAAATATAAAGAATAAAATAAAACATAAAAAATATAATTATTCATATTTTTCTTTATATTATTTGAGTATAACAAAATCCATCAAAACTTGAGCAGCTATATAATATATGTTTGCACACTTTAGTTTTTAAAACTAAGCTATAAAGTTAAAGCTAACGTGTAAATAGTGAATAAAATTAGGTCAACAAAAGCCAACTGGGACCAAATCATATTTCATAAGAAAAGAAAGGAAAATTGCCTCAAGCTTCAAAAGTTCTGGCAATCTCTCCCCACAGAAGTGACTTATCTGTAACTTATCAGATGGGCTCAACAAAGAGATAGCTCTAGCTTTGTCTTTATACATAGCTGTGGGGACACAGATAGAGGCATCACAAAGAAAAGATGATATAGTAAAAAGAGGAATGCAAGAGAATGAAAAAAAAAAAATCCATGCTAGCTTGTCACTGAGGAAGAATGGCTTCTGCACTGCATGAGAAGACACTACCTGCATGGAGAATTAATGACTTGCTTATGAGGAGTACATGAAGTCCAGTTTGTGGTAGCATGGATGCCACGCTGAGCCAAATTTTTTCTTGCATCACATTTTGGTGTTCAAAGATAAGCTACAGGCTAGCCAAAGAAAATTTTTTATCATCATGACACAGCCATGCAATTAGACACATCTTGTTCTCTTAAAAATAGGACATGGTGGGCATAAGCTATAAAAGTCACCATGACATAAAACCACAACATGGTAAAACTTTTGACTCATTCTAAAGCTGAAGGTTTCAGTTTGTGATGGTAGGCCTGCCACTGGAAAAAAGTAGACAAGGTAATATTACTCTGCCTCTTTATCGAGATTGATGTCCACTTAAATTCAGCCTATGTCAGCCAGCGGTAACCTCCTGCAGACAAGGACAAATTATAAAAGTGAATGGGCCCGTCTATGGCTTTTTGCTCAGAAGAGTTTTACAGGAAGAAAAATGGCCTCCAGTAAAATTTTGATTTTGCAAAGCGGAGCTCATCTGTACTTCAGTCACCTAACTAATATAGTACTATGAAACAGTATAAAAATAGAAAGGAGGAGAAAGGCACACGGTCCCTCCATGACAATCTGTCCTTTTGAAACTTTTTAGGTCCTTGAACAAATGCATATTTCATACTCATACAAGGACATGTCAAACATGTAAAACAAACTAAATGAACAATTTTAAAACTTAATAGCTAATAAACAGTCAGAGTTTCAGCTTATACGTTTTTGTTCTCTATGACCCGCTTCAGTTTCAGGGCGAGCTTGAGAGGGAGGTACTGTCTTTATTGGCAGCCCTCAACACACCAGCAGCTTGTTAACCTGAGAACTCCTGGGCATACTTAAGTCTTGGCTGAATCACAACTCTCTGTTGGAATGTTAACCATCACACAGAGAACTAAAACGACAAAACAATCTGAGAAAATTTTAGACTACAATGTCCCTCAACTAACATTTGTAACTTACCAGTGTACCTTCAAAGAATTGTCGGTGTGCTCCTGGGAACTGTTCTTGCATTCACTTACTGAAGACCCTCCTGCAATTCCTCTGCAAAATAAATCAGATAAGGCAGCTCAGTCGCTCAGCCTCTTACCTGTTCTCCTCCTCATCTCACCTGCAAGGCTGCTACTGTTTGAACATGAGAACACACTGATGTCACTCTCTCCCTTAAAAGCTGGCATCCTGCATCCTGTCATGATCTGTACATAAGGAAACATCCATCCATCCATCCATCCATTATCTTTACCCACTTATTCCATTTTGGGTCACGGGGGTCGCTGGTGCCCATGTCTGGCAATCACTGTGCGAGGGGCGGGGTACACCCTGGACAGGTCGCAAGTCCATCACAGGGCCACATAGAGACAAACGAGACAAACAACCATTCACTCTCCCACTCACACCGAGGGACAATTTAGAGTTACCAATCAGCTTAACATGCATGTTTTTGGTCTGTGGGAGGAAACCGGAGTACCCGGAGAAAACCCACGCATGCACGGAGAGAACATGCAAACTCCACCCAGAAGGCCCCTGGACCGGGGTTTGAACCAAGGACCTGCTCGCTGAGAGGCAGTAGCTCTACCAGTTGCGCCACCGTGCTGCCATAAGGAAACAACATAAAAAAAATATATCCTAGTTCTCGTCCGATCATTCTTTACTACCTACCTGAAAACTGAAACTAATGCCTGCTCCACCTTACCCCACAGATTTTGGTTATGTCCCTTCAGTTATACCAGTAATTCCATTCTTTTTTTAATTTATATTTTTTTGCTTGATTAAACTTTACTATTACCAACCATCCACAATCCAAAAATATTAAATCCAATGCCCTTTCTCAACCGTTTTCCCAAATGGATGAGTTCACGACTTTAGAGAGCATCCTTCCTCCATCTTGCATTGTTTGAGAACTGATCTATCGTGAAGGGTGGTCAAACTGCAGAACCTGACCCTGGAATAGAACCTCCTGAAAGTCTTCCTGCCTTTGGTAGTTGGGTTCTAAGTCTTAGAATGAGCCCAATCTACTTAACTAATGTCACCCTACATTGGATTTCCTCTACAGAACCTTTCAGTGGTCCACAATGAGCCAGTGGTTCCAGAAGTATGTCAGCCTACTTAGTTTGTGTACAAGAGAAAAGTGACAACCATTCTCCATTAGGCATCTACAATCCTAGCAACCCAATGTTCTTGTCCATACATCTTTGGTAGATATTGTCACTGGACTGCCTCCCTCTACTGATAACACAATTAATTGTGGTAGACAGGTTCACCAAAATGGTGCACTTCATTATTTTGTCCAACCTCTCCACTGTTTTAGAAATCCCTCTGAAATTGGTCCAACACATCTTTAGAATCCATTGCATTTTCCTAAATAACTGTTCCAATCATGGCCTACAATTATAGCTCAAGTCTGGAAGGCAGACTTTTTTTCAAAGCCTCAATCTGTCCTCTGGTTTCCACCCTCAGTCAAATGGCCAAACTGAATGTCTCAACCAAGAACTTGAGACTGCACTCACAGTTATCATCAACAATATTTTTTTTTTTGTTCTGGAGTACTTACCTTACCTGGATCAAATATACTCACAACACCCTGACCTCCTTTAAACTGGACTCTCTCCCTTTGAGGCATGCCTGGGTTACTTACCTTCATCATATCCAGTTCAGGAAACTGAAGTTGCTGTCCCATCAGAGCAGCATCACATTTGCTGCTGGTACCAGGTATGATACTAAACCAAAGTGACCCTGTTTAGGACAACAACAAAAAAAGGCTTTGGTGGCTACATACAAAATCAGGCACCAAAGTGTGCTGCTGGTCCAAAGGTCTGGCTTGCATCTCAAGACATACAACATCATTCCTTAGACCATTTGAAATGAAATGCTATAATCAAACCCTCAGCTGTTTGTCTAAAATTCTCTTGCTCTATAAAAATCCACTCTACATTCCATGTCTCACAAACCAGTACCTTAAACTTCTGCCCTCCAGCCACACCCCCTCAACCCACCCACTCACGTACTTTGTGGTCCTTTTTATAGGATCCTAACCATATTTCCACTTTTTACAGAGGTCATCCAAACAAATGACCTAAGCTACTTGGTGGCAACAATTTGGGAAATGTGGCGGGGCAGGGAGGTAACAGTAATCTTTTTGTATTTCTATTTACCACTATTGAGTTTCAAGGTGACATTAGTACCAAGGTCAAGAAAAAAGGAAATAAACATAACAAACAATCCTGATTCTCCCCCAATTATTGATTACTTACTACTCACCTGGAGACCAAAATCAACTCCTGTGCCAGGTTCTCTTGCAGACTCTTTACTTCCCTCCAGTTCCGGTATTCTTTTTTTCTAAATAAAATTGTTTTTTCAGTATCTGCTGTGATTGTTTCCACCTCAGTTAAGTGCCTTGCATACTCCATCTGAAGCTGCAAAATCAGCTCTACCAGATATAGTTGCGTGACAAAAATCGTGTCATTTTGTTCACAGAGCTGCTTTGCCCCCTTCTTCTCAACACAAGGCTCGGGCTAATTTTCTCAGACATATGCGTCAAGTATTGTGTGGTTGGTCAGGAATTTATGGGCATTATTGTCAATGTGGAAATGCACTCGGACATTCAGCTGTATGACTCTTTAAAAAATACTAAATTAGTCAAATGGCCATAAACTCCTGGATAGAGAATGTGCAGACAGTGTGCATGGAGGAGTCTGTCTGCTGAAAAGTGTGGTGCTTTTTTCATGATAGATTTGTAGCTCAATGGCAGATGCAAGGACGGAGTGTAGACCCTGGTGGGATGGAACCTGCACAGCGATGTATACTGCAATGGGATGGGTTTCACAGGAGCTCAGTGTCATGTCTCTTGGACTTTGAAATGTTTGTGTGAAAACAAACGTCCCGTGACCACGAGTCAACTGTTCGGTTTTGGATGGAGTATGCTGAGCCCTTTAAACTGATCCCTGGTTTGCAAATCTTATAAACTAGGACGTAAAAAGAAAAGGGAAACAAGTTTATTTCATCTAAGAATGTTTTTCATTAAAAAATGAAAAAAAAAAAAAGAGAAAAAGAAAAAACAATAGCTAAGCTGGCAGCTGATGAACAATACTTCTAATTAATCATCACTGACCTTTGATAACTTCGACACATCTTATCCAGATCTGTGTCTTGCTTTGGAAAGCAATTATACTCGTCTGCTTTTTGCAATCGTCACTGTTAACACTTGCATTGCGAATATTTATGACAATATTGGTATAACTGGTATCCTTTACTGAAATGTAAAAAATAAAAAAATAAAAAAAAATAATAATAAACCCATTAGAAAATCATTGTTTAAACAAATTATTAAGGCTTGTTTACAAAATTCTTGCACAATTTAAACCTAAATACACACTCCTCTTTTAGCTACATTTGGTCATTAACAAATACACCAATCAAGCCAGTCATAATGTGAGCTCACATTTAAGCCTTGGTGATTCAGAGGCATAACAGTGGTAGGTTGTTTCTTTTATAAATCACACAGAGAAGTCAAAAAGGCTGCTCAAGTCCAGCAGATTGCTATGAATTTTGCTGCAGATATCCAGGTCAGTGAAAATAAGCCATATGATTTTAAATTAAAGCACTTATTTCCTTCAGTGCAAACAGTATCACTTCAAAAGTCCATCATAGTCACCGACTGTTAGTTCAAATTTATAGCAGAACGCCAGAGCAAAACAAACTCAGCTGTAAAATAAAAATATTTCATGACTTGAGCCTTTTAAACAGCTCTTTGTGTAAGAAAAAAGAATCATGCAGACCTTGGTTTATCTTTCTTTTTGCGGGAGATATTTTATACCAAGAATGCAGTTTATTCAGTGCAGGAAGGTGTGAAAAGCCCCCTCACTCTCAAGTGCACGACAGGGACTCACGAACAATACGATGCAAACTATTAGCAGGACCAGCTGCCACAATGCACAGCAGAGAATCTCAATGTGGAAAAAAAAAGAGCCAGAAATACACTCTGGGTGAGGTTCAGATTATACTTATGCATTTTCACATGACAAAGAGTTGCTGTTTGTATTCTCTATTTTATTTTATACTAAATCTTGTGTGCTCAAGCTCATGTTTATCTGAGCACCTTTGAAACTTATTCTTCTTTTGAAAATGATGAAAATTGTCAACGTTTCTTTAATTTTAGTCACATGAGCTAATAAATGTAGGCACGACTTCTGAACTATACGTTTAAAAATTAAAGGCTTATTGTTTAGAAACGAAGCCAGAGGATATCATCAGAACTCTTTTGACTGCTCAATTTTGCACAAAGACCAGAGTACTCTAAACCTGGAGCAGGATTTGTGATGTGAAGCTTTCCACTCAAGCAGCATCAGCAGTGAACTGAGCAGCTAATCAAACTAAGCAGTGCAGTGCAATAATCAGCTGTTCAGCATCAGATCGTTCTACTAATTAGGGTTTAAGATGTCTTGGAGGTTTAATCACTGAACGCTCACTTGAGCGTTCCACTATTTTTGCCTTTTAAAAAATGTAAAAATGCTGTTGGATCACATTCACAAAGCTCAAACGTGATTTGGAAAAAGTGGACAAGAACAGCTCTGAGGAAGAACAATAAAAGGCCTTGTTGCTAATGCAATAATGAACACATACTTATTATTATTATTTTTTTATGTTTGTGAAGATGTAAAGCTTTGCTCTGATGTTGGCTGGTGATGGATCGACTAACAGATGAGGTAAGGAAGGAATCCCCATGGACTAATATGTTTGCAGATGATGTGATCAGTGGTGAGAAAAGGGAGCAGATGGAAGAGAACTTAGAGAGGTGGAGGTATGCACTTAAAATAAGATAAATGAAGGTCAGCTGTAGTAAGACAGAGTACATGTGTGTGAATGAGAGGGAGGCTGGTGGAACAGTGAGGCTACAAGGAGCATAGGTCACAAAGGTGCAGGACTTCAAGTACTTGGGGTCCACGGTCCAGGAAAATGGGGAATGTTGTAAAGAGGTGAAAAAGAGTCCAGACTGGCTGGAGTGGATAGAGAAAAGTTTCAGGAGTGATTTGCAACAAAAAGAGTGTCAGCAAAGGTCAAAGTTTACAAGACAGTGGTGAGAGGTGGGGGTCAGGGGGGACAGGGGGGAGTGGTGGCGCAGAGGTTAGAGAGGTGGGCCTGTGATCCGAAGATCGCCGGTTCACGCCCCGGCCCCGACAACATCAAAATTGTGGGTGGGGTAGGTGAAATACTCACACTTGCCCCCACTCTCATTCGCCCCACTCTGGGCCCATGAGCAAAGCCCTTAACCCCCACCATGTGCTCCCTAAACAGGTCTCTCTTGAAAATGAGTTCCCGTGGCTCAATGAGACTACCTGTATAAATAAAGGCTAAATAAATGAAAAAAATAAAAAAAATAAAAATGAGACCAGCTATGTTGTAAGGTCTGGAGACAAAGACGTGGCCAAAAAAGACAGGAGAAAGAACTGGAAGTAGCAGAAATGAAGATGTTGAGGTTCTCCTTAGGAGAGACAAGGATGGATAAGATTAGGAATGAGATCATCAGAGGTACAGTACAGGTTGACCAACTGGGAGATCAAGTTAGAGAGGCCAGACTGAGATGGTTTGGACATGGCCAGTGGAGGGACACTGGGTATACTGGTAGAAGGATGTTAGAAATGCAGCTGCCAGGAAAAAAGACAGAGAGGAGATATATGGATGCAGTTAGAGAGGACATGGAGGTAGTTGGAGTGAGGACAGAGGATGCAGAGGACAGAGTGAGGTGGAGGAGGATGACTCGCTGTGGAGACTCCTGAAGAGAGAAAAGCCAAAAGAAGAAGAAGAAGTGAAGATGTAAAGGAATTCTAGACAAACAAGTAACAAATGAAATGAATATTACTGATATGCAGTAGATGTCAATGCTTACAGTACCTTTAAAAAAACCCCAAAACAAATCCGTCGTCAGTAACATTGCTTTTGACAAGATAATGCATTTTCCCAGCACGTTATAAAAAAATAGTCTCTCTCAGATAATGTTCTCTGTTGCTGTTTTTGTTTTTGATGAATATAAAAGAAAACTAGGGAAATGCTTAAAAGTAATTCTAAACTAAATAAACATACTCTATCTCTTTGTGGAAATTATAAAAATCCTTCATTCATTGTAATGTTTAGGCAATCATTTATGTGCATAGCTGCAGTTCTTCAAGACAATATAAGAAATCACGTTAAATTATGACTTAATCTTAAAATAAAAATGTTATTTTTTGTTATTAATTTCCCACGCCTTTGGGTAAAAACCTCTGCTGTATCATTAAGCATTTATTAGATGGTCTCCATGAAACAGGAAGCTAGAAAACAACTGTGATGCACGGCAAATGGCACATCCCACAATGCAATTAGAGCTGTGGTGAATTCTAAATCAGGCTGTTTGATATCTCATAGGCATGCAAATTTGGCTGCAGGTTTTGATATTTAGTTGGCATTTCCGAAGCTGTACTGCTAGCAAAAGGAATGAATATGTATACATCTCACACAGCAGACAATCTGTTTCTCCTTGTCTGAGGTCCAAACAGAAAGAATTGTGCCATGGATAGGCCAGGTAGAAGCACAACATTTTAGCTTGTGTGTCAGTAGCTGAAAGGCCTACCCATCACACATTATAAAGGTTATAGATAGTACAAGACCTATGCAGTAGCTCTTATTTAAAAAAATACTAGTTCAGTATGTCTGTTAGCAAAATATACCATCGATTGCTGGACAGATTTAAATAAAACTCTGGGAAGGAAATCATTGGATGTAAGTCTACGACAGAATCATCTTTGAAGTCATAATAATTCAAAATGCCTGCCACAGTTAATCAACTTTAACAAACACCTGGGCCGGATTTTAGCAGGGGCTTACAGGGACTGCAGCCCGGGGCCCCGGCATTTCAGGGGCCCCGAAGGATGTTTTATGTTTTTGTGAATGGACAGTGTCAGAATTTAATCAATGACTATGATGATTTTGACAGCACCGATGAAAAATGTTCCAATTTGTTCTGGCAAACGTCCATCTTGAATGCTTGCTTGTCATTGGTCCACTTTTGACGCATCTTACACATTGGGGAGGAGCGTCAGGGAATATTATTTTACAATGGTGGACAACAGAAAATATGACAGCGGAGCGCAGAAAAGAAGGAAGAGAAAAGAAAAAGAGCATCGCGACAAAGAGGCGACAAACAAAATGCCTAAACTGACAGGCTGACTGAAAGAACTTTGGGGCTGTAAAATAATTTGAAAACAAACTTGGTGTTTTTTTAAAGTTTATCTGCTAAATTAAAGTAAAAATTTAAATGATTGTAGATACAAAACAAAGATTTTGCATGTCTGCATTATGAGACAGGCTCAAAGTTTCTAACTTTTCAGGGTTGAGTATTGTTTTCTTATTTGGGTTACATGGTTTGA
>NC_056510.1:22516386-22523395 GCF_014905685.2 Nematolebias whitei
TATATATATATATATATATATATATATATATATATATATATATATATATATAGGGCCCCCATATATTGACTCCAGCCCAGGGGCCCCCATCCTGACTCCAGCCCAGGGGCCCCCATCCTCCTAAATCCGGCCCTGACAAACACAAAAATTAAATTAGTCAGTTTTACAGATGCTAATCTAAAATTTGGTGTGTTAGTAGCAGAGAGTCATTTCTACATATTTTTGGCACCAATAAGTTCAAGTTCAAGGTTCTTTATTGTCATTTGCATCACGTGGTACATGAGGTGGGACAAAATTGTGTACTCAAGGTCCCAGTTACACCCAAAAATAGCCAAAATACAACGTATAAACAGTATATAAGGGTCTAAGATATACATTAAGATATACGCTAACGAACGCTAAACGATACGCTAAAAGATATGAGCGTATTGTTTAGTGTTCGTTAAGCGTATAAACAGTAGATCTTATCAAAACGGTGTAGAAATGCTGCATAGTTTGAATTGTTGTGCAGCTGTTCGTTTATTTGACAGATTTTGTTTTCCCGACTGGGACATAATTATGATGCAGTGTTACATCCAGGTAGTGATTAAAATGCACCCAAAGCATCCTGCTCTTATCAAGTGATTAATTTCACCATGCAGCCAATATTATATAAAAGATGGTGTGCGCGAATAAACAAGTAAACAACACAAATACAGTAAACAGTCTGCTGGAGTCAGGAACTTCAGCCTGAGCGAGTAAAACCACCTTTAAACCTCCAAGTGCCACTGCGACATGACATTTTAATGGCGCAGTTGGTGTTTTTGTTGCCCGTTCTTCTGTTTGCTGTGCTCACATTTATTTTAATCAGTAACTTTATTATGAATAGATAATTTTGCAGGTTATCATTTGCAATTTATTTTAACTATCTACATACAAGTCCTATTTAAGTTGCTTTTTTTACTTACAGCTGTATTTTTTAATCACTGCATTAATCCTTCTAGTAATCCTTCTATTAATTATTAACTCTTAAGAATAATATTTAGGTCTATAATTTGTACATTCAAACTCGTTTCCGTTGCTCAGTTTGCCTTTCGTTAACTTATTCATATGCTCTCTGCATCTTCACTCTTTTGTCAAATCATTTGGAGTTTATTTAATCTATTTCAAATGGTGATATGCAAACATTTGTTCACTAAAGGTGAGCTTGCGGAAGAGAGATTGCGGTCCAGCTTGGATGATTTGCATTGACCCGTCTAGATAAGATGCCAGCGCATGTTTAACCCACGTCATTGTGTTCGTGTAGAAAGGGCTTAGCATCATTATGGTGAAGTAGATGGAGTGCAAGTTATATCAGTTTGAATTTATAGTAGAGACAATTTTAAAACTCACCCTGCGTTGTTGTGAGCAGAAACAATTTAATCTGACCACTCACAGTGTGTGAGAATTTTATTTGTCAATACTTTTATTCATGAGCGTCTCTTTCCGTGTCGATATGAAATAAACAGGTTATGACTGACTCCAGTTACCAAGTGAAACAAATCACCTAATTAAGTAGAAATAAGCAGATAGAATCAATGCAGATTGCTTCCAGAGTCATGACACGACCCTCCGAAGGGGAATAATAAAAGCTTGTGAACACAAGAGGATTGCAAAATAACCAATGAACAAATAAGAAATTGATAAGCTTCACTCTGCAGACTGAAAATATTGGAGGATGCAAGACGGAAGGATTCATCACAGGAATGGGAAATTCACTTAAATATTATTTGACTGACGTTCACACAACTTGAGAAGTTAAAAACAGACAGCATAACTTGACTATTCATCATAAAACACATAACTTGAACATTTAGACATTTCCTGACTGAAGCAAAATGATCACAGTGTAATCACCTTTAAACCTCTAAAGGCCTTGGATGTAGATCAACGCGTAACCATAGCACAGACCTCACATACAGCTAACAGACAGCTGTTCATAAATCATTCTGCGCTTCAGCTAATTAATCTAATAACAATCTAATCCCACTTTTAATCCCATCAAATTGCATGTGGCCTGCTTTTCAAAATGTATGCTCATTATTAATCATTTCAATTTTGTTAGAAATGTATACAAATACTATCATTTCATGCACGTTACCTAATGAAACAACTTGAAATAAATGATTATTCTTTAAGCACGGCTTCAAAGTCAAAAAATGGTTGCATGCTTGTTTTATTCACAGAACAAGTTTTAGGAAGAAGTCAGCCAGGATTAAGTTCTCCTGTGGGGACAAACGGATTAGTTACTGGCTACTCAGCAGAGTTCATTAAATAATTTATTCAGGACGGATTTATTCAAAGCAACATTGGAAAATAATGAACCATTACAGTATTACATTCAAGTTTGGTTTAGGTTATATTTTTCATTGTTTATAATAATAAACAGTCAGAGTAATGCAGTATTTAGTAGCAGATGTAACTATTTGTGCTGTGAGTAATCAGTGTTAAAGGGAGAGTTAGGTAAAAGGGTTATGTGGAAATGTTAGAAACAATACCAACAAAGTCCATGCTCAATATTCCAGGTATAAATCCAACATTTTTCAGTCAGGTCATCTGGACAGTTTCTTTTATTTGTGCTGAAACGTTTCACCTTCCATCCAGAAGGCTTCATCAGTCAAGGAAGCACACAACACAAACTGATTCTTCCCCCAAACAGCTTACTCCAAAGTGGAACAAACCAGTTATGTTGGTGCTAAGATGGTGTATTTGGCATGCCCCCTCCTCCGGTGCCGGCCCGCTTCCTCGTCATGTCAAACTGGTTCAAAACCAACAAAGTTCATGCTCAATAATCTAGAAACAATATTTTACCTCTTGTAGATTGTCCAAGGACAGTTTGGAGAATCTAATCTTAATTGTGCCATGATCCTGTTTTTATTTTGTTATTATTATTTTGAAGATAAAGTTATATCTTGTTGACAATTAAGGTAGAGTTTTAACAAGATTTATTTTGTGCATGTTCAGTACATTTCAAATTTACTTTGATAGATTCCTGTATTAAAGTCCATTACTTCCATTAGTTACCCTTACTCCAGCTTCCTACACATTAGAACTATCACTAACCCGGGCCCGCTGGGCTGGGCCAAAGTAATGTGCTGGATGGGCGGGTCGGGCTTTTGATTGAGTCAACGGACACGCACGGCTGACGATCCAATTGTATCACCAGCCGTGCACACTCTTTTTACCGTGCAAAGACCCGCTGGTTGAAAGAGGCCAAATAAAGTCCAGATGGCTCATTGCCAGCGACCCACCTGAAGATTAACTGGACTCAGCCGCTGCGTCAACGGACGCGCGTGGCCGACAACCCAATTTGGATCATCAGCCGTGTGCGTCCGCCAACTAATAATAACTATAATATTATAATAACTTTAATAATCTGCTGACCCGTGTTAATAAACAATAAATCTTATATCTTTCTTTCTTTGAAATACATTTTTAAATCATGTTGAAATGATTTGCTTACAAAAGCAGTAAAAGCATAATTAAATTATTTATTTATTTTCAGGTTCGGGCCTGTAATCACAGGTCGGTTCTGAGTCAGGCTTGGAAAAATTGATACTGGTTCGGGCCAGGTCGGATTCTTTAGGGCCGAATGCAACTCTACTACACATCTGTCCTTCATCTGCTCATCAACCCCAGCTGTTCTCACTCAACAATCACACCTCCCTCTGCATGCAAACCCTCTTGTTCTTGTTGCCAGATACGCTGTTTCTCATGAGCTCTGTTGTTTTATCTTTGCGTTTTGTTCCCTGTGTTATATACCTATATAACAATATAGGTGTAGGTATAACTACCAATTATACATCAATTACTTTGCTTGTGCATGTGCATATTATGCTACTTCTAGTTTTTAGTATTTTCATTAAAGCTTGTTTGATTTTTGGTCGTCTCTTAATGTGACTGACCCCATTGGCAATATTGCCTTTAATCTGAGAGGAGCCAAGCTCAACATTGATTGCCGCTTTTGCGAACAACTCCCAACTTTTTAAAAACATTCTTAGGAATTTGTGCAAATGCAATTTTCTAAACTTTGATGTTTGAGTATTCTGGCAGAAATGTTACGTTTTACTGCCAGGTGTGCAGTAAGCTGAACTAAAATGCCACAGCTAGTTGTTGCTACTATTTGAGTTTGCACAGACAATGTAATAAAACATTTAAGACTATCTACGTATTTATGAGCATTTACATAACTGCTATGAAAAAAATAGGGATTGGAGTTGTTTTAAGATGGCAACAATCCACGTTGGTTTTGGTATGGCTCAAACTAGCATTTAGCTTGTTAATTTAGTGAGAAATAAACATTTTATCCAGACTGTTGTTTAATAAACTAAGCAAAAACAAGCACATATGATCCAGTCTTGCTGTAAAAAAAATATTATTGATTATGTTTTAATGGTTTGACTGTCTCTACAACAGGTTTACATAGTAGTGAATGGTAAAGAAACAAGTCTTTTAACAAGATTGTGTTTTTTTTTTATGACAACATTGCAAAAATATATATAACAAGATGAGCAGTTACTACTTTTAATTGTCTGTGTTCACAATGATTTGGCCGATCAGGTTGTAGTTTCCTTCACAATACAGAAACAAGAACAAATTAATGTTTAACCAGGCCACACGTTCCAACATTTTTATAAACTGGTCTTAACAAATACAGCATCACTTAAAGTCAAAACTATAAAATAGGCAGTTTTTGCTTTTATTATTTTTATTTGTTGAACAAAAGTATTAAAAAAAATCTAATGCTTTTGTAAAACGTTAGATTTTTTTTTTTTTTAAGAAACAATGGGTTTCTTTTATACCCACATCTGTCTTAGTTTGCCTCTGGCTCTCTGCCATAACAGCAGCTTTGTGAGTCAGACATACTGCAGATACTGTAAAATAATGCATTGTTTTAATGTGAACTGGCTTTTTTCCCCCCAAGTTCTTTCACAGTTTTGAATTATTTTAACGAGTGTGTTATTTCGTGCAGAGTTAGAGAAAAGAGCTGTTCCTCTCAGGGGCCCAGCCTCTGGGTCTAACGGGGTTATCACTTTCTCTGTTTGGATTGATTTTCACCTCCTAAATCTCTTTTTTTTTTTTTTTCAGTGGAGCTTAAACATGATGATGGTTTGAATGGATGCAACATGAATTCAGTGAATACCCTGGTCTGTAACAGCTATGGCAGAATCTGTGATTTGTTAGCATGTTTCTTTTATACAGCAGGATATGCACGGTAATATACAACTCCGCAAAGTAGCTTTTTATTTAATTTGTCTGTCCTTCCTGACAATCTACCACCGAGAGCAGAGTCAAGGCTTTTTTTGTGCTTAGACTTCAAGCTAATTGAAAATCTTTTAGCCTGTAATGAGCATGAAATGCCAAAGCCAAGAGTTATAGAACTGACATTTCATCTGCACCAGGGGACAATAATCCAATTGACAAGAACTCTGATAAAGACAAAAAGAGCAACGCTGCAGAATTAATGGCACCAGTCCAAAATGATCAAATTCGAGTAGAGCTAGAAGCTGTGTCTAAACTTTATTTTTTTTCTTTTTCGCCTCCCTTTTGATTCGAATAAATGTAAACACCAGAGAGACGTTGTTAGTCTTTTAAAGCAAACCACAATCTTAGATAATGACAGTCGATACTTTGAAAACAAGAAAGTTTGAATATTTTTGCTTTTTTATGGTATTCAATTGAATAATGTACCAGAACACAAGGCAATATGTGCATATGGTAAAAAAAAAAAACACCAACATAAAGGAACAGTTTAGCCATTTTGAATGGGGTTTTGGTGTAAAAGGTATAAATTAGATCTGGGACTTTAATGTGTTAATAAAAAGTAATTAATTACAGAAATAAAAACGCGTAAAAAAAATGAACTCCATTGATCACATCTTGTCAGTTCTCCGTTTTATGGCACGTCGGTAACACTGTTGCAGCCTGGTAGGAGGTGGAAATGTCCCTAAAGTTCGTTTGCCAGCTGCACCGTGCTCAAGTTGCGTTTACAGTAGAGAACAAGGGGAACACTCTGGATCTGCTTTGTTTATTGGAAAAACAAAAGAAAAAAATCATGGAGAAGAACATAACTGTGTGTAAACTGTGCTGAAAGGAATTTATTATCACAGTATGCCAAGCTTAAGGCATAAATTAAAGGTAAAACATGTTTGTTAGCAATGGTGCTGATGCAAATACTGTAACCGTCCTGCTGAGACAAGACTCTGCTGTCTATAGGTGATGGTCTAACCAGCAGCTAAGACCTAAGTGGATTATTGCCACCTTATAGGATCTCTAATCTCCTCAAATTTTTACAGAAATTCATGAAAACACTATTAAATACATATTTACACTGCTGTCAGTTTTGTATCACTATGTTTTTAATTAAGTTAGGTGCAATGGATGAAATTTAGCTATTGAGCTAACTCCGCCACATTCATAATGCTATGTAATACAGAAATATTAATACATGTGCACTGTATATTGAAATAAATATATAAAATACAATGATTGCTTACATAATTTTTGAGTGTTTACAAAAGTAAATACTGTAGTGCCAATGATAGTGACATGTAGCAATTTTGAGGTATGATGTCACATCTAGCTGGACTTTAAATATTTCTGCTGAAATAACAGTGATGCAAAATTACTTCCATTTTCTGAAATGGATTGGTAGCCAGAACGGCTGTCCAGAGCCATTACAGGGCTCGGGTGGGCGGCCAGGAGGTTGTCCAACAATTAGCAATGTCCAGGGAAAAAGGCCGGGCAACTCTCCAAGACCTTGATATGGGGCCAGATCTGCGGCAGGCGACGTGGATGGCTGTGGATCTGCGGCAGGTGACGTGGATGGCTGTGGATCTGCGGCAGACGTTGGGGTCAGAGCTGCAACAAGCGATGGGGTCAGAGCTGCAACAGGCGATGGGGTCAGAGCTGCAACAGGCGTTGGGGTCAGAGCTGCAACAGGCGATGGGGTCAGAGCTGCAGCAGGCGATGGGGTCAGAGCTGCAGCAGG
>NC_056510.1:22523405-22537999 GCF_014905685.2 Nematolebias whitei
GCAGGCGATGGGGTCAGAGCTGCAGCAGGCGATGGGGTCAGAGCTGCTCAGTCTGTATGTGGCAGGTGAAATCCAGAGGCGTGGTCCAATGGTCGTAACGGGGGTCAAGCACGTAGAAGTAGAAAAGCGAGAACAGGGCCGAGTCGTGATCCGCAAGAGTAGTCAAGGGAGAGCAAGAGTCGTTATCGTGGTCAGATATGCAGACAAATCCAGAGAGGGGCAAGACAAGGTGAGGAGTCAAAAAACAGGTGAGGGTTCAAGGCAAGGCAAGGATACAAAACTATGGAACAAGATACTGTCATGAAGGCTTCACTATCAGGGACCATGAGTGGTGTAATAATTCGGCCCCAGTGGAGAGGGAGAATGGAGTTTATAAAGGGTGCAGAGCAGGTGAACTAGATGAGTTGAACAGGTGAGTGGAATCAGGGCTGATTGCTGTGATAGGCTGAGGGGGTATGGTGAATTGTTAACTGACAGGAGCAGATGTGAGCAATGACAGGAGCTGAGGGATAGACAAAACATGAAGGAGAGGGGCAGAAAACATGGCATGTCATGAAGGGGCAGGGAAGCGAGCAGATGGGGGGCCACCGATCATGACAATATTAAAATTAATATAGCGTTCTGTTACATGTCTGGGGGACAGTGTGTTTTCCCTCTCTAGTTTTTCTCCTTAGGTGCAGAATGCAGGTTGGTGCCAATTTAGAGGTTTGAGCTAGGATTGGTTGGAGAGTTGGAAAGGACCAATCAAGACTGCCCTATGATGGAAGCTCTCCTGTGCCGTTTTTTTTGTTTTTTTCCCCCTCCATGCTGATGACTGTTTGGCACACCTGTGTTGCTGTTCTGGAGCAGCGCTCTTTGTTTGAACATTGGTGGTGGGAGTTAGAGGACTACCGGTAAGTAAGTTTGGAGTACCCTGTACACTTCCATACGTAGGTTAAGTTTTGTTAAACACACTAGGTAAGTTGGTTGGTGCCACCCTTGTAATGTGTTAGTGAGCTCTTTATTTAGATAAGCAGTTCAGGGGAGTTTTTATTTCATTAATTTCCATCTAAGGTAGTTGTCAGTTAGGCAGTGTTTTTTTTTTTTTGATTCTTTGATTTGGCACAACCTAACTGTCCTTTTTCACCCCTACAACTTTTTTGCAGCTTTTAAAGACTTTTGAAGAATAACGTGAAATAAAGGTTTTCTTCTTTCACTTTTAGAATGACTGTTAATTTATTTTGGTTGTCATGTTAATGCCCCACTTCCTCCAAAAAAAGTGGGGGGCGGGGCAGCGTAACATGTTCCTACTTGGTGGTTTTCACCTATCTTGGTGGTGTGTGGAACATAACCCCGGCGAGAATTGAGGGACTACTGTATATTAAAAAAATATATATGTGTATGTAAAACTGTGTATATATGCGTGTGGGTGTGTGTGTGAAGTCAATTCATCAGCATCAGTATACATTAGTCCCTTGTTTATTGCGGGGGTTCCCTACCCTGCCCCCTGCGATAAGTGAAAAACCACAAAGTATGTAGACAGTAGTCCAAGTTCAAGTTCAGTAAACTTTGTCATGACATGTGCAAGGCTGCAATCACACTCCTGTTACTCCCAATCTCCCTCCTTAAATAAAGAATTTAAATTTAAATACTGTAACATTTTAAATAATCCATACAGCATGTATTGTTTATTTAAAATGTTACAGTATTTAAATTTAAATTGTCGAGAAGAGAAGTGCAGCAGGACAGCAAAGGGATGTCACACAGCCTCAGCTCTGCAGCACAGAACAGAAATGTACTTCTTGATCAATTACATTGTAACAACTGAAAGAAAATAATTAAAAATAACTTTTAACACTTTTATATTTTGTGATTATGATGATTTTACGATGTGTCATACTTTGAATTTTAAGTTGGAAGACAAAAGTTGATTGGTGCATATGGACAGCAAAGGGTTAATCCTTCACAAAGCTGCAACAGGAAACATGTGTGTGTGGCAAAGAAGGAAATCATGACAGGTTGCAGGAGCGAGCTTCCCCTGCACTTATGGACTACACATACAGTGCAAAATCATTTAAAATTAACAACCAATGGCTCATCCATCAATCAGCCAATTGTGTCATGTCCAATCTTACTTTGAAAAAACACGATATAGCGAATCCGCGAAAAATGAACCACAAAGTAGCGAGGGACTACTGCAATAGAGTCAGTGAACGTCAAGCTATACAGTGAGACGTCACCTCAAATGCAGTGTTAATGTCAAACATGCCCTTCAGAGAAAACAGTTTAGGAAAATTCTGGCTACCACTGTCTCATGCTTCAAGCTGTCCTTCATGATGCGTTTTCTGTGCTTGGCTCCAAGAAAGAAAGGGAGGCGGGGGTGAAGGGTTGCATTTATTTTGAGTTGTAAGCAACGCTGCAGTCCATCTTCACGTCCAAATAAACAAATGTAATCCATATCAAAATTAGTGACTTTAGAGGTCACAAAACAAAAAAACAAGAGAGCAAACTGAGTACAAATACTCCCTGAGATTTAGGATTGTTGTCAGTCCACCACTTCCCCACTGTGAAGGAACATTAACACAACCTGACATCTGTCACTCTTGTTCTAGCTGCTGCCAGAATGCAGCTGATCACCATGCACTTATGGAACAATATAAATACTATACTGTCTATAAATATATTAAAAAATAGATGTGTTTTTAACAAATTAAAACACTCTATTTTCAGTCAATTTCTAATTTAAAAAACATTTTTTAAAAGATGACATGGGTAAGCTTCCAGTATAATTGATGTATTTTTCACATTAAAAATATAGTTTAATAAAAATATATATATTTGTAAGCCATCGCCGTGGATCTAGTTGCTAAACAAAGCTGCGTTAGCCCTCATGTCCTCCAAGTTTTCCTCCCAAAGTTACTGCAGATCTCATTGAGAATCAACTCAAGGTCTTTGCAGCTTTCCGCCCTCTATGAGGTGGTTCTGATTCAATGGTCCATGACATCCCAGGGGCTTTCCCAAAGACTGACCTAAAACTTATATGAAGGGGGGTAAAAAGAAAGCTTTTTTTAAAAAGCAGACAAAGCAACAAACAATAGCTAAGAGCTGTGTGAAAATATTCATCAGGTCAACAAACTGCACTGAATGTTCTTGTTAATTTGTTAAAAACACACGTAATGAGCTGGACACAAAGCTGAAATATGAGGCTGATGTGTTTTTCTTCTGCTAATACAAAAAAAAATAAATAATCACTTAAAGTGAAATACAACCTACATGTCTACTGGCTGTTAAGTGACGTACACACCTTGAAGTTTGTAGAGAGATGCTGCAGTGGCACAATCTGAATTGTGCCTGATTTATTCTGTGAAATCAAAATGATCCCAAAGCACACAATCAGAACTATTTTCAGTCACACGCAAGTAAAAGCAAGTTCTGCAACAGATGGTGTGTCCCCACAGAGCCCCGATCTCAGCATCACTGTGAGGGATTGCATGAGGCGAGAGAAGCAAATGAGTCCAACTCAATCCACAGAAACGTGAAAAGTTCTCAGTGCTGCAGGAACCCTCTGAACATCCAAATAAAGACGTTGCGTGAGAATACAAGAGGGAAACCGTGCAGTTTCACTGACTGTAGTGCAGTCAGTGAAACTGCAACTAATCACAAAAAAACCATCAGCTGTTCATATAATCTTTTAGTTTTTATACAGATGCCGTTAGAAACATTGTCACGTGTTTCTGACTTTCTAAAATGTTCATGTACAACATCTGTTCAGGGGATTTGTTGATCAAATCTTGCAGAAATTAAAAAGCATTTCAGAAATAAAATACATTTTCAGATAGACCCTAACAGGTTTGGTGGATCAAATGACAGAAATAAAAATACTAATTAGATCTTAAACCACTTTATTAAACATAAGAAAGAATGTGTATATTAGATAATGTAGATAAATTAGAAAAACTGTAAATTACTACATTAGATACATTGTGTACATGCACCAAAAAACAAATGTGTGTATATATATATATATATATATATATATATATATATATATATATATATATATATATATATCTCATTACCTAATGAACCAATGGATGCACTTTGCTGAAACTCTCACAATGTAATAACAGATAATACATCAACATCTGATAAACTTTGGGAGTCAACACCATCCAAAATAACTTAAGCACTTAGCCAGTTTAATTTGCAGATGAGCTAACATTTAATGTAGTAATAGATGAGAGTCGTCTTCAATGCATATCCGTGAGAGCTATCAAATGATTGCACATAACACTATCAAATAATTCAATTTATACATAGCACATTTAAAAACAACTGCTGTTTGTCAAATTGATTACACAAAATAATAATTTTACATTACAACACAGTAGTTTTAAAAAAAGTATTTAAAAAACATGAAAAGGGACAAAATAAAACCAACAGAATGGCAAAAAAAAAAAAAGTCAATTCGTATTAAAAGCCAGTGAAAACAAAATAAAATTAGTCTAAAGACCCAATCACTTCTGTGGACCAGCTTGGATCTCAAGACAAATTAAGACCTGATCACCTCAGCAGACCAGCCCAGACCTTGGGACAACGAAAAGCTAATTACCATTAAATCTCATTAATCTGGAAGGCATATAAGGCTGCAGGAGGTCAGACGGTGTACAGGAGTTAGCTAAGAATCAAATTTGAATAAAATATTACACCCTATTTCTCACGTGAGATTTTACAAACAGCTCAAGCCTACGCAGATCTATAGGAAACACATTGCAATTTTCTCCTGGGCCAAAAAATAACTTCAGTTGTATCCTCTGAAATTCAGTAAAACTGAAGCCATCTAAGCGTTTACCTCGGTGAGGCAGTCAAACTGTTGTTTCAAATAAAAATACCAATTTTGCTTCAACTGTAGTTAAATCTGAGCGTCATCTACATAGAATTGAAAAGAAATGGTACATTTTCTAAAGATGGAGGAGCATTTAAATTGAAAATAAAATAGATCTGAGAATAGATCCTTGGGGACCGCCACATATGGGGTGGGCTGAGGAGGACACAAATTCTTAGAGGCTTACAAAGAAACTCCTGTCATACAGGTAAGACCTGAACCAATCTAGTGCAGAGCATTTGATACCACATTGCTCCAGCTGGAAGATCTGAATTTATTACTCAGAAAATTTTGAAGTAGTATTTTATGTAAATAAACACCTTAAAAAAATATTTGTTATTACCTTATAACAGTCTGATTTAATCATATTCTGTGCTATATGGCTGTACATTGTGAATTACATGACGATTACCTGTTTTGAAATGTTATGATGCTATCATTTCATTACTACCATCCTACTACTGAGATCTTTTATGAAATGCTAATTAATTTAAACAAATAAATCAAACAAACTTGAATAATTTCACAAGTGGTATGCAAATATCCAGTCAATGTTCCTTCTAGGATTTAGAATACCACTTCTTTTCCACAAAACATTAGCTTTCAAACACTTATATTTCAGCATAAAATGTATTTACTCTTTCATAAGAGGGACATAAAAGTGTGAGCAATACCGAGCGTTATGATTTTCAAGTTTAAAAGCAGAACACTTTCTGCCTCGTAATTAAAAGCAGCACTGTAGAGCTACAACTAGCCGTCAAAGTGAAAACTGAATCTTCAAGCGTTTCATTAATGGGTCAGATTGTGCAATGTGCTTTTTATGCTTTTCCACCATATCAACCACATCTATCAGTTCAGTTCAAACACATTATGGAGCAGTGAATCCAGTCATTAATACAGCAGCACACCTGGTTCAAAGGAGGGTTAATAAAAATGAAAACGGCTGAAATGAAGCTCGACTTACCAATGTACTGGTTCCACTCTGGGTCCAGATCTGCTTGATTGGCCAGGCAGCCCTTCATCACATTAAGGCAGTAATTTTTGCAGGGTTTTACTTCTAACATGCCCTGACAAAAAGGGCAGTAGAGCATCTTTGTCAGCGCTTTTATGCAAGCAGGAGTGCTGCTTACCTGTAAAAAAAACAGAAACAACCCTCATTAGCTTCAATGAAATTAATGATAATTCTAGTCTGTTGTTTACTGGTTACATAAACTTTTTTCCTATGAAGTATATCCAAAAAAAGAAAGTAAACATACATAGTAAACATAACCTGCATTAATGTCTTATAATATTTAAACACGCCATTTGTTGTGCAGTAATATGCCTTAGAATGAAAGTTTGTACTGGACTTTAACAACTCATCAGAAAAATATATATATATATATATATATATATACCTAACCATAACTAATAAACGGTAAGAAATAATTTGTACAATCAAAAAAAAGTAAAACAGTTAAAGAAAGGAAAATAAATACTCATACAATAGAGATTAAAAAATTGATTGGCACTAAAAAGTTTAGCAACCCAAAGATGAACTTGATATCTTTAAAGGTGTTTGTTTAAAGCTAAAATGCATTTCTGTGTTTTTTCTTCTTTGCTTGTTTTTAGTTTTGTCAAAGTTAGAAAAGAGAAAGGGCCAGTAACCGAAAAATATATTTTTTACTAAGGTCATATAGTAATTTGCTATTTAAGGATAATAATTTCTCACAGCCATTGTTGACTGAAACAATATAAAAGTCTAAACTTTATCTAAAAAAAAAACTGACCTAGAAATCTTACACTTCTCAGCCACGACGTCCTACTACTTGACACTTGAAAATTAAAATGTCCACAAAAAGTAAAATGTTAAGGCTTTTTACATTTCCTTTTTAATGCAATTAATTAAAATAGTACCAAAATTGGGCTTTGAAACAATGACAATTTCAGGATATTTTTATGACTACTTGGTAATATTACTAAGAACACATTTTAGTAATACAGTAGTCCCTTGCTACATCACGGTTTGTTTTTCACGGACTTGCTCTATCGCGGTTTTTCAAAATAAGATTGGACATTACACACAACTGGCTGATTGATGAATGAGCTGCACGATTTGCATAGAAATTGTATTTAAAATAAATTATTTAAAATTATTTAGCACCTGATGCATCTGTGTGCAGCCCACATGTGCAGGAGAAGCTTTCTCCTGCATCGTGTCATATCTCTGCTCTGCAATGAAGAAGTGGGCGTGGCCAAGAGCGCTGGCAGAGAGCAGCCGGAGTCAGAGAGCTGACATCCTGTGCTCTTTTAGAGCATTTAGAGTTTAGAAACATTGTTTAGAATTTTCAAGAATGTGGGAAGGGTTTAAAACACCTTTATATGTATGTATATATATATATATATATATATATATATATATATATATATATATTAATCCACTTTCAGTGTACAATGACAATGTATCAGCAGCAGAACATTTTCCAGGGGCTTACATGAGCAACAAATTCCATGAAATTTTTGTCAAAATTTCTGACATTCTCTGAGCGTTCTGCTATGATCATGTGTTTACACAGAGCAGATCCTGGGGATTGATTTAGATACAACACTTAGCATAAAACATGCTTTTTAAAGAGAAAATAATTCAACAAAAACAACAAAAAAACATTTTACTCTAACAAAATAGTTCTGATCTTACACATGTTCTACAGACGTGCATCATGCACATGTGCATAAACTGAATGCAGCCTCTCTTAATTCCCGTTATTCCAACTTTATTGTGAAAAAAAACATCTATTGTGGTGGATTTGATCCTTGGTTTGTATTGTAGTCTGAGTAGAATTTAACCTATAGGGGGACAAATTAATTTAATGTCAGCAACCAATCTTTTGTGTTAGTAACAAAGCTGGTGATGAATTTAACAACAGGATGATGCTCTTGAACACACCGTCGCATCACAATGGGCTGCCTCGAGTGTTCAGCCCCGACCCTCACTGTCCCTGACCTTAGCATTATTTAAAGTCTGTACACAGCCTTTGACTACATGCAAGACAAGACAAGAATCTCACTCAACTAAAATCTGTTTGCAAGTTGAAAAATATTTAGCTTTCACAAAACATCTTGCTAAAATATTCATAAGCTCTGCCTGCATGCCGAAGACTCATTTAATGATGTTTAACCAGTGACTGTCAAAAGCTTTTCTAAACAGACTGATAATTGCAACACTAATATCCAGCCTTCTGAGAAACTGGAAGAAAGCAGACTCTTAACAGCAGAAGGAGTGCGTGCTAATTCCAATTAGATGCTTTAAATCAACCATAAAGCTTTTTCACCCAGGCTAGTTGTGGAAAAGGATAGAATAAAATATAAAAATGATAAGTTTAGCTTTTCAGTGGCCTGTTAAAATACAAAACACAAGTTCACTGCTAATATATATATATTTTATGTCTTTATTACTGTTAAAACTGACCTGGCAGATCAGACAATAAGCCATTTTGATCCATATATTTTAGGCTGTTAAACTGTTTTTCTCATTTAGCTACATTTACTGCAGACCATCAAGTAAATACAGCTGTGAATAATCAAAAGTTTAAAACAAAACCATACAACATAAAAAACCCCGACTTGAATCAATACAATTTGCAGTATGCGCCAATATAAACACATAAAAACGTACAAACTAATGTTCTTCTTTGATTTGTGAAAGATGTCAGCACTTCACATTGCTACACTTACTGCTCCCAACACTCTAATGTTTGCTCTCCTGTGAAAATATTTGAAACGAAAGCTCCCGGGTTGCAGTTAATGGACTATTTTCTCCGTTCCATCGAGCAACAACTTTTAGTGTCTTTAAGTTTGAAAAAAAAACAACAACAACAAAAAAAAACAGCTTTTTAAAAATATAAAATTAAAGGGAATTATATTGTGATGTTCCTTGCATAGGGATGCATAAATCAATGTTGACAACATTATATGTGGCGTGTGTGTTTACATGCCTATTGCTGTGTGCCTCCTGACTGTTTATTCATAATTTATTGCATGTTCATCATGCAGACAGTAAATCTGGATGTAAAATATGATTCCTGTAGTTCTTACTGAGCCCTCACTGACGATGATAATGAAGAATGCAGGAGTTACAGCCTTATAATGTTGGTGTCCAATCATGTGGACATGTTGGACTCCATTTTGACACTTAAATATGCATGAACATACTCTCATAAAATATGTCCAGGGGTCTGCAACCTGCGGCTCTGGGGCCACATGTGGCTCTTTTGTCCCTCTGCAGCGGCTCTTTCAGGCTTTGACCAAAACTAAAATAAAACTGAATTTGCTTTACCAACAATGAAAATGTCTAGTTAAAGCAGATTTCCTGTCATTTTCAAATATGTGAAGAATAGTACAAATACAAGGCATAAAACATGTGGACTACATCATGCTAGTAGTTTGTTAGCCTCTTTAAATCGACTTCCGGTGTCACAGCGTGATCTTTCTCTCAAAACCACCAAAATGTTTTGGAATATGTTTAAGACAAGTTGCAGAGAAGGAATATTTGATGACTCGAAGTACAAAACACAAAATACAAAGTCAAAGTTAACTAAAGTATTTATTTTTCTTAAAAATAATGTAACTGGATATCCAACAAACTGATCTAAGTTCATACTGTTTTTAACTTTATGCTTTAATACTTAATTCCTCAATGATTAAGAGAACTCCCATTGGCCTGCAGAGTTCAATGTTTTAATTTTTTATAAATTTGTTAAAAATTTATATTTTTTCTTTCTTTACATTGTCTTTTCTTTTGTATTAAAATGTAAAAACGTCAATAAATGTTAATGTAGTTAGACATTTTTTGTTTTATAATATCACCCCCACTGGCTGGAAAAGTATCTCCAACAAACTTGTACTGGTCCACGGGCCACCACTTGATAGTGCACAGCTGTAGCAGGGTTTGTGGCTCCGGACATCGTATTAGTAAGAAAAGTGGCAAACAAGTCTCTTTTGATCACAAAGGTTGCAGACCTCTGGTTCAGAATAATCGTTTTTGATGCTATTGTTACCAATATTGAACTGGTATTAGGTGAAGTTGCAGCCTCATATAATTTTCCAGTACATCCCTCCATATTGAACATAAATAAATAATTGAAAAATTCAAAACTTCTATGTTTCAACTTAAATAACTATACTAGTTACAATATTTCTGACAAAAACTTGACCAAGCTTTTGAATGTACTACAGTATATTCAAGAACAGCATTTAATTTAATTTGGGTAAATTTGTTCAGGCATTTTCTTTTGGCAACACTTAACAAGATAATATCTTTTTGTGTAAAAGCAACGTGGAAATCCTGCCTGAAGGGTGTGGGCAACTTAAACCATGAAGCTATGTTTTGCTACTAAGATTTTACATCAACAGGTTCTGTGAACATTGTTAATGGATCTTAAACAACAAAAAAAAACTTGTGATGAAATTACAGCTCTTTGGTTAAACTTGATGCAAAGCACAAAAAGTTACATTAGGCTTTGTTGGATTTCAAAGTATCTGTGACGTCAACATTTTGTAATAAATGCAAATGCATTTTTGGAAAGACAACATTAATAAAATATTGCAAAATAAATGTCAAGCTGCTGAGCTGTACAGTTGTTGGGGAATTTGCATGCACAGTAACAGGAAGTGATGTCAAAGGGGAATGTCTGCATATGAACAGAGCATTGGTACAATGGCTAACACAGACAGCAAAGAAGAATCTGACATTTAGATTATTTAGAGTCACAATCAGAGATTATGAAGAGTCAGGGTTTAGATATTGTTTCAATGAACAAAAACCAGGAAGTTCCCCTTTTTAAAAAGTTCTCCTTTGATGTCACTTCCTGTTTCACTTTGGCTGCGTCAAGTTTAAAGGTAAATGTGCCAGTTATGTGACAAAATGAATAATATTGTGTATTTAGCCAACAATTCTTAAATATTAAAATGTTTTCTTCCATTTCTGTATTTGTAGGATATGCATTAGGAATGTATAAAAACTTGCTTTCAACTATGACCTTACCAAATTTCAGCTCAATATCTCAAATAATGTCTTAGTTATAGTCAAATTTGAGTTGTCTGAGGTAGGTGCGGCAGCCATCTTGATCCAAAATGGCTCCACAAGTTAATTGGTGTTTTGTTCGAGACCTCTCGACTCTAGGCCATGTGACCTCAATGTGACAGTTCGAAGCTTTTAAGAGTTCTGTCAGTGTTTTTCAATGAGAAAACTGGTGTCGTTTACAAATGACGTTGCCACGGTAACCGGAAATGCCAATAAAAGTAAAACCTGCATCACTGTGCTGAGCCGGTCGTTTTGATACAAAATGTGTGGGGGTACAAATTTTCAGGCCGCATTAAAGTTGATAGAAGAGCAAGACCCTTTTCAGGTGGATAGTAATAGGCCTCATACGTAGTCCCCAATAAAAGTTTGATATCCCCTCCTTTAATTCAACATATCAAACTTAGCGGACGCACTAAACATTAACATCCCAACTTAGCAGCACTGTGAAACAAACACCTCTCACAAAGTGTCTCTTTTCATTATGCTTCACCTCAATCTATCATGATGAGTTAATACCCTGCGGTGATCAAAGGGCTGCAGACCCAGACACATGACCCCAATTTCAGGTCCCGCTCAAATGTCAAGAGGTGAAGCCGGGACGCGCTGGGCGGGGTGTAACCCGGTAAACGTGCTAACAACGCATCGTCTGACTGCTGATAAACGAGCCCAAGTACTATTACTGGGGTAGTCTTTTTAGGGGGTCGGGAAGGGTGTGCGGGGGGGTGCTAAAGTGAAGGAAATATGTTTGAAGTTCATCGGGTTCACTGTGGTGAAGACAAACAGAAAATAAATTCTGGGTTCTGCAAGGAAGAGCAGCTTTCTGCTCCTTTTCCTTTTTCCCCTCGGATGATTGAGGGTTTCTCAACTTCCTCTGGTTTCTGGTTTTAGTACAGAAGTTCTGAACATGGGGCGATAGTTCAATTAAACTGACACCCAGTAGCTTGCAGTGCGTTAAATTATTGGATTAAATCATCATAAAACTTGTTTTGTTGTTGGTAAATGTGACCAATAAGTTCAAGCCTTTTGTCTTTTTTTTTTTAATCTAACTGTTGTAGATCAGCACTCACACACAGAACTGCGTGTGAAATGCTGCAGAGGAGGCATTAACTTTACATCTCATCAAATGGAAAAAGACGGCAACAGCATGATTAATGGCCTGCCTGTAGTGTGAGGACAAATATTAGCCAAGAGAGCAATAAAAAGTGATGGCAGAAATGGCTTCCCTCTCCTCTTTCATTGTCGGGGCCATCTCTCGCTCTCTCTCGAGTAATCCACAAACACTTCAACGTTTCTTTTTATTTAAGACAGCGACGGAACTAGCCACCTTGAGCTTCAAATTTCCTGAAGACAAGTACAAAGAGAGGCTGGCGTTCGTCAGAAGGAGTGTGGGAGGATATAGGAAGGAGTATGTGCTTATTGAAGAATGGAAAAACAAAAGAAAACAGCTCCTTGGGCTTGTAAGAATCAGTTCAGGATACGAGTAGAATCTCATCTGGGGTCGTGTTTTAAAGTGTTCTCCCGACTCAGAAGCTAAATCGTATTCAGTAAATTGTAGTTGTGTGTTCTTAGAGGAAAAGTGGATTTTTTTTTATGTATAAGGTATACACTGATTGTAATTAAAGTAAATTGGAATTAATGTAGATGTAATGCAAATAAGGATCGTGTTCGAGTGGTGAGAACTCTTACCTTAGACACTCTCTGGGCCACTTCCCGGCCAACAGAGAGTCCTTGGACGAATGTGCGTGCAGCGATGAATGCACGGGTAACCTGAGCCTTGAGCTTCCTGGGCACGTCTCCAAAGGGCTTGAGCTGGTCGGTGTACTTACTGATACACTCCAGATAGTCCTCTGTGATGACATACTGCGAGTTGAGCAGTGTGAACATGCGCTCCAGCAGCCGAGACCAAAAGTCATTAAGCATTTCCTCCAGGTTAACGTTCCCTCCTGTGTAATAGCGCTTCAGCTCAGCGAAGAGGTTCTCAAAGACCTCCGCATTCTGCATGTAAGGCTTGCCGTAAGTCCTCACAAACATCTCATTCAGGGACCTCTCTGTGTTCTCCAGCAGCTCCAGGAAGAATTCTAAAGTTAGAATAAATAAATAATTGTTATTTTCTGTTCACATTCCCATAAAAATATGCTTTGATAAGAGACATTAATACGACAGAGGTTTAGGGCCACGCTAAGAAAAAAAAAAAATAAAATCCATAAAATTATGAGAATAAAGTCATACAAGACTTTTTTTTTACAGCTCTCGTTTATTTTATTTTATTGTTCCACGAGTCATATCCACGACGCGACCTGTCAATCAATCCAATAGGCGTGTCAGCAAATGACCGATCCGAAGCTAAATGAGTCGTAATATTATGTGGTAAAATGAAGAATGTTGAGCATCTTGTTAAGTTATACTTTGGTGTTGGTTTTACAAATAAGGAGATAGTTAATCTGCTAATCAGCATCAGATTATTATCAGTATCAGGACTTTGAACCTGCTTACTGTAAGGTGGTACGCTCTGATGGGCTGCAGCGCAGCTCTGCAGGTAAGGAGCATTTAGCTTTGAATTGGTCATTTGCTGACACGCCTACTAGATTGATTGACAGGTCGTGTTGTGGATCTGACTCGTGGGAAAAAAAAATTAAATAAATAAACGAGAGCTGTAAAAAAAGAAATTACTGTACGACTATTCTCATAATGTTATGGATTTTAATTTTTTTTCTTAGCGTGGCCCTAAAGCTCCGTCGTACATTAAACATTAGTAATGAAAATAAAAATGCAGCCAAATGACATACTGTATATACTGCATACACACACATACAGAATATATGTGTCGGTTGTTTATTTAATTTTAAAGAATCTTCAAAGTGTAGTTTTTTTCTTCATTTTTCACCAGTATACTGCAGCCATGGGAGCTGTTCTGTCCATATTTATGGAAGGCAATATGTTCTGTGCTTGTAGTGCCTTGTTCATATCTCAACTAATAATGCCAAATACCTTCCAAAACCTTAATATAAAAGAAATGCATGTATATGCCAAAGCTATGTCCTATAAACTAAGCGATACGGCCTTCCATTGATGCCAAGACTGGGGGCTTTACTAATAAATGTTGGAATTAATTTCATGTCTGGGACTTTTTTCTTCACATTTCTTTGTAATAAATTGCTAAAAAATCAACAAGCTGGATTCTTCCCATCTTTCATCATTTTGTCGTGACACCCCTCTGTTTTAGCAATTAATTTGGATCAACCTGATGAACTAACAGCAAGTTTATGTGAATTGCTTTCTCTTCAAAAGAAAAACAAACCTCAAATGTTTAAAACTAAATCATGCAAACTGTTTTTCTTTTGTTGTTATTACTCAGACTAGCCTTGCTTGTTATCTCCAAACTGAGGCCAGTGAAATAAATATCTACAAAATAAACAAGATGTTCATTACAACCTTTCACCACCACACGTTAAAGATCTGAATAAATACTTAAGTCTCATGTATCGTTATGCAGTATCATTTGTAGCCCCTACTGAATGCATTTCATTACAGAGAATAAGTAAGACTTAAACATTCATGAGCCATAAGATTATGACCAGAGAGACTAATGGCATAAGACTGCTTCAACACAATGTTCTGCACCTATCTATCTATCTATCTATCTATCTATCTATCTATCTATCTATCTAT
>NC_056510.1:22538009-22545425 GCF_014905685.2 Nematolebias whitei
TATCTATCTATCTATCTATCTATCTATCTATCTATCTATCTATCTATATTTAAACAGGTTATTTGATTAAGAACCCATTCTCATTTACAATAACATCCTGGACAAGAGGCAGTAATGGAGGGCAAATTGCAGAGGGCTTGAGTAGTAAATTTTTTACATTTCCGAGGGCAACCAACCCCAAACAATGCTTTAACATTAAACTTTAAGGGGGTTGTTTTGTTGCTACAACTGTTTTATCATTGTCTGTTTTTAGTGATTGTAGTATCCTACATCATCTTACAACCTAACTGTTTTTTCTTCTTCATTTTTTTAAGACCATTTTCTTTTCATTTATTCTCCTCACATTATATGCTTTATTTTATGATTGTCTACTGTTGTCTTTGTTGTCTACTCTTGTCATCATTCTTTGTTAAAATCAGGTCTCTCTTGTAAATGAGTACCTGAGGCTCAGTGGAATCAACTTGTTTGTGGTTAAACGTTGGGTGATTGTCCTACTCAGAGCTACAAAACCATCTATGTCAATATGTTTTTTTTCTTCTAATTGTGATAGGGTTTATAACACTGATACAACATCAACAAACTCACAACATCAACAAACTCACCTGAGACTTCTTTAATCACTTTAAGCTGGTTGTGCTTTTAATCTCACCTCATAACCATTTTTTAAATTAAAGATCTCCTAAATGTGTTCTAATACAGACATGTAGCTTACGGTGCATTAACATGCTCAGAAAATCAGCAGGATGTGTTTTTACTTACAGGATCTTTCAACTGATCTGAATGACCAAACATGCTAAACATATACAAGTTATGTACCGTGGAAAGTAGGGGAACATTTTTAAACACAAAAACAGAAATTGAGAAGTTTAGTTTGTTGTTGCAGCTGAAGTTCTGAGATTTTTAGTCCAAATCTTTGTGCCATGAAACCAGCCAGGATCTTGTTTAATATTTTACCTTAGAATTTATCACGTTCTGACCTGCATAATTTTGTGTTTTTTATTCTTAAATTTGTTTTTAACAGTTCATCTTTGCTTTCCGTTTTACTGCTCTGCTTCTTATTCCATATCTATATTTCTTTTCTTTTCAAAATGTGTTACTTGGTTTGTTTTTTATGTCTTTTACACATTTTTCAATATTCTTCCTGCTTTGTGCCGTTCCTTCAGTATATATAGTCCCAGATTTCCAGTTTCTTCTTGTCAGATCCTTGTCTTTGTTCAGTTGTGTGTTCACTTCACGTTCCTTTTGTTTTGCTTGGAGAAAACTTTTCACCTTGGATTTGCTGCTTTCATGCAGAACCTTTGTTTAAAATAAAGTTTATATTTCACTTTTTATGCCTGTGTCTCGTTCCTGGTCGTATACTGAACAAAAATATAAATGCAACACTTTGGTTTTGCTCCCATTTTTCATGAACTGAACTCAAAGATCTAAGACTTCTTCTATGCACACAAAAGGCCCTTTTCTCTTCAATATTGTTCACAAATTTGTGTAAATCTCTGTTGGTGAGCACTTCTCTTTTGCTGATTTAATCCATCCACCTCACAGACGTGGCATATCAAGATGCTGATTAGAAAGTATAATTATTGCACAGGTGTGTCTTAGGCTGGCCACATTCAATTTTTTTTCTTCCCATCATCATTCCAACACTCACTTTTTTTTAGAAACACAAAATTAGACAATATAAGCACGATTGCAGACATACTAGCCATTTCGATCCACACTGCATACCAGTAGGTGGTGGTAATGTACACCTTCCAATGTTTGCAAAACACCATAAAACACCATTAAGAAAAAGAAGAAGACAAAGATCATTCCAACACAGCACGAGGTGGGGTCATACCCAGGACATCTAATGGTGTTTTATGGGGCATGGAGAAGTTCAGCAAACCTGTTTGGTCCTTAGGGGCTCTGTGGATTATGCTTGTTTTAATCTAGAAAATCCTATGGATTCTCAACCAGATTAGGGTCTGTAAAGTTTGGAGGTTTGGTCTTCTGTAGTTCTGGATGACACTGTGTCTACCAGAAGACATCTGTTGTACCTTAATACTATGATGTGGAGAAAACCCATCCATCCATCTATCCATCCATTCATTATCTACCGCTTGTTCCAAAGTCAAGTCACGGGGACAGCATATTGAGCGGGAGGCCCAGACATCTCTTTCCACAGCCACCTCTTCCAGTTCTTCTGGGAGGACCCCAAGGCATTCCCAGGCCAACTGAAAGATAGTCTCTCCAGCGTGTCCTGGGTCTTACTCCCAGTCAGACATGCCTGATGCACCTCCATAGGGAGGCACCCAGGGGGCATCCTTACCAGATGCCCAAACCACCTCAACTGGTTCCTCTATGTGGAGGAGCAGCGATTCTAATCCGAGTCTCTCCCAGATATCTGAATTTTTCACCCTATCTCTAAAGGAGAGTCCATCTACCCTGTGGAGGAAACTCATTTCAACCGCCTGTATACGATGTTGTTCTTTCAGTCACTACCCAGAGCTTGTGACCATAGGTGAGGGTAGGAACATAGACTGACCGATAAACAGAGAGCTTTGCCTTACAGCTCAGCTCTCTCTTCACCACAATGGACCGGTACAGAGTCAGCGATACTGCACCAGTCCGTCTGTCAATCTCACGCTCCATTCTTCCCTCACTCGTGAACAAAACCCCAAAATACTTGAACTCTTCCACTCGAGGCAGAACCTTACCCTCAACCTGAAGAGAGCAATCCACCCTTTTCCGGTTGAGGACCATGGTCTCAGATTTGGAGGTGCTGATTCTCGTCCCATCTCATGGAGAAAACACGTTTCACAAACTGGTTCTGAGACATGGTTGCAAAAATAAGCCCAATCAAATGACCATGTCCCTAAACAATGTGAGCAATCAAAAATGAAGCCATCATGCTGGAACCAAAAGAGGTGTGGTTTACAACCCAGTGGTGTTTACATGAGGCACCACTCAAAATGTGTGAACTATATGGCTGTCTTACTGCCTCACCTGGCAGATCAGATGTGTAACAGTGGAAGGTTGACTTCATCTCCACTCATCAATCCTTACATAATTCACACTTGAACAGGAAGTCATCAGGTTTTAAAGGGCTTTGTGTAAGTTTAAACAAATATAAGCAGAGGAGCAATTTCAGCGCCAATTACACCTCTACATTTACACAACACCAAGGCACAACTTATCATGTCTAGCTTGAGCGCTGAGTAAAAATAAGTTACAAACTACTGTTACCTTGTGTGTGGGGTGTTTGATATGCAATAGTGTTTGAGTGGGTGGTACATGTCAGTGGGTTTGCTGGTTCCTTTGTTTTGCAACTTACCATTGCACATATTCAAGTCCAAGATTACTTCTCTGTTTGCTGTGTTTGTGTCTAACTCCTGTTTCACAGAAAGATGATGTGTTCACCAAGAACTTTCTCTGCTAGGCAATGGTAGTTTCATCTTGTCCTATTCCCTGCTGGCTGCATCTTGTTGACATAAAAGTTTGGATTATCTAGTTTCATAGTTTCGAGTTGGCAAGAGCTGGTTGGAAAGCCAGTGTCAAAACACAAACAAAAACCATGGCTCCAAGTAATATTTCTGTAAGAGCATGGAAGTTTTTGAGCCTGCAAACTTTGTAGCTGCGGGGATATTATCTCAGCCAGGCTTTGGAGAACAATGCACAGCAGATGACTAAATCTGCAGCAACTTCACCTTTTTCTAGTGCAAATGTTCTCATAGCAGCCCACTGGAGATAGGTCACATCCACATTACAGCAATTATCATGATGATCTAGACTAAAGTGTAATGGATTGAAAGTGGTCATTAGTTCTGAGAAATGCAGGTGAAGTTACAAATTATAGCAGCAGTGGTAAAAAAAAAAAAAGACATTATTCTCCATGATATTTGACAAGAGCTGGACACATTGGCAAAAAGTAAGAAAAATATGCCTCATGTTCAAGGGTGCACAATGCTTAAAATATTATTCTAAAATAGATGCTCAAATGATTGGGACAAATGTATTTTTAGTCACAGCCAGCAGGCGATATTACTCACTTTTTATTAGCTTGGGTGGTAAAGATTTCAAACTTGCATACGTTTGTTCAGCCGAAAACGGCTTCTGATTTATCACAGGCGTTATTTTAAAGAGGACTTGCTTTCTTATCACAATTAATTATTGTCCGTTCACTCGTCCTCCCAGGCACCGGTAGGTGTTATGACTGCTGTAGATCCCCTGAGAGGGCTGATAAAATTAGATTACGTTCACTTACACTTTTATGCCTATCATCAGAGGATCTGACTGACTGTTTGTTTTACATTCAATTCAATGTAGGCCAAAGAACTTTTCTGCGTTCCTGAAACTAAATCATTACAATGAGCAGTTATTAATAAATACGCAGAAGTCTAAAGATGATTTGTGACCGAGTGACTTGTTTTGCTTAATGAGAACAGTCGGTGGTGCTGGGCGACGTGGACAATGTTTGACGACAGCTTCAGAGATAGTTGAACTTTAAAGACGCGTTTTAGATGAACAAAATCTCAGCTCAGTCATTTTTAAAACGGATACTGGCAGAAAAGAACAGCATTTTATATATAATGTCTGTACATAAAGAATAAATGAAACAAATATAATGGTTAAATTAGCAAGTATTTAAAAAGATGCATATCACCTGCTGCCTTTATTACCAAAACTGAAAGAAGTATCCTATGAGATCTGTTACCCCTCAGAATATATGTTGAGAACGACTCTTAGCTACTACCACATCAAGGTTTGTCTCAATATTTGTAAAACTGACTAAGTAATAGCCATTTTGTGTTTGTCAGTTTTGATTAGCTTTGATAGTCATCTTAAAACTGATTGACTTTAAAAAGGTAACCAGTTGTAGATGTACACCTACAGATGACTTTATGATAGTTTAATTAAAATATGTTTAGTGGTGTGTAAAATATTTTGCTAACAGACAGACAGGGTTGACTCCAGCATTTGGTGTTATATTTTTAAACGTAAATCTTGCACAATCTGTTGCAATGATGAAAATCACTCTTAAGCTATCAATGCAACAAACTTTAGCTCAGCATCTGTAAAACTCACAGAGGTGTATCCATTTTTGTGTTTGCTAAGGTTGACCAGCTGTGGTGACCAGCTTGAATCAATTTAACTCCAGTAGCTAATCAGCTGCTGATGTGTATCCAATGATTACCCTCTCATAGTTTCAATATACTCTATTCAATGATTCTTGGGATATTTTGCTAACACACAGACGCACATTTGCAAAGACAAGCAATTACAGGGATCACATGTTTGTCATTGAGGCGGGTGATAAACAATTATAAAATATATTATGAACTAAAAGAAAAAGAATAAAAACTCAACTTTAAGACTAAAAAAATATTTGGAAAGCTTTCATAAATGGTAATTGTATTAGTAATTAAGACTACATGAATGCTTCCAATAAACAGACTGAGATATTGAACTGCAGTGATTCAAATCCTCGACTTGCCGAGAGCTCATCACTTTTCACCGACAAACCTCAGTTTGGCTCTGATTCCTCTGTACTGTGTACCCAAGGCAGTGCTGAGGTTATTCAGAACTTTTCTCCCTGAGATGGAAATAAAAAAAAGCTCTGTTTCTGTGCTTCTGCAGAGATCTATTGATAGATGGTCTGCGTGGTTTCAAAAGACGTCTGCAGCCTGTTTCAACAATCTTGAAACGCAGTGCCGTTTTTGAATTTTTGAGCTCTAAGATGGAAAAGGCAAGTTTTATGAATTTAATTTACGATGGGGAATATTTTTGGAAATGACAGCATATGAAGTCAACTTGATTAACGCAATCAATGAGGAAGCTTTAGACGGAGTGATTTTGACTTCTTAAATCCTCGTGGGAAGCAGCCGGCAGAATTAATTATTAAGTTTTCTGAACTGTGACCAGCCAACTATTACAAACAGTGTATGTATTCCACTGCTGCTCAACCTTCTTCATTTGAGTTATTGTAATGTTTTGTAAAAAAAAAAATATTATTAATAATAATAATCTAAATCCATATTCTTTATATGAAAAGCAATCAGTGCATATACTATAAATGAATCACTTTAAATGTTTATTTCTTTAAATAATCGGATTAAGAATGTAAATGAAAAAAATAAAAATCCATAATCCATCATAACATTCAAGTGGGAACTTGGGGTTGAGACAATAAAATATTAAATTATTGTACAATTTGCTCTATAGGACATATTTGTATAGTATCTGAGATTGTCAAAATAGGTTTAAAGAATAACTCCAAATCAATTTCCACAAAAAAAAAATGGTGCTATATTCTTAAATGTGCTTTTGTGGTGGCAGTGGTCATTGTTTGGACAGTTTAAAGGAAGAGTTCAGATCTTTAGATCAGTAAAAATGCTCCTGTTACATTAAGTTGGATTAGTGCTGCTGGCATGCAGTGATTTTTAAATATTTCTGTAAACACTCAGTTGGATTGAGGTTTTATTGGACCATTTTAGGTCATTTCACTGTTTGTCCATAATCCCGGAGCATTTCTTTAAAGTTTAGGGGCCATACTGGCAGGTGGACCTCCATTCAGGACCAATAACAATTTTGCCTAATCAATTTATTTGAATTTGTTAAATATCCTTATCTTTATCCATTGATATCTAAGCAACTGTAGTTTGGAGAAATAGAATTTAATTCTGACTGGATCGATGAGCTCAAGTGCGACCAAGATCAAAGTGGATTGCTGTGGTCTTAAAACACCTCCAGTTTTTAAAGTTTGATTGTGATTCATGGAAATGTGACTTTATAAACATTTACACCACCATAAGTTTTGCATTACTCTGCTGTTTATGAAAATATATCAAGGTATTCTTGGAAGTTTACAAGGCTACATAGAAAATGCTGCTGCCAGAGTCTTAACTGGAGTTAGTAGGAGAGATCATATTTCTCCAGTTTTAGTTTCTCTCCATTGACTCCCTGTCAAATCTAGAATAGAATTCAAAATCCTACTTCTAACCTACAAAGCTCGCAACAGCCTAGCTCCATCTTATATTACAGATCTTATTGTTCCATATTTTCCTAACAGAGCACTTCACTCTCAGGCTGCAGGTTTACTTGTGGTTCCTAGAATTTACAAAAACAGAATGGGAGGCAGATCTTTCAGTTATCAGGCTCCTCTCTTGTGGAACCAACTTCCAATCTCTGTCCGTGAGGCTGACACATTATCCAGTTTTAAGACTGGGCTTAAGACTTTCTTTTGCTAAATCCTATAGTTAGGGGCAGCTTAGGTTTCCTGAGCTGTCCCTTAGTTATGCTGCTATAGGCTTAGACTGCTGGAGGACAAATTGACCACATTTTTCACTCTGCTATTGTCTTTACTTACTCTGCTCAACCCGTTTTGTATTTGTAATTATTTTTCTATCCTTAACTGTTTTTTTTTTTTTTTTGTTTTTC
>NC_056510.1:22545525-22570915 GCF_014905685.2 Nematolebias whitei
AATTATTTTTCTATCCTTAACTGTTTTTTTTTTTTTTTTTGTCTTTCAGGTAGACCTGGACCTATGCCTGGACCTACCATTCTGTGTTCGTCTGTCTCTCCTTCCTGTCCTCTCAAACCAGCCAGTCAAAGCAGATGGCCGCTTGTCCTGAGCCTGGTTCTGCTGGAGGTTTCTTCCTGTTTAAAAGGGAGTTTTTCCTTTCCACTGTTGCCACTGTGCTTGCTCAGGATGGGAGACTGCGACGAAGACAAGATTCAACTTGTCTGCTGGATTCCTTAGACAGAGAACTTTGCTAATTGGCTTTTTCATGTATGTTAATGTTTCTGTAAAGTGCCCTGAGGCAACTTTGTTGTGATTTGGCATTATATAAAAAAAACAGAATTGAAAATACTACTACCATAAAATTCCAAGTAAACAACAGTGTAATGCAAAATTGACAACAATTTAAGATACTGGTAATAATAAGTCAGATGCCAACATTAAACAAAGAACTGCACTGCCATTTTAGGGGGCAGACAAAGTATTGGGGGGGGGGGGGTATGTAAAAATAAGAACTTTGGAATACACCAAGTTTGCACATTCTTGTTTACTGGCTAGAAAATACTGTTTAAACTTTGTTTGAACTTGTCTTAGAGAGGCACAGACATGGATGGCTGCATATCCAAGTAGCTTGCTTGTACTCATCATGGTTTTGCGGATTCTACCAACCAAGAACCCTTCTGTGTGTAAAGAAGACCTCATGCAAGATTTAAATTATGTCTATATTAAAAGGTGAATGAGCATTACTTTGGTGTATATTATGTAATGTGAAAAAAGCACTACACAAGGGTAAAAACAAACATTAGCCAATTCCCCAACCAACTGAATAATAACCCTTCTTGCGAAGGGAAAAGTTGGGGAGGAGGAAAATTTTGAATGGGTACATTTTAGCTTTTTTTTTTTTGGTAAATGGTAATAAATAAGCCAAACAAATAAACTACTGTATATATTTTTTTTCTGATCCAACATCATTTAACAATTTGACATTTTTGAAAGCAGTATTTTCCAAATCTATATCTGAAAGCAAACCCTGAAAATAAAAAGCCTGCTGTAGAGTAAGCAGCTGTTGTCACCAACCAAGCACTCATTGTTCTCCATGGGACTCCAGCCAGCCAGAGAAGGAGCCCATCGCTCTCTGTGTGACAGTTAAAACTATACCTACAACACACACAGCCTGGTGTTCGGACATCTTGAGGTCTCATGCCTGCATATGTAACTAGCTTTTCTACTGCACTTCAAAATCCACATGTCTATCATGAGCGGGACCATTGATTGGTCTGTCAAGCTGTGCCCATCTAAAAAGAGCCACTTTGAGTGCTGTGCTTTTGTAGACAACATGGTGGGTTGTCCTTTTACTTTTACTTGTGTTAATTTCTTTATCCAGCTTAATGGAGAGTCACACAGAAGCTCACCACTGGGCACAAGCATTAAACACACAACGCCAGGAGGTGAATGTACAAAAATAAACACGACTCAAGACAAGTTTTCCTATAAAAACATCTTTAGAAAAAGTTTGCTTATCAGTACTTTCACTTCATCTCAGCTGCATTTTTAGTGTTTTAAACTGTTTTTCATTTGTGTAGTGAGTTATCTATGCATTTATATGCATTTGTTTCCAGTTTATAAAACTGGAACTGATAGTGATCTTCAAAAAAAGTCATAATTTCAGTTAAGACAAAAATTTTCTCCATTATTGATTAAAATTAAATGGTCTTGCAAATCATTGCATTTTGTTTATGCTGACTTTTTTTACAATGTCTCAACAACTGAGTATTAGCAAAACGGTGCAATTTTTTTGCACTCCCACCTCTTAGACAAAAAGCAACCATGTACTGTAGGTCCAGTTCCCCTGTAGGTTTCTTCCAGGTGTTCATCTCTATAACATGTTCATGTTCTGCATTGGTGTGAGGATATGTCACTGTTTTTTCTTTGTTTGTGTTTAGTTTCTGTACGGGGTTTACCCTGCTCCTAGCTTCATGTCATTTAGAAGAGACTCAAGTCCTCCACATTATTAAACCATGTGTATAACTAATCGCTAAAAAACAGACAGGGAACAGAAATGCTAAATAGAGAAACAGAAAGTATCATAATTGCAGTCACAAGCCTGTTTAGAAACGCAGACACTGTGCAGGTAAAGTTCAAGGTTAAAGGTCGTTTAATATCATTCGCATCACATGTGGTACATAAGGTGGAACAAAATTGTGTACCCAAGGTCCCAGTTACACCCAAAAATAGCAAAATACATTTATAAAGTACAAAAAGAAACAGTATATAAGGATCTAAGATATATATACGCTAAACATTAACGATGTAAAGTAAAATGGTGTACGAAATAGCAGCCTGAACATGAGTCTGTAGTGAGCAGATGGGTATGAATACAGCAGCTTAAAGGCAAAAAAATCAGCAGCATGGATAATCAGTAGCACAGATAAGTCCCATATCACCAATCAAACCCACCAATCACCAATTAAAGTGGCATTACAGTGATTTTCTTTTTTTTACATTGATTTTCCTGGTTAGGGATTTAGGAGTCTAACAGCTTCAGGGTAGAAGCTGTTCCTCATTCGAGTAGTTCTATACTTAACGCCCCTCAACCTCCTGTCTGAGGGAAGTGGGGCAAAAATTGAGTGTGCTGGGTGTGTGGAGTCTTTCATGATGCAGGTGGCTCTCTTTCTGCATCTACAGATGTAGATGACTGTGATGGTGGGGAGGCTGACTCCAACAGACTTCTGTGCAGCCTTCACCACTTTCTGCAAAGCTTTTGTTTCTGCAGCTGTGCAGCCTCCATGCCACACGTTGATACTGGAGCACAGGATGCTCTCCACTGCACACCTGTAGAAGGAGGTGAGGACTGAGCTTCCCAGACCAGCTCGCCTCAGCTGCCTGAGGAAGTAGAGTCACTGATGCGCTTTCTTGATCAGGCTGGTAGTGTTGCCGCAGCTGAGGTTGTCATTCAGGTGCACACCCAAGTACTTGTAACTGGAGACCACTTCCATCGCAGATCCTCCTATGTTCAGAGGGGTGTAAGTGTGTTTGATCCTTATGAAATCCACAATAATCTCCTTTGTCTTTGTCACATTGATCTGGAGGTTGCCAGTGGTGGGATGTAACTAAGTACAAACACTTCGTTACTGTACTTAAGTTCATTTTTCTTGTATCTGTACTTTACTTAAGTAGAGTTTACCGTGGGTACTTTCTACTTTTACTCCACTACGTTTTACATTAAGTATCTGTACTTTCTACTACACTACATTTCTATACTGCGTTGTGTTACAAGTTACATTCTCGTTACTTTTTTTGATTTGTTTGTTAGTTAGTTTGAAAGTAACTAATGGTGAGAGGGGAGTTAGTCCATTAAATCACTGCAAAGTGGACAGGTAACGTTAGACCCACCTTCAAGAAGAACTGGACCAATGACATATATTCTAGTATATACACGTCATTGAGCTGGGTGCATCCACAACACCACTAACACACCCAAAATGAATTACACCTCGTAGAGTCAGCCAGAAGATATGCACCACCCATGGTCTTATTGAAAGACTATTGAAAGAATATTGAAAGATTATTGAAAGACTGCTCAGTACAGCAGGACAGATTCTCTCTCCCAAAAGAATCAGACTGGACTCAAAAATCTTTGAAAACCAACTTCTTCTGAACTTGAACAAGAAATTATTGCTGCAATATTAAAATGTGTCAGTTCATGGAATGTTAGGAGACAAGAGAGGTCTCCAAATGGCTCGACGCTTGGGTCCAGGTTTTGAAACTGGTGTCAGGAAGTTAAAATATTGTTCACTATTGACCCAGTACAAGGTTGACTAGACAGCATTTTACCTAGAGTTATGACTAACTGGAGTTGAAATGATCAGATATTCCTTTGTTAGGTCTAATGCTCCTTTTTTCAGGCAGACAACTTTTACTTAAATGTGTTTACTTCATTTAAAATGACACACTGGTTTTGATTTGTGTTAAATAAAAACTTTCAAAAGGTATAATCATTCCTCTTTCATATTTTGCTTAATGTAATTTACCTCTGCATGTCATCCCTGAAATTCTGATTCACAGAATCACAAGTCCAAGTGTGAACTGGTCACAGAGTAAACACAATAAAAACATGTATTATCTGCCGCATTCATCATTAAAATGGCTCAACACTATTAATGTATTACAGAAATTATACATACGGTAGGGACACTTAATGCTATTGTAGACCACTGCGTTAGGTAATACATTCAACATGTACTTTTACTTTAATACTTTAAGTATTTTTAAAAGCAAGTACTTATTTACTTTTACTTAAGTAAAACTGTTAATGTGGTACTTCTACTTTTACTAGAGTACATTTTTGTCTGTTTATTTGTACTTTTACTTAAGTACAGTGTTTGAGTACTTTCTCCACCACTGGAGGTTGCTCTTCTTGCACCAGCTCTCCAGGTGTTCCAACTCCTGCCTGTAGCTGGACTCATCATTGTTTGCAGACAATACAGTGGTGGTGGGATGCATCACACACTTTACAATATGACAGCCTGGATGATTAGGTGCACAATCATACATGAGCAGAGTGAACAGGAGGGGGCTCAACACACAGCCCTGAGGGGATCCAGCGTTGAGGGTTATGGTGGAGGAGGAGAAGTTGTGGATCCTCACCAACTGCGATCTGTTTGTTAAGAAATCTGACCCCGTTGCAAAGGGAGGGCTTTAGTCCTAGTGTGAGTAGTTTGTCCATCAGGGTCTGGGGAATCAAGATGTTGAAGGTGGATGTGAAGGCCACAAAGAGCATACAGATGTATGAGTCCTTCTGCTTTAGGTGGGTGAGAGGAGTATGGACCACAGAGGAGATCACTGTTGATCGATTTTTGCAGTATGCATGCTGGTGAGGGTCCTCGCTGATGTCGATGGTAGCTTTGATGTGGGTCATGACCAGTCTTTCAAAGCATTTAACGACTATCGGGGTGAGGGCTACTGGCTGGTAATCATTCAGACCAGTCACTGTAGAGCTCTTAGGAACTGGGATGATAGTTGTGGTCTTCAGGCATGTGGGAACTGTTGCCAGGGTGAGGGAGAAGTTAAAGATGTTGGCCAGCACCTCACAGAGCTGATCGGCGCAGTCTTTCAGCATCTTCCCCGGGATGTTGTTTGGGTCAGTTGCTTTGTGAAGATTTATATTCCTGAAGGTACTCCTTTCTTCAGCTGAGGTCACGCTGAGGAAACTCCTCTTCCGGTGGTGAGGTGAGTCTGGTACTGGATGGTCTATTTGGGTCTTCAAAGTAGGCATAGAACCTGTTAAGCGCATCAGGTAGTGATGGGTCCTTAGGGCAGTGTGCACCTCTGCTTTTATAGTCTGTAATGCACTTAATGTCCTTCCACATGCTCCATGGGTCTTGTAAGGAGAAATGTCCTTGGATCTTCAGTGAGTATGTGGCTTAGTAAGATCTAAATTCACAATTGAACATAGTCATGTTCTATGGCTTTATAACAATGGTGTGGAGAGATATGTTAGTCATCGCATGAACTAATAAACAGAAATGATTAGTCTTCATACGTCTGAAATGCTGTGCAAATATTGTCCAATTTGTTGAATTATATGAATAATTAATAACTTGTGATTTCCCTTTGAATGACCTCAGTTTAGTGAAGCAGTTAAATTGTAGTATGAATTGAATCAGGATCGAAGTGGATCTCTGCTGCCCTCCAACAACTTCAGTCTCCCAATGCAATTCATGGGAATTGGACAATTTTAAAAACTTTAAAGTGCCTGTGACATGCATATCCTACAAATATAAAAGAACAGAAGAAAACAACTTTATATTTAAGAAATTTAGCATAAAAAACACGATTTTATCCATTTTGTCACATAACTGGTATATCTTCTTCTGAACTTGGCCCGACCAATATGAAACAGGAAGTGAAATCCAAGAAGGAACTATTTAAAAAAGGGGAACTCCTTGGTCTTTGTTTATTGAAAGAACATTATTTGAACTCTGACTCCTCTTTATCTCTCCCTCTCTTTCTCTATCTATCTATCTCGTTCTGATAGTGACTCAAAATACTCTTAAGAAACCAGATTCTTGTCTATTGTGTGTGTGTTGTTAGCCACTGTAGCATTGCTCTGTTCACGTGCAGGCTTTTCTGTTTGTCATCACTTCCTATCGCTGTGCATGCAATTATCTTTACAACAGTTCATCCCAGTGGCGTGAATGTTTATTGCAAAATCTTGTTAATTATATTTTTCACAAAATGCATACATATGTATTACAAACATTTGATGTCACAAGCACTTTAACAATGCTGATAACGTCACTATACAAGTTTGACATAGAATTGTATGGTGTTTGCAGAAGCAAATAGCGGCAGCAGCAAGCTGTAGCACTTCCAGTGCAGCCTGGGACATTTTCAACAGGAATATCAGTGCACCATAATTTCGCTGGAAAAACATACAAATTCATAATAAGCATCTATTAAAAGGTTTTTAAAATAGTGTTAACATAAACCGTGAACTATTCAATCTCAAAAACCTCAATTTAATTTTTTGAAACATTTCTTCTTTTGACTGCTCCCTTCTTCAAGGGTTGCCACAGTGAACTAACTCACAAAAACTTGGCAAATGCTATTACGATGGATGCTCTTCCTGACAACCACAGACCATTGAGCTACCACAGCCCTCTGTGTGGAACAGAGAGCTGCCATCTAGGATGTCCAGTGGAGCAGATCGTGGAGGTTAAGGGTCTTGCTCAAGGGCCCAGAGTGGGGCAAACGAGGGTAGAAGCAGGTGTAGACCAACCTTTCCCACCCACATTTTGATGTTGTCGGTCCAGCAGATCAAATCCGCAAACCTTCCAATTGCAGACTCGCCTTCTCTAATCTCTACCTCACCACCCCTCTAAATTTAATTTCTTCAAACTGATGTAATCTAAGTTGCAGTCTGCAACAGGTAAACTAATATGTTTTCATAACTTCACCACAGAACCCACTTTGAAAGATTTGAACTTTTCCTTTTAGTGTCAAACTGAAAATCAGGGGCATGCATATGGCATTGTTATTTCTACAGGGTCAATATTTTCCCCTTGTAAATCTTGGGTAAGTAAGCAGACAAGCGGACGATACAAACACAGTGTTTGATTCATACAGCTACACTGGGCCTCTGAGATGTTGTAGATATTTCTGGGTGGATGGCCTTGGCAAAGCCCAATCCATGCTCTGTTATTATGACGAATGACTGTAGAGTCAGGAATATGTGTGGGCTGCATAACCCATAGGAGCTACTGTACACTCATCAAAGTCCGCACAAGGAGATGAATATATACACACACTGACTCTGTGTAGGTGGGACTCCAGAGCCAGGTGCTAAATGCATGATAAAGGGCGTCCAAGTGCACCAAGAGCTTTGTATTGTTATGAAATTTATGTACTTTGAAGCAATACTGAGACCAACATTAATTACTTTGGAAACACAGAGTCTGTGAAAATTATGTTGAGAAAAAAGCATCTGTTGACATCCTCTGCTCAAAACCCAATAGTCACACAAAGTTCAATTTACTCTATCATACAATACCATCCATCCACTCTCTTTACCTGCTTCTTCCTTTTCAGTTTGCAGGGGTCACTGGTGCCCATATCCAGCAGTCACTTTGCGAGAGGTGGAGGACACCCTGGACAAGACTCCAGTCCATCACAGGGGCACAAAAGGTCCATCACAATGAGACAAACAACCATTCACTCACTCTCACCTAGGGACAATTTAGAGTTACCAATCAGTCTAACATGTATGTTTTTTCATCTGTAGGAGGAAACCAGAGTACCCGGAGACAACCCAAGCATGCACGAAGAGCACATGCAAACTCCACCCAGAAAGGTCCCTGGCCAGGATTTGATCCGGCGACCTTCTCGTTGAGAGGCAACAGCTCTACCAACTGAGCCACCGCCTTATCATACAATTTAAAAAGTAAAATAAAATACTCAAAACAACATCTCAGACATCTCAAATAAGTTGCCAGTGGAGACCTTCTGCTGACACACAGGCATTGAACCTACACATCCTTCTTGACTGACTACAATATTTACAGTGGAAGCAAACCTCGAGAGAAACACACAGTGCCTGGAGTCATGAATCTAAGTGCTGCTGGAAACTCCATGTCCCCCTCCATGGAGAAAAATGGGGTTTTCAACAGACAGTCACTGCTTTGACAGTATGTGATTAAAATAAGAGGAACAGAACAGAAAGAGACTGCCACATGGTAAATTACATTATTTATCACTCGGTTTTTAATCAGAAGAGGATATATTTAAAGAGACAAGTGTGAAAGCCAATGTTTTGACATTACAGTAGTCCCTCGTTTATCACGGGGGACCCGTACCCTGAAGCCCTGTGATAAGTGAAAAACCATTAAGTAGGAATAGTAGTAGAAGTAGTGGTTTATTTTAGTATATATTAGGGGTGTAACGGTACATGTGGGTGTACTGAACCGTTTTGGTACGCCACGTTCGGTTCAGTCCACGTGCATACCGTTTCGGTTAAGTTTTCACTCATTAAATGTTATTAACGAGAGATTATGCGCTGCGGAACTAAAATTCCTAAGCGTGTTTCAACACGGCGCTATTATCTTGCAGCACGCTAGCATTAGCAGCCTAGCATCTCGTTGTAGTCTCCTGTTTGGGAACATTATGGCTTTCTTGTTAAAAGACAAGTGCACAAATCCAAATTGTGTCGACGTTGTTTCACGGAGATTGGATCTGCAGCAGACAACACGTCTAACTTGTTAACGCACTTAAACAGTGCAAAAAAACAACTCTTATTAAACAGTGGCTTCATCTTAATTTTTTTGTTTTTAAACGAAGGAAAGACAGAATGCATCTTCTTTGGTGATGATGCTCCCTGTAACTTTGGTGCTCTGACATCCAAGTGCAGATCCACAGTTAAAATCTTGGGAGTGACATTTGATAAGGACAAAGTTTGATAAACAAATATCCTCTGTAGTCAAGGCCTGTTTTTATCAGTTATGTCTTTTATCCAAAGTTAAGCCTTTTTTAAATCGTTCTGACTTGGAAAAGGCCATCCATGCTTTTATAACTTCAAGGCTCGACTACTGCAATTCCCTATATGCAGGAATCTCCCAATCCTCCATTAGACGCCTGCAATTGGTCCAAAATGCTGCAGCTCGACTTTTAACCAACACCTCCATACGTGAGCACATCACCCCCGTTTTATTTTCTCTCCACTGGCTTCCAGTCGAATTTAGAATTAAATTTAAAATTTTATTATTCACTTTTAAAGCTCTCAATAGTCTTGCCTCACTATATTTGACTAATCTTGTAGCTGTCTGTGAATATAGGAGAACACTGAGATCATCTAATACATTTCTACTCTCTGTCCCAAAATCCAACTACAAACGATGGGGTGACCGGGCCTTTTCGGTTGTCGCACCCAGACTCTGGAACCAGCTACCTCTGGACTTGCGCTCCATCACTGACATGGAGCATTTTAAATCTAATCTTAAAACCTTTTTATTCAGGCAGGCTTTTAATACCTAGTAGGTCTTTGACAATCTTGCTATGTTTTAATTGTAATTGTTTTTGTTTTTAACTGACTGATTTTTTATTCTTGTTTGTTTTTAACTTCTGTACTGTGCAGCACTTTGTGCACCTTTTGGCTGCTGGAAAGGGCTCTATAAATAAAGTTTGATTGATTGATTGACTTGAAACGACATCATCCAAACGTGAACATCTCTTATACAAGCAAGAAAAACAGCTTGTTGCAAAGAGCAATAACAGCAGCATTTAAACAACATTTAGTCAGGTAATTCAGATCAGTCCAAAGCATTAACACAAGCTTTTTTAAAGCCCTTGATCTACGTCCGAATAATGTTGATGCACCGACTTTAAAGTTCTTGAGCCCCGCTAGGACATCACATCACGTCAACACTTCAGCCAAAAAGTTGTAGCATCACTTTATGAAAAAGCTAAAACTGATAATGTCAACAAGCCCTGGACCAGATTAAAGCTCTGCCCTGATGATGAACAAGAGCATATTTAACCACCTCATAACAACCATTCAAGAAGAGGTATTGTTCTTTTATTATTATTATCATTATCTAATTAACTTTTAAAATCTTAATCTTATTAACTTTTTTTTTTTTTTTTACCTCTTTGTGTTTTATTTCAAGTCTGGGACAGAGACAGAAGCTGAGTCTTCCTCTTCAGGGAAATCCACCAGAGATCACCTCCAGCTAAGAAGTCTGTGATGACTGAACTCTGAACTTTTCCAAGAACAGGTGGGAGCAGGTCCAAGAAGAGGTTGTGAGTAATGAGGCTAAATACAGCTACACTGCAAAATGAGCAAAGCTCTACCTCTTTATTCTTGCTACTGTTAGTGAGAGGATTTTCTCCACCGCTGGAGATATTCACTGCAACTAGATCTGAGCTTTTGGCAGAAAATCTGAACAAGTTGGTCTTTTTGGACAAAAACTTCAAACTTGATTAGTTAGATTGTAAAAAGTCTGTTGCTGCTTATTGTTCTGGCTGTTATTGTATTTATTAAGATTTTCATTATTGTTAGTATAGTTTATTTATTGTAAAGAGTGTTGTTTATTTAAAATGTCATGTCATGATTTCAGCTCTCTGCCTCCGGCTGCTCTCTGCCACCACTCTCGGCCACGCCCACTTCTCTGCTGCAGAACGGAGGAAGCTTCTCCGTAGCTGTGGGCTGCACACAGACCTGTGCACCTGTACAGTAGGTGCTAAATAATTAAAAATAAACTATTTAAAATAAATATTCCATGCCAATTATCCATCAATCAGTCAATTGTGTGTCATGTCCACTCTTATTTTGAAAAATCGTGATAGAGTGAGTCCATGCAAAATGAACGACAATGTAGCGAGGGACTACTGTAATGTTTTTGTACAAAAAAAAGCACAGAAAAAGAAACCGTCCAGATGACCTGACTGAAAACTGTTGGATTTTGTGTGTGTTTTTGTATTTATTATTGTCCAGCTGTTCAAGTTTGTTTTAGAAAAAGGACATAATTTTATTAAAATTATACAACAATTAAGCCAAATCTTCTGATGGTAACAGAAAATCAAACAAGTTACCTATTATTAGGATAGTTTAGTGTTATGTGTGTGCGCGTATGCGTCTGTCCATTTTTCTGTTAGCAAAATATATCATGAACCAGTGGATAAATAGTAACGAAACACCCAGAAAGTAATCACTGTATGTATATCTTCAACTATTTAACGTTTGAAACAAAATCCTATTCAAGATGGCCACCACAGCTAATCCTCGTTAGCAAACACAAAATTAGCTATAGCCTGGTCAGATTTACAGATACTTAAATAAAAAAAGTTGGGTGTGGTAGTAGCTGAGGCTAATCCAAACAGATCATGCAAGCTCTTTGAAACCTTTGACATGCAAGGCATCAAGTTGCATGTATTCCTTCAAGGAATGCTAGTCTTTATTTGTGAAAATGCATTTTCACATTTGATTCATAAGTATCTTCTTATAAATTAAAGATAGTGAGAGGGAAAAGTCAAAAGGATACATCACATATTCTTGAGTTGTGACAAGAAGTGGTGGACAAGATCTCTAAATAACAATGTTTTGCACATTGTGAGGTGTATAAAATGAGTATGTTGTGAGCATCAAGTATGTATTTACTGGAACAATTTAGTCATCTGCTTTTAATTCACTGGGAGTTTACTTTATCTCACACTGCCCTGATACTCGAGTCACAGCAGTTTGTGCCCTTCCACACCCATCCAGAAAAATCTTTGTGTTTAAGTATCAGGAGAGAAGGAAGGCAGCATGGCTATGGCAAAAAAGGCAGACAGCTCAATTTGGTTCCCGCGCTTTCAAAAATAGCAAAGTAATAGAAAACTTGTCTGAGAAAAACAGCTCTAGATCTTTCATTTGGCTTGGTTTGAGTTTCATGAGAACATTGAACACACATGGATATTTGAAAAATAAAAAATAAAAATAAATAAAACCCTGCCTTTAATGCAAGTGTAGCTGCACCCTGAATATGTTGTCACCTGAACTGTCAGCTCCTGCTAACAGCTTTTAGTGCAGCTGCCCAGTAAATAAACACATAATGTTTGCTAGATTAAAATTTAGTCAATTTTTTTGTGCAAAAGAAAAATTACATTTGAATTTGCACTCTATCATTTTATGAATTATAAAGTAAAATTTGACAATAGTGCAGTAATAGCTGATTTTAAAATACTACACTCTATATCATGTCAAAGACTTGAAAATATTGTTTTTGTGTTTTATTGCCCAGAATTGCTGACAGCACAAGATATATTAAACTCTGACGTTTTGCTGTTTTTGTATGGCACATACCTAGGCCTGAATTATGATCAAAACACTCAAAAATGTCATCTTTTACACGATAAAACCTTCCTCCAAAATCTTTGTTTTGTTGTTAATTTTATTATATCCTATAAAAAGTAGTGTAAAACACAGGGAGGCATGAGGGAGCATAAGGAGGTCTGAGAGGTTTTCAGTAGTGAGGTGGTGACAAGGGACGGTTTAAATAACAGAGTGAGGGTGAAAGTGGGAACACCTGGGCTGAACACTGATTGGGCACAGGTGAGGGAGGCAGGCTGACTGGAAAAACACAGAGGAAGCTGAATGAGAGTGAAGAAACATTGGGAATCAAAACAAGACCTAAACCAGATTACTCAAATAAAACCTAAACACTGAAATACACATTTTTCAAATTTTGTATTACATTTTGTATATATATATTTTTTTTTTTTTTTCTTCCAATTTTGTTCATAATTCCTATAATTAGGGTTGACTTGTTATGCTGCCTTAATCTTAGACTTCTAAACGACAAATTGACCTCATTTCCTTAAATAAGTTGTTAAAACTGAATAGTTTTCATTTGGTACTATTTCTAGTTTAACATGTGATTCTCGACCTGCCATTGTGTATCTGTTCCTCTCAAACCCAGCTGGTCGAAGCAGATGGCCGCTTGTCCTGAGCCTGGTTCTGCAAAAAGTTTCTTCCTCATGAGGGAGTTTTTTCTTTCCACTGTCGCCTTCATGCTTGCTTAAGATGAGAGTTCTGTGATGGAGTTAAACTCAAAGCAGTCTGCTCCTCGGATAAATAATGTTAAATTATTATTTTTATACATGGATGTGTCTGTTCAGTGCCCTGAGATGACTTATGTTGTGACTTGGTGCTAAATAAATAAACTGAATTGAATTGAATTTAACTGAAAAACACAAAAGATTTGAACTGAACAGGAAAACACAACAGAACCCATAAATAATCCATGAAATCAGTGGTGGTTTCTGATATGGCGATATATGCAGCTGCCCAGGGCAGCATCTTGTCAAGGGCGGCACAGGCACCTGCCCACAAATTTAATTTGTGTGTCCTCAAGTGCAATAGTGTAAATTGTCTTATTCATAAATGGTTCAGACCTTCCTTGACAGTTGTGCAGATACATTTGTGGCTTGATAAAAGTACAATTGTGGTACAGATTTTCAAGTGTTCTACTGGTGCAATTTAGTAATGCCTTATTTTAACTGTTTATTTTGTACAGTCATTACTTTTTGTATTTGTATTGTGTACTTTTACATTAGTGGTATACAATTTTGTATGTGCTTTACTCTGTGCGTTTATTTTATTATTTTAGTTTCTTCAATTTTAAGTTTTTTTGAATAAAATATTCAAAGACATTTTGAGTGTGTCTGTGATGGTACAAGGTAATCTAAATGAAATGTCATGACGGAGCGTGACCACGTCCTCAAGGGTGGGGTGTGTGTGGGGCGGGGGAGTGGGGGGAGTTGGGTGATTCAGGTTCAGGGGAGGGGAGCACCAGAGGGATTGTTCGCCCAGGGCACCAAAAAGGCTAGGACTGCCCCTGCATGAAAATAATACTAAAACAAACTACAAATACATGTAAAATCACAGAAAAGTACAGATTTTTTTTATGTATGACTTTACTTTCAGCCGTGGTTGTTTTTTAGAGCAGAAATAAAGAAATGCAGAGTAGTAATTTCTCATGTAAGATACAATAAAATTAATTTGCAGCTCTTTTCCTCTGAGAAGGGTTACGTTTAGTTTTGTCATTTTCTTGAAGATAAAGAATCCGTAATCCTTAAAAGGTTTTCAGTGAGCTACAAAGATATTATTTGGCAGCCTTAATCAATTCTAATATTTCATTACAATTCTGAGAAACAGCTACACCTTACAGGTTTCACTTGCAGCACTTCAATACGCTGCCGTTATCTGAACAGTCTCACGGGTCCAGAAAGATTGATGCTTTTCTCCATAACTGAGGATGTTTGAATGGGCAAAGAAAGGTTTTGCAGCCTGACTAACTTCCCTCCCAAAGAAAACTCAAAATGCATGGTGGTCAAAACAGTAACAATAGGTTTAAAAGTTGCACACAGTTCAAAACCACCAAACAGCCTTAATAATGTGGAGTTTGTCTCGGTGTTGTCAGTCTGCTGTGCAAGAAGCCATGTTTGACTAATCCAACTGGAATTTTCTCAGCACTAAAACAATTAATGAGATTTCAACAACTCATCTCCAATGGAGGGAGGTCAAGGAAAAACTTCAGTCATTGCTTACAAATAAAAAAAAAAACAAGTTTTAGTGCTTTGATTTTACTTTTTGCAGCACACTGCACTATGTTGGCTGACCATTCTAACACTTACAAAGAAACAGAATTAGATAGTCATTTCTGAGCATAAAATATTGAGAACATAAACACCTACCATCAAATCGTTTATGTCTGGAGACGAAGGTGGTTCGCAGTGCATGACTTGTTTCATCAAGCAGATTCTCAAAGTCCTGTTTACTCTGTTGGCCAAATTTGTCTTCCATTTCTTGGGTGCAACATGTGTTTCCCTGAGGACATACACGCAGATGTTCCCCTGCAAAAAATAAAAATAAAAATGTTGTGTCCACAACAAACCAGACAGACTTAATAATATAACATGCAGCTATAGGTAAATGTCAACAGTGATCAAAATACTGTCAGAAAAAAAGAAAGTTTTGGAAAATTCATAGGAGGCTATGCAATAACAAACAGCAGATAAAAATTAAAAGGCATTTGGTTGGATTTTCTTATTTAATATAATTTATTTCATTGTGGCAGGTGATAATGTAACTGCCTGTATGTGCAAATGTTTATTTGTATGTCTCTTAGTTTCAATCATGAGATATTTTCTATCTAAAAAATAATCCTTGGATGCACATCTACAACTGATTTAAGTTTTTGAGTCAACCCAAAACAGGATGGCCTATTTGGCCCTCTACATTTGTAAAAACTATGATTGACCCCTCAGTAAATTATGTTAGGAAACTATAATAAAGAAAAAGTATATTGATCCAACCTAACGATGCATTTATGCCTCTCAGAAATGTTTCTACCTGGCAAATATGGTAATGAATGTGAAACTTATATTTCATTTTTGTAAAGCTCATTTGACTGTGTATTAAGTGGGACTGATGGTGTGGAGGTTTAAGGAGGTAAGCCTGCAACCAGGGGAAGGCCACCTGTTCAAATCCCCTGAACATTACATGTGGGTGAGAAAGGTGAAGCAACCACACCTTTCTCAATCCTTCAGCAAGGCCCTTAGTGCCCCCATTAGCTCCCTTGGGTGCCCTAGATGGCAGCCGGAAGCTCTGTGGTCAGTGGTTGCATCAGGATGGGTATTGACATTAAAACAATTACCAAATTTTGGTGCGAGTGGGCTTGCTGTGGCGATCCTTAATGAAGGAAGCAGCCGGAAAAAAAAAGAAGTCTTAAACCAACCTTTCCATAAAAAAGGTTCTGCCTGTAGGAAAAGCTAATACCCCTTTTCCATTAGTAACGGTACAGCACGACTAGACTCGCCTTAGCACGGTTCCAAGGCTTTTACGTTAATAACGATACGTAGAACCAGTCCATTTTTTCAGAACCCTTGTCTCTGGGGTACCAACCGGGCCGAGCAGGTACCAAAACATGACGTCATAACACTGTCGGTCACTGATTGGTCAGCGGGCAAAGTCATCGGCTGTTTGAGAAATTTCACAACATTCGATCCGCCATTTGCATTCACCGATGTTCGAACTCGAGGAGCGGCTGGACCTATTTTAAAGATTTTAAAAACAAAAATGACAACATCGTGGTCTAATGCTGAAGTGCAGGTGTTTTTTGTGCTTGGTGGATGATGACAAAATTCAGAACGAGCTAGATGGAGCTCCACCGGAGCCTTGGAGCAACCTCAGACCATGCGGGGCGTCTTCTCCCGGCTCCGAGCTCCGCTAGTCATCACGGAAGATCATACGAGCTGCTGACTCACAGGAAGCCGCTGCCCGGACCCTAGCCTTACGCACTCATAAAGGCTGAACCCCAATCCCGTCAGACGGGCAGACTGAGACAGGTCTGGCACAGAGAGTGGAAACGATTTTTAAAAACGTTTTATGTATATACAAGTATATATATATATATATATATATATATATATATATATATATATATATTTTTTTTTTATCAGTGTAGATTTAAAAAATAAATAAACGGTGCCGGCTTTATCACGAAATCCTGTTGTCACTTTAATGACTATTAAATAATCTGTTAAAGTTAACTGTTCTAGAATTGTGCCGCTCAAGGTGGCTGCATGTTGGAGCAGCTCTGTTACTTTCATTCTGAGATTTTGCTTTTGGAAACTTTAATTCCTGGTTTTCTGGATGTAAATCACATTTTTTGGATGATTGTTTCTTCTGGTATCGGATGCTGTGCAGCTGGAAGGATTTTTACTGAAACTTTTTTAGTTTTGGACATTTGTGATGATGTGTAACCATGGCAACAAGGCAGTTTTCTACAACCAACAGCAGCTGATTAACATCTCAAAAGCTCAAATAATATCTCAACTACAGCCCCAAATCTCAAATGAGTTGAAAAGGAAGTTCTGTGGACACATTCTCATCTACCTGCCAGCTGTGCTCGAGTACCTGACCACTGAGATCCTGGAACTAGCAGGAAACATGGCTCATGACAGCAGAAGGACGGGATCGTCCCTCTACACCTACAGTTGGCTGTCCGCAGTGACGAGGAGCTCAGCAGACTGCTGGGAGGAGTGGCCATCGCTCTGGGAGGAGTTCTGCCTGGCATTCGGGCGGTTCTACAGCCCGGGGGAACCGAGAGGCCAGCAGAGTCTGGGTGGACGTATCGGACGGCATCTGCAGCCAGTTTCTTAGGATCCACTGTGGGATGGACCTTTACAAGAGATCCTTCTGCCTACAGCCATCAGTATCTATAACATCTCAATGAAATGATAACGAGTTACAACAACAAATAATTTCCCTTTGGGATTAATAAAGTATTTTTGAATTTGAACTCAGCTGAAAAAAATCATAAAAATACACAAAATAATTGGCTCTCTCAGGAATATTTCCCTCGAACATGTTTAACGAAGAACTATGAGCTTTAATTCACTTTTATTCTTACCCACAGATGTACTAATCACAAAAGAAGAATTAAACTTTAAAGTAAAGCTAAAAAAAATAAATAAATTGAACAAGAAACAAAACCACAGATCTAAATTGAACAAATAAGTAGACACAATGAGTGCAAATTTTAAATATAATTGTTTTTGTAAAATCTGCTTCATCAGAGATGTAATGGTGAACTAAAGTTTATTAAAAGTTCATTAGCAGGATATATATATATATATATATATATATATATATATATAGTTTAATTTGATAATTGTAATAAGATGTATTCTTTTTAATTTACCAGAAACTTCAAAATGAATTCTCACCCTGTACTGAAACCCGTTTCAAGGTCTTACCACCAGAATTACCACCACCAGCTGGTAAGACACGTGACGTCAATTTGAACCTTGCCCACTAGAACCGGTACTGAAAGCAAAATGGAAACACAATGTGTACCGCGCCGAGTACAACCGTGCTATACCGGTACTAAAGGTACTAATGGCAAAGGGGCATAAGACTCATTTTCATCATACTTTTAGAGAGTTAAACATTGTTCTTGACATACACATAAAAATGGCCTCCTTGTTGTGAAATTAGCAGTTGACTTTTGTGGAACACCCTTTTTCTGATAGTCTTACTAGAACTTGACTGTAGTCAGTGATGTTCACTAGTTCGTTAGAAAAATAAATACATATGAAAAAAAACAAAAAAAAAAAAAAAAACCACCATTATTGATGCAGCTACACTGGCCTAAAGCTGGCATGACCATTCAGGTGAGACTAATTAGGTTTCCTAAATTTGCTCTCCACTTTCATAACTGTCTAGAGAACATATTTAAAAATAGTATCACAAAGGATGTAAAATAATATGCTGATATTTACTCGAGTTAGTTTTATTTTTGCCTAAAAATACCTGAAGAAATGTCAATGTGCCAAAGCGTGATTGTTTCTGTAAAGACTTCATGCTCCAACTAAAACCATGGGTTTGTAACTTTCAAATGTTAGTTTTAAGACACTTTTATTTAAAATCTACTTTTATGAATAACTGTGTGCTGTGTAAAAAGAAAATATGTAGCATTAAAATATAAAAAAAGCGAAAAAAGGAGTATATTGCAAGAGTTTCAGGCCAGAACCAAATGGCTTTTAGGTATCAAGAAATTTCAAATTATTGCCAACAAATCTGAAAATTGCTTATTTTGTTGTTGCTTATTTCAAGCACAAGCACCTTTTCAAAACCTCTAATAATTTAATGTTGAGTTTGTTTTTTTGGTACAAAAACTGTAATATCAAAACCATTGGGTAAACTCTGAAAACGTTCAACACTGAAGAGCTTCTGTTAAAAGTACTAAATGAAAAGTGTATTTTTTTTTTTTTGAAGAATCTCTAATCTGTTGGAAACATGACTGGAAAGCTACTTTGTAAACACAAATTACCCAAAACAAAAGTAGTATTATCCACATAAAGCCAAACGACCCTGGCTCGTTAACCAGTCAAATGACATTTAAAGAGTCGGTTTTTACTCCAGTTTCTCTGAACAAATAATGAGCTCTAAATGGACAAGACCTGGCAGCCAAAATATTAATTTGTGTAAACAGGATTTAGAATTTGGTGAATGCATTTTCGTTCCTGAAGTGGTTTAGTAATTAGAAGGGAGGGATTTATCAAAGAAGAAACAAGTGACATTCTTTAACATATCTTTCTCTCACATCATTATTGATGTGACTATATAAATAGTCAAACTAATGAAAACTTTATGACCCATATCATTTCATTTTACCAACCAGCAAGTTTAAAAGGGACACAGATAATGTATTTTTAGTATGTGACAGAATTCATTTAACACCCACAGCCGGCTGCGCTTTGGACAAATTTAGAAATCACTCGAGTTGCATGGTTCTACCTGATCAAATGAGATATAGAGGCACATGCTTCGTGGTGACGGCACTGTTGAAAATGCACTTTTCAGCAGCATCTCCCAATCATCTTTTCAGTTCTGGTGACACTACTATACAACAAAAGTCATATCACTCCCATACTTTTGAAAGTACTAATCATCTGATCCCAATATATTTGGTGTGAGTAGGACTCTACCAGGGCTGCCTGTTGCCTCTGTTCCTAACTTTTATGAAAATAATTTCTCTGTGCAGCTGGGTGGCAGAGAAATTCTGGTTTGCTGGCTGCATAATTTTAGGGCTCCAACAACGAATCAATAAAATCGATAAAAATCGATGATTAAAAGCGTTGGCAACGAATTTCATTATCGACTCGTTGTGTCGCGCGATTATGCGTCTTTCACGGCGCTGCGGAGTCGTTTTGTTCACGGGCAGTTCATTGTCAATGCTGACTGACTGAATAAAGTTTGGAAAAAAAAACCCTCTGCAGCGCAAGTTGAACAGAGCGAGGGGGGAGGAGGAAACAAAGCAGAGGCTGTTTTCAAAGGGAAATAAGTAAATTTTACAAATGACCAATGCAGCGAAAACTGTTCGACCCAAGTCCTCCAGAGAGTGGGAGAACTTCACAAAGATAAAAAATGAGAAGCATGCCGCTTTGAAAATCGCCGACACGACACGGGAGAACCACAGAGATAAACGTAAACATGTCGGAGTCACGAGGAGGAGGAAGGAGCTGCAGCAGATACAACTCGTCTCACTCCTAACTCGTGTGAGTCTCTACAATTTAACACTTTGTTCTGTTTCCAAGAGAGAAAATATAACGTCAGTCTCTCTGGTAGATGAAGCTGCTTGTTTGCCGATTAATGACGGTGATAGAGAACGTGTGTGTTACTTTTTATTTAATTTAATTGGTACAAGCAGTGTTTAAATGAGATTTATAAATAAATCTAACACAAAGATAATAATTTAATGATTAAGCTTCAACTTTTAATTTGCTGGCAAAGTCTGAAGACACTGCAGGTATGGCAGGATGAATTGCATTTAAACAGGAATTAAAGTAATTTATTACATCTACTCAAATGTGTGTAATTAAGTATTTTATATATGTGTGTGTGTGTGTGTGTGTGTGTGTTTAATTGCTCTTTTAGCTACTTTTGCCTGAACCTAACACTGTAAGTGAAACAAGGCATTTCTTGAGTTGCTGTAAATTATGATGTAATACATATTTACGCTCTCATTCCAGGAAACAGCAACAAACAACAACATCCTTCATGACGGACAGACATCATGGACACCACAGCAGCAGCTGTTTTCACTGATAAGATCCTTAAATGATCGTCACTGACATGAGGCCTCTGTCGATGTTTGAAGACGAAGGCTTCACTACAACAATCCACACTTTTAATCCAGGTTACAATAATCCACACTTTTAACCCAGGTTACAATATTCCACACTTTTAATCCAGGTTACACTCTTCCCTCAATGACACGTTTTACAAAGTAGCTACGTATTGTGCAGGTATAAAGATACATTTGTTTATATTTTTGTGTACATTTATTTTTTTAAGCTATTTGACTAACTTTTATTTTTTTATTATTCAATATTTTACTAACAGAATAGTCAAATAGCTATTCATGAATGATATGGTCCTTCTTGTGGTGGCCCTGAGGTGTAAATGAACATTTGGAAAAACATAATTTTGTGTGAAAAAACATAATTAGATTTGAAAAGACAGAATTACATTAAACCAAAGTGGAAGTGGCCGGAATCACATTTGACAAAAACGGAATTACATTTGAAAAAATGGAATTACATTAGAAAAAAAATAGAACTACATTTGAAAAAACAGAATTACAATTGAAAAAAAAAAATCACATTTGAAAAAAATGGAATCATATTTGAAAAATTGGAATCAAATTAGAAAAAAGATTCATTCAAAAATTATATAATTTCCATTTTTTCTAATGTGATTGCATTTTTTTCAAATGTAATTCTGTTTTTTTTCAAATGTGATTCCAGTCACTTCCACGTTGGCCACTTCCGCTTTGGTTTAATATAATTCCGTTTTTTCAAATGCAATTCCGCTTTTTCAAATGTAATGCCGTTTTTTTTTTTTTCTAATGTGATATAGTTTTTTCTAATCTAATGCTGGTTTTTTTTTCTAATGTGATTCTGTTTTTTCAAATGTAGTTCTGTTTTTTTTCAAATCTGATTCCGGCCACTTCCGCTTTGTCCATTTCCGCTTTGGCCACTTCCACTTTGGCTTAATGTAATTTTGTTTTGTCAAATGTTGTGTTTTTGTTGTGTTTTTTCAAATGCAATCCTGTTTTTTCAAATGTTGTTCATTTATACCTTAGGGCCACTGTACCTTCTGACATTATCGTGTTGTGATCTCCAGCTCTCAATGGAGGTGTTCACAGTCAAGTGTGAAGCAGCCAGAATGTGTATCAGCACCTTCATATCAGATGTCATCATCCTCAGTCAGAAAAGGGCAGACAGCCCTCTTCAAGTTGGGAGTGAGGTGCTGCCTCACATGAAGCAGTTCAAATATCTCTGGGTTTTGTTCACAAGTGAGAAAAAATAAGAGCGTGAGATCAACAGACAGGTCAGTGCAGCGTCCGCACTATTGCGGACTCTGTGCTGGTCCATTGTGGTGAAAAGGGAGATGAGCTACAAGGTGAAGCTCCCTGTTTACTGGTAGGTCTACATTTCTACCCTCACCTATGGTCCCAAACTTGGGGTAGTAACCAAAGTAACAAGATCGTGGACACAGGTGGTCAAAATAAGTTTTCTCTGTAGAGAAGCTGAACTCTCCTTTAGAGATAGAGTGAGATGTTCAATTATCCAGAAGAGACAGAGTAGAGCTGCTGCTCCTCCACATCCAGAGTCAGTTGAAATGGTTCTGACATCTGGTAAGGATGCCCCCTGGATTCCTCTCTAGATATGATTTTCAAGTCAAGTCAAGTCAAGTCATCTTTATTTGTAGAGCACAATTTAAAACAGATAAACTGTTATCAAAGTGCTTAACAGAAATGTAGCAAAACATAGGCAGCAAAACAAAAACATCATACAGAATTAAAATTACTGGAGCAATAACACACACTAATGATCACACTAAGGAAAAACAAGCAGTAAAAATAAACGTCAATCATAAAACAACAGAATTTAAAATGAGGTAACACAGAACAAAATAAACTAACTCACACAGTATTAAACGCCAGAGCAAACAGGTGCGTTTTAAGGAGGGATTTGAACATCAGGAGGGAGGAGGCCTGCCTGATGTTGAGGGGCAGGTTGTTCCACAGGTTGGGACCTCTGACTGAAAAAGCTCGATCCCCTCGGAGCTTCAGGCGTGATTTTGGAACGACCAAAAGAAGCTGGTCCGATGATCTCAGGGCCCGAGACGGAACATATGGTTCCAGGAGCTCGGAGAGGTAGAGGGGTGCGAGGCCATTTAGGCACTTATATGTCAGGAGGAGAATCTTGAAGTCGATTCTGGATCGCACAGGAAGCCAGTGAAGGGAGGACAGAACAGGTGTGATGTGCTCAGACCTACGTGTACCAGTTAAAAGCCGAGCAGCTGCATTTTGGACGAGCTGGAGACGTGAAATGGACGCCTGACTGACCCCAGCATAAAGTGAGTTACAATAGTCCAGGCGGGTTGTGATGAAGGCATGGACTAATGTTTCAAGGTTGGGTCTGGATAACACTGGCTTGAGCTTAGCTACCTGCCGCAGTTGGAAAAAACTTTTCTGCAGAACTGAACTGATCTGTTTGTCAAACTTGAAATCCGAGTCAAAGACCACCCCGAGATTTCTAACATTGTGCTTGAGATAGGGCTGAAGTGAGTCCAGGTTTGCAGGATCTGAGGAGGCAGCTGAGCTAGGACTAAAGACGATGACTTCAGTTTTCTGGTCGTTAAAACTGAGAAAATTTGAAGTCATCCATGCCTTAATGTCATCTAGACATTTGAGGAGAGGGTGGATGGAATGAGCACTGGCTGGTTTCAGTGGCAGGTAGTGGCATTTCAGGCATTGACTGGGAGGAGACCCCAGGAGAGACCCAGGACACGCTGAAGAGAGTATGTCTTTTGGCGGGCCTGGGAATGCTTTGGAATCCTCCCAGAAGACCAGAAGAGGTGGCTGTGGAAAAACATGTGTAGACCTCCCTGCTCAAGCTGCTGCCTCTGCATCCCAACTCTGGAACAAACGAGAGATCGTTGGCTGGTGATGGATGGATATTTCTGAATGTATGAATATTGAATGAGTTGAATATATGAGTAGTTTAGCAGAAAATGTTAAACAAGACAGAATTTAACTCTGATAAATTGAAGTGTAATTTGTAGAAAAGTAAACCCAATGGACAAAACATTCCTCATATAAACTGCATAGCCAGATCTCTTTGACTAAAGACTTTAACGCGTTTCAGGATTGTGGATTAATGCGTACATTCATTTTATTGTGGGTTTGTAACCTCTGGCAAATTGGGTCAAAATATAAATCAATTTAAATCTGAAGGTGTCAAAAATTGTAAAACATCTCCATTTTACAAACTTCAACTTACTTTACCTGTGGGATCCAGAAGTAGAAAGTGTCAAATGCTTCAAGGTACGGACAGTGTAAAGAAATATGAAACATAACCAGCACATAGAATTGAATATGTTAGATAGTAACTTCTCCTAAGGGAAGAAAAATAACTGTCATGACACTGAAATGTGAATGATTTTGTACAAGAGAGCTCTGTGACAGTTCACTAAAGGAGACAGAGCACATTTCAAGCCAGGCTCAAGTGAGGTGGAAGACAGTAACTTGTGTGGGCTGCTGTCCTTTACAGTGACCTAGTTGGATTCTTTTAGCTTGAAGATGAACTAAAAATCTCCTTCAACGCAAGCTGTCAGTTTCTACAAGTTACTCTTTTGAAGCAAGGGCAGAGGAAGAAACCTTCAGCTTTCAAGAAGGTTGGCATATAGAGTTTATCTCTGAAAAACCAACGGATATTGTTCGTGTAATGTATAATATTGCATTCATGTTGATCTTTTGTACATGAATGGTTTACTATGTAACTGATGTTGTTTCTTATGGAACTGTGCATGCCATTTATTTGTCTTTTTTTCCATTAGGCAGAAAGTATTGCCTAACAAGTTAATAATGACTCACTGCATAACCTCCCAATTATAGCTAATAAGAAAAATCTACAATATGTTTTATAGATGGATTCTATTATAATGTATCCCTAAACTTTGGTATGTGTCAGACATGCAACAGCCCATAAATCAGATTGGAAATCATTGGGAATGAAAAAACTGGTAACTATATATGTTATTACACCATATATTTAAAACATCAGCTATGACAATGTTACCACATATTTGCAACTAAAAAGAGCTTTCAGGGAAAATATTACCAGCAAGTCTTATATCTTGAGAAAAAAGAAATGTCAGCAAGAGGCAAATATATCCTTCTTGACACAACAACCTTACAGTGTGCTCCAGGAGTCTCAACAGAGCAAAGCATCATTTAAAAATAAGCCTGTCGTACATCAACATATGGGAAGAAGCTTTCAGGGGACTTCACCACTCAGCAAAGAGCCATGACCTTCCCAGACAAGGTTAAAACAGCACTGTAGCCTCGCAGATAATGTGTCTACCGAAGCACAGACCACATGCTGGAAACAGACAGTATGACCCAGAAGGCTTCATCACAAAAGGGAAATCACTTTCTCTAATATCACACACAGAATATATGAATGTGTGTGTTTGTGGGGTGGGGGGGGGGGGGGTTGAACAAGACACCATGCTGCCTATAACCTAGATCAAAATGGAGGGGATAAACACAATGTATGTATGGATGGATGGATGGATGGATAATTGGATGGATGGATAATTGGATGGATGGATGGATGGATGATGAATGGATGGATGGATAGGTGAATAGGTGGATGGAAGGATGGATGATGAATGGATGGATGGATAGGTGGATAGATGGATGGATGGATGGATGGATGGATGGATGGATGGATGGTA
>NC_056510.1:22571015-22585666 GCF_014905685.2 Nematolebias whitei
ATGGATGGATGGATGGATGGATGGATGGATGGATGGATGGATGAATGGATGGTTGGGTGGTTGGAAGGATGGATGGATTGTGGCAACTAGCTATAGCATATCCAGTGCTAGTAAATTTAGTAAATGTTATGGAAACTATGTTTCTTGTAACTTGTTAAGTTTTTTTATATATATAAAACCACATTTGCATGAAATTCTACAAAAGATTTTAATTAAAAGTAAAAAAATAAATAAATATTGGAACTGGCCTTGCTCTGATTAGCTGTTAAGTCATAATGAAACTGTATAACACTATCTGCAGCAGGTGAGACATTAACTGTTCATAAGCTTTCCACAGGACCACAATTCAAAATATCTGAACTAGCCCTTTAAGCTTTGATCAGCTCTTCTGTCACTTCATGTGCTTTATTTTTAAAATTGTATAACTCATGTAAGCTGCAAAAAGTTTTTGGAAGGAGATAAAAATCTCTGATCTTTATTAAAACGTAATTTAGCAATTAAGAATAAATAAATTCCAACAGCCTCATTGCAAAATTATTCAGCAAAGTATTAAAAAAAAGGAATGGTGAGACATAAAGGGTTAGTTCTTGTCAACCCTTCTAGTATAACACATCTATTACCAGTAGGTCATGGCTAACAGAAGAGCATGTTCCTCTTCACATCGAGCCATGGGATCAAACTGTGTTTAACATGCATGCAGAGGAGCAGATCCTACTTCCATTACCATATTAATAACAAACAGGGGCAGAATCAATACATAGTAATGCATATATATATATATATATATATATATATATATATATATATATATATATTCATAATGCATCAATACAGTCAAACACTGTAAAATATCTAGTTTTAATGAAAGAGTTTTATTCATGTTCTCACAAATTTGTTAAAAACCATCCATGCTTTCAGAAAAGGTGGCAATTTCATCACGTCACTCCCATAGCTGCAATCAAACAGTGTCAATCAAGCCAGCTGGGTTATTATACATGCTAATGAAACTCTACAAAGATGTTTTAATTTTACTTTCTGCCCGCTGAGATGAGATCCTGTTTGGTTATGGTAAATGCGAGCTTATTTAACAGCGGGATGTCGGCACTGAATTTGTTTTAAACATTGGGATGCAAGTTTAGGATTTGATTAAACGTCTTCCGTTACCACTGTGTTAAGCATTTTTTAATATGATACTTCTCAAGGCTTGTTTTTTTAATGTTAGTATGGATTTTAATTGTGCAAAAATTGTATATACATGGGATACAATTATAACTGTATCAGTCTAGTTTGGTTGGATGATTTGCAATTATTTTTTGTATCTTAATGGAAGCATTTTATGTTATTATTCCAGAACACCTGCACATACACCTTTAAAACCCCCCCCCCCCCCCCCCCATCCTGTTGAACATGAAATATTTTCCTATTTTTTTTCTTTAAAGTGTTGAAAACCTGAATTATGCATCATTTTAACTTTCATTTGTTGAAGCAATTCTTGAGAAAATTGTAAAGTAAGAACATTCAAACAGCCTCGTTATTTACTCCATGATATTATATGTGCTTTTCATCTCAGATAAAAATAATGTGCAAAAGTAACCACTTTCTGGAGCATGCAATTCATAAATGTGGACATGAATAGAAAGGTGGAAAATGTATATTTCTGAAGTTTTGAAGAAAAGAAAATCAAAAGTTTCAAGAAGTTTTTATATTTTTTTATTATATATATATATATATATATATATATATATATATATATATATATATATATATATATATTTATTTATATATATATTTGTTTGTTTGTTTGTTTTGTTCATCAGACAAGGATGAAGAAGCTGGGCATGATATATGGCAAAATGAAGGTCCAGGTCCAGGTCCATCGGTCCTGACCAACCACTATCCCACTCTTTGTCAAATGATTTACAGAAATTAACAACTTCCATACATCTTCTTTACCCACTTATATTATTCAGGGTTGGGGAGGAGCTGGTGCCTACCTCCAGCAGCCACAGTGTGTGAGGGGGACACCCTGGACAGGTCACAAGTCCATCACAGGGCCACATAAAGGCAATCATAACAAAAAAAACATTCACACCTAGAGACTGTTTAGCATTACAAATTAACATAACATGCATGTTTTTTGTCTGTGGGATAAAGACGGAGTACCCATAAAAAACTTGATGCATGCGTGGGAAGAATGTACAAACTCCACCCAAACGCTCCAGGTGGGAGGTGAACCTGCAACCTTTTTGGTTGTGCAGAGACAGCATTAACCACTGCATTGCTAAAATTAACAACAAACAGTGTAAGTTTATAAAATCGATAATTGAGCTAAAGTAAATCACATGACTCAAACATTTTCTGTACTTATCTTGTTAAGGATCACAGGGGGGGGGGGGGGGGTCCAGCAGCCCACAGGCTGTAGGCTGAAAACGGTCGTCAATCTATTACACAGCCAAAATAGAGACAAAACATGGAGAACTAAGCACCAACTAAAGATGGGCATTGATTTTTGAATATATGAAATAGCAAATGTCATAATGAAATATGGGTAAAGTAAAGTAAAGTGCTGTGTTGTCATCATTGTATGGGAACATAAATGAGGAAATTAGTTCTCTGCATTTAACCCATCACACCTGAGATACACCCAGGTGGAGCAGTGGGAAGCTATGAAAGCACCTGTGGAGAAATTAGGGATTAGATGTCTTGCTCAGAGACACCATGACATGTGGGCATGGCAGGGAGTTGAACCTGTGACTTTCTGGTTCCAAGTCAGCTGCCCTACCGCTACAGCATATTGGCCCCTATCAAAATATCAGTGATATCGGAGAAAATAAATGCAGCCCTCGTGGCTGCTTTTTTAAAATTTACACCAGTACCTGGTAGTGGTACGCATTGTTCCATGTTTTCCTAACAGAGCACTTTGCTCTCAGACTGCAGGCTTACTTGTGGTTCCTATAGAGTTTCCAAAAGCAGAATGGGAGGAAGATCTTTCAGTTATCAGGCTCCTCTCTTGTGGAACCAACTTCCAGTTTATGTCCATAAAGATGAAACATTGTCCAGTTTTAAGACTGGATTTAAGACTTTCCTTTTTGATAAATCCTACAGTTAGTTGGCTTGGTTTCCTAACCTATTCCTTATTCTATGCTGCTATAAACTTTGACTACAGGAGGACAAACGGACCTCATTTATCAAATGAATAATTACAAATGCATACAAATAGTATGTATTTGTAATTATTCTTTCTTACATGTGATTTCTGACTTTTTTGTCTTTCCTATAGAGACAAACCTGCTTGCCTCCATCCTGGACCTGCCGTTTTGTGTTCGTTTCTCCTTCCTGTTCCTCTCAAACCCAGCCGGTCGAAGCAGATGGCCGCTTGTCCTGAGCCTGGTTCTGCTAAAGATTTCTTCCTGTTAAAAGGGAGTTTTTCCTTTCCTCCGTTGCCTCTATCTTGCTTAGGATGGGAGACTGCAACAAAGTGAAGACTCAAAGCAATATACTGGCTCCTTAGATAAATAACGTTATTAACTGACTTTTTATGTATATGGATGTTTCTGTTCAGTGCCTTGAGATTATTTCTGTTGTGATTTGGTGCTATATAAATAACCTGAATTGAATTCAATTGAACTAAAAATACTTTCTTAACAATGCTATTCCAGCTGGACTGCTTTTCCAATAGAAGACACACACCCCATCCTCTCCCAGTGTCCCAGTAGTGTAGTTTATTTTGAAAGGGTCATTAAATCACGCTGATCATTGATCAGTGGGACTAGTAAAATTAAGGAATATAATGATCCTTGGCTAGTGGAATTAGCAGCAGCATGCATCTCCGTAAACAGCCTCTGAGTCATTACAGCCAACATGGAAGTTCTTAAACTGCAGAAGAAAGCCAGAACTCCACATGGAAAGCCCCCAGCTGAAAGTCAAAATGTAAACCTCATTGCTGTGAGTCAACAGTGTGAAGCACCGCCTCACTGTCACGCATTGTTCCATATTTTCCTAACAGAGCACTTTGCTCTCAGACTGCAGGCTTACTTGTGGTTCCTAGAGTTTCCAAAAGCAGAATGGGAGGAAGATCTTGCTCCACTCTTGTGGAACCAACTTCCAGTTTCTGTCCATAAGGCTGACACATTGTTCACTTCTACAAGTCAATGTGTCAAGAAATTAAAGAAATATTTTTTTTAAAGAATGAAGTTTGAAATTATTAAGACCGAATACTCTTTTGCATCCTGTTAAAACGGTTTTCCATCCATTCTGAATTGCAAATAATGTTGAATAAACAGAAAGCTTGAATCATGCCAAAGAAGATCTAAAACCCACAACCCTCATGTTGAATGTGATGCAGAAACCCTACAAGGTCTAAGCAAGCGTGCTATTCAACTACTTAATTAAACATGCACTGTGATGTTAATCCAGACACGAGAGCACAACATTCAGTGGATATCACTTTGATGATGTGTACAAAAAGGGTATGATGTCAAAGTACATTATGGTAAAAAATCCACTCCATAGGCACGCAATTGTTCTATATAAGCTAAAATAAACTATATTTGAAAGAATGATAAAATTAACAGATAATACATTCCATTAACTTAAAAAAAAAATCAGAGACAGACTTTAAACATCTTTGTGTTTGCAAAAAGCTTTTTATGGCTTTCGGAAGACTGTGTCAAGTGTGTCTTTCACAGATTATCTGGTGACTGATAGTTTCAAAGTGTCCTGCACAAACTACAGCAAAGGTAGGTCGCCTCTGTGAAGTACTCCTCCGTGTACCTGGCCAAAGAGACCCACAGCATATGTGCTCTGCCATCTGCTGTGTCCCTCAGTACCCAGACAAACCTTTCATGGATTCCCTGTTGAAGCCACACTCAGCCCTCATAACAGCGACGATACGCGTGTTCGTGCAGGTACTTTTACAGTCTCCGATCTGAATTTGGATTTCCTTTTTAAATAAAGTCCAGTGCTAGGCTCTGAATATATAACACCTGTGTCACATAGAGAATTAAAATCTAAAAACCATGAACGATGCAAATGTTTTCCAATTATTTTACCTTCCACCTGGTAATTCAACTTTAGGAGAATGTTTGCACAGAAAGCAGACCACACCAGGGCTATTCAACTGGCGGCCCGGGGACCAAATCAGGCCCACTGGTGAGCTCAGTTCAGCTCACCAATGGTTTCGTTTTTAAATAAAACTAGATTTTAAACCTTAAAGCAAACTTACTTCATGACAATAACTGCTGGATGTCTGGTCCCTGAGCTCCTGGCTATCAGTAACTGTGAGCAAATTAGTTGAATAGCCCTGAACTACATACAAAAAATACAAAGTACTGACCCAACATTTTTCAGTCAGGTCATCTGGACAGTTTCTTTTTTTTTGTGTGTGCTGAAACGTTTCGCCTTTGGTCTGGAAGGCTTCATCAGTCAATGAAACACACAACAAAACTGATTCTTCCCCCAACAGCTTACTCCAAAATGGAACAAAACAGTTCTGCTTGTGATAAGATGGTCTCTTTGGTACGCCCCTCCTCCACTGCCGGCCATTCCACTCAGTTTAGTTGTGTTTCCTTGACTGATGAAGCCTTCCGGACGGAAGGCGAAACATTTCAGCACAAACAAAGAAACTGTCCAGATGACCTGACTGAAAAATGTTGGATTGTATACCTGGATTATTGAGCATGGACTTTGTTGTTTTCAACCAGTTTGACAAGACTGTCAACAAGGAAGAGGGCCGGCAATGGAGGAGGGGGCGTACAAAGAGACCATCTAATCACAAGCAGAACTGGTTTGTTCTACTTTGGAGTAAGCTGTTGGGGGAAGAATCAGTTTTGGTGTGTGTTTCCTTGACTGATGAAGCCTTCCGGATCGAAGGTGAAACGTTTCAGCACAAAAAAAAAAAAAGTGTCCAGATGACCTGACTGAAAAATGTTGGATTGTATACCTGGATTATTGAGCATGGACTTTGTTGTTAGGTTCAAGAAGCATTTCTTTCCAACTATTATTGAATTTTAAATGTCATTATGCAAATGTAATTGTGTTTGGGTGTTATTTACATTATTCTGTTCTACTGACAGATGTTTAGATTGCATTTTGGAGATAACAGAGCTGGGCTGAATCATTTTCATTGATTATATTTTACCTGAACACCTTATTCATTGGAGGAAACGCAAAAAAAAAAAAAAAAGTTAATTCTGAAAGAACTGAATTTAAGAAAGCTTATGAGCAATAGGGTTGTCAGAGGAAGCAAGGATACAATCATTTTAACCAAACTAAACGTATATAAAGGTTTTAAAAAGTACATTTGTTTTTGTTTAATGTTTGTTTTCATCATAATTGATGTGAAAGCGACCTTAGCTCTGATGAGTCAAACACAAGAAAAGACGCCACCAAGGCTCGATCAGAACTAATCCGGCTCCAGACCGTCAAAACAATCCGCCTTCACCTCATCAGAGCTGCACAAAAACACTCCATGTTTGCATCTTCTGTTTATCCCAGTTGAACAATGGTGATCAGCTCCAACAATTATCACTGACTGTTTATTCTCGTACGCATCTAATTATAAAAAATGAGCCGAGCGAGTTCAGCTATAGCTTTTGAATAACTGTGGCTACTTAAAACAGAATTAAATCAACGAGATACATAAACAAAGCACAATATGTTGTAAGCAAATGAGCGCCCCTCTTCCCATGATGTCGCCAGAGGTTTGGATCAATAGGGTAACTATAAGAAAGGAAGAATGCATGGATAAGGTTTTTAATGTGTTAGTTTAAATGCAAGTGGGTGGATTTTGTATGAATAATTATTCTATTTGTTTATTTTTGAGCGTATCTCATGTGGAAATAAAACACTGTTTAGAATTCATTCAGTATGAGCTTAAATCAACTAATTTAGCTTGCTTAGTTCTCTAATTTAGTAAATTAGGATTACATGTTGGTGTACTTTAAAGCCCAAAGCGGAAACTGAAGGAACATTTCAGAATGTGCACATCAAGTACCCTGTTTTCTGAAAACACCAGCTGAATGCTAATGTTAGCTGAGGCCGTATGCATTCAGACATCCATGGCATTTTGAAAGTAAAATGTATTCACTGGGCCTGCTTCATCCCTCAATCTCTGTCGCTCACTGGAACATTCCCTCTAACTGGCAGATGATCAAAGTGACAAGAAAACCAGATGTAAAATGAGTTGATGTCCTCGAGAATATTTACAACAAAAGGGAGCGTCCAATGCCAGCCCACTCAGATGGAAATTTGTCAAATGCTTTGTAATTTCTTTTTTTTTTTTTTGAAATGGTGCAGATGGAAGTATCCCTCCAGAGCTGAAATAAACAGAATCATACATTTAACAAAACCTAACTGAGAGCCAAATTCTAACCAAATTATTGAGAAAAGGCAATGCTATTCAAACAAATAATAACTTTAGACAATAGTAACAATGACTGATCCAAAACCATCTAGTTATATTCCTACATGGTATGTACCTCATAAGTACAGAGATGTATTATCTATTGCTACCAAATAATAATAATAATTAAAAAATTCAACTTCAAGAGCAAACTCAGATGAACCAAAGCAAAACCAATTATGTTGTCACTCCTAAGCCCACCCTGCATGTCTAAGCCACATGCAAACACACACACACACATATATATATATATATACATTTCACTTTTTAGTAATTTAGCACATTTATAGCAGCTTAAAATTTTAAATCTTGTGTCGATTATTAACAGTGCTTAAAAAAAGTTAAATGACACTTAAAAACCACTGTGAAGGGACATACTAGCACAAGTTACTGAGGTCTTATAAACACATTTGTGACGTTTTTTTGTTTTTTTTTAAATAAAAATGCATCAGGATTCAATTACCAAACCTTTTTATAGCCTGCATTTATTAAATAGAAACTCTTGATTCTGCAGAGTTCATTTCAGGTGAATGAGTTTGCTGAAGCGATTCTCTAATGCAAGCTCACTTGCTCCGTTTTAATCTGCCTCTGATCGTTTAGTTCACAAATCTCTTGGTATTCAGTCATTTATGTGCTCAGAGTTTGTTTCCCCAAATTATACACATCAATTAGGCGTTATTCTGCAATAAACCTAATGCTTGGTGTTAAATGTCATATCTGCTTTGGATCTGCAACACAGTGGCACAGTTGGTAGAGCTGGTAGCAAGAAGGTGCACCTCATTTGGAAGGCAAAGCAAAAGGAAAAGTAAACTTGCAATGCAAAAAAAAAAAAAAATCTCAATTATGCTGCCAAATTAAAATTGCAATCTCTATTAATTGTACATACCACGATTCTTCTCATATTCCAACTAAGGTGCAACGGAAACGTTTCACTTATCATTTAATTTAGTAAATTGCTGCTAAACCTGTTGCAGATTCATAAAAATGCAGAGGTTGTGTGACATCAGAAACAAACTGCCGTGTCCTGTTGGTCAATGAGTTCGGACCCAGAGCGAAACGGAGTCCCTGTTTGGAACAACATATCAAAACTGGGTAACCATTTTACAAACTGTCAGGAAGTGGAGTTGTCTATGCAAATGAACCTCAGCGCATGAAATCTGTGAAGTTTGTATTCCCCATACTCAATTTAATAATGTCCCTGAAGCTTTTTCTGTACAGAATAGCAAGTTCCTTCTTCAAATTAGATATTGCATCAATCAAAGCTGAATGAATTTTAGCTTATCGCGTTGTGACTCGTGTCAAAAGGCATAATGAAAGTGTTCCGAGTTTTATATAAGTCAGAGGTGGAAATATAGAAAACGTATATGTCCTTGGGTGAATGAGGACATGCTCAAAAGGAAATGAAGTCTTGCTGATATAAAACAGTCTACAACAAAAGCAACACAGTACAATGGTGTAATGTTTCCTTTTTTTATTCTCAGGAGAATCAGAGTGAAGAAAAAAAAGGACAGGAATAAAAATGTTAAAAAAAACTCCATGATGCTATCAGATGTGTTATCATTTCTTAAGAATATATTCTAATATTTATATTCTACCACCATGTGCATTGCTGAGTGCATGAAAACAGCCATGAGTTGACTCAACAAATAGTTTTAAACAAGCAATGAAAAATGGAGCTGGGAAATATAAATGCATAGGATTCTTTTGTTTCTGCACAAGGAAAAAAGGGACTGAAGACTCCTGAGATATATATTTTGTTAAAAACATTTTTTGCTTTCTTGCTTAACTGATCCTAAACTTAACTGCATTTCCAGCGAAAATGCTTGTTGCAGATGAATTTGCTGAAAAACAGCTGAAATAAGTTAAAAACATGCTGAAATGTAGCAGAAACTGAAGAACAAGCCCAAATTAGCAGAAGAAAGCAGAAACAACAAATATTTGCTGAATTAGGTTTAAATAAGCAGAAATTAACACAAAAAATAGGACATTAGCTAAAAAAACATTGAAATTAGCAAGCTGAAAAGTAGCTGAAAAGTCAGAAAGAAGCTTAAACTACCAGAAGGGAGTGGATGATGATATATATTTTTTTTATTTCAGACAGACATTTCACCAACAAAACATAATAATAAAGACTTTCATGTTTCTAAGTGTAAATACAATATCTTATTATTAAATATACATACTCAATTTTTATATACTCAAATACATGTAAATACTCCACTTTTTTGGTGACTGTGAGTCTGAAAAGGAGTATGATGAAGTTTAACTTATATAATCATACCCCTTTTCCATTCATTAATTCATAGCATAAATAGTCTTCCTGAAATTAAATTTAAATTTATTTAATTGAATTTAATTGGATGGTGGCACAACTGGTAGAGCTGCTGCCTCTCAGCGAGCAGGTCTTTGGTTCAAACCCCGGTCCGGAGGCCTTCTGGGTGGAGTTTGCATGTTCTCTCCGTGCATGCGTGGGTTTTCTCCGGGTACTCCGGTTTCCTCCCACAGACCAAAAACATGCATGTTAGTCTGATTGGTAACTCTAAATTGTCCCTAGGTGTGAGTGAGAGAGTGAATGGTTGTTTGTCTCATTTGTCTCTATGTGTCCCTGTGATGGACTTGCAACCCGTCCAGGGTGTACCCCGCCCCTCGCACAGTGATTGCTGGACATGGGCACCAGCGACCCCCGTGACCCAAAATGGAATAAGCGGGTAAAGATAATGGATGGATGGATGGATGAAGCTGAAATGAGCTAAAAAATGTCGAATTAGCTAAAAAAAGGAAGAAGCTAAATTTAGAACTAAAACAGCTAAAAAAAAGAAGCTGAACTAGCAAAAAAAGCTGGAACAAGCGCAAAAAAACAAAAAACATGAAAGGGGCATAACAAGCTGAAATTAGCAGAAATAAGTTAATTAAGCTGAAAAAAAAAGAAATTACCACGAAAAACTGGAATTTATCTGAAAACAGATGAAATTAGCTATAAAAGCTAAAACAGTAGCTGAACATTTAGAATAAGCTAAAATTAGCAGAAAAAAGCAGAAAAGATGTTTGCTGAAAGAAGCAGACATGAGCACAAAAAAAGGGAATTATATGGAAAAAACGCTGAAATTAGCAACAACAAAAAACCTACTGAAAAGTAGCTAAAAAGGCAGAAAGAAGCTTACATTATCTGAAGGAATTGGAGAGAGCATATTTTTGCTGAATTAGGCTGAAAAGTGAAATGAGCGCAAAAATATGGAATTAGCTGAAAAAGCTAAAATTAGCATAAACAGTTAAATAGTTGCTGAAATAGCAGAAATAGCTGAAACTTGCATACATAAGCTGAAATTAGCAGAAATAAGTTAGAAGAAGCACACAAATATTGTAGTTATTTGAAAGGAGCAACAAACAGCTGAAAAAACAACTGAGATTAGCTGAAGGTAGCTAAAAAAAATTTGCACAAGTAAGTTGAAAGAAGCTGAAGCAGAACAAAATGTGAAAGGAGCAGTAAAGTGTTGTAAACATATCTAAAGATATGAAGGATGTAAAATGAGCTCAATTCATTTTCTATGTGGAAATAAAATGGCAGAAAAGGCTAAATATTTAAAACAGATAAAGTTGCACCAACACCAAAAGTCATAGCGGGATTGTTTTGAAAGCACGAAAATTGTCGAACGAAAAAGATGCCGAAAAACTTACAGAAGAAAAATGGATCACAATAGTGTGAATGCTTTATAAGTGTTCACAAAATAAGTTCTACCTGATTCTAATCAAAAATTTCACATTCTTAGTAAAAGCAGTGGAGAAAATAAAGGGAAACTGATCTTTATTGGGAAAAACACATGTTGTTTCTCAGTCGCAAGAAGTCCAGGTTTAGTCTTTCTGTTTTTTTAAAAATTACCCCAAACAAGCATTTGTACCATCATTTGACACAAGCGTTACACAGAATTATTAGGAAATAAACAGTGCAATGGCAACAGCTAAATGTGTTAAAAACTGAATTTGTCATTGCCAATATGATACAGCCAAAATGTATAGTATGCTTGACCTTGAATGTAATAGCTATGAAATATTTATAAGTTTGCAGAAGGTGTCCCAATATAATTACTGTTATGATTAATGTATGGATTTTCCCCAAGCCCATGTGCAGCACATTTTAGAGTGACAAGCACAACAAAATTAGCATATGTAGCTCTATGTCTGGCTTTGAAGAGGAGTAAAGCCAAGCGGATGGATGTGGAGTCCAATGTGGATATACAATCTGTGTGGGAAGAATGTCTAGAAGACCCCCTCCCTCCCCTCCCCTCAAGAATAAGAAGTGAGAAGCAAGCCAATCTTGTATGCATTAGTTTGCTAAGTGGAACATGGTAAACAACTGCACTACAGGTAGGACCTAACAGCTTTTTTTATTTATTTTGAGACCTGGACTGCATCGAGACTTGCAATCACCATTACCTTTCCTTTAGCATTTAGGGTTCAAGAGTGGCTCTCACGTCCTTTTTAATGTAAAATCCCTCTGGTCAGCGGGTTGCTTAACTGAGGAAGAGGACACGAGTCAGCAGAACAGTCCATGGTTTGCTGAAAAACACAAAACTGTCCTCGGAAGCTGAGTAAAGGCAAACATCCTCTCCGGTTTCACCTCACGTCTAGTCAGACGTTGTCAACAAGACAGGAGTAGCAGACGGGTAGCTAAAGATAGATGCAACAAGCCATTTGATGGGGGGGGGGGGGGGGGGGGGGGCTTTGTTTCATGATGGCTAAGATTTTGACAAGTTGATGAAATGTTGAGGGGAAAGCATCAACGATGGCACTGCCAAAAGTTCAAATTTGAACCTGAACAGATAAAAACCATGAAAAACTGATGATTTGTGGATAGCTTGAACAGAGAAAAACACAATCGTTGTAAAACGTTTTCAAAAATAATTACAAGAATTACGAAATTGACACATGAAGAAAGAGGCAGGTGTCAAAAACGTCTGAACAACTCGAAGACGTCAGCTTTCAGCTGCAGAGTCTTGGGGCTTTGGATGGAAACACACATGGAATCTGATTACCTCTACCCTCCTCCTAAATGTTAGGAAGTCATTTTGATTTTCACGTTAAATGCGTCCACTATCTAAAATGAAATTAGGTTGAAAAGAGATAAAAATATAAAAAATAAGTGCTTTTCATTTATTTTTTCATCCAATTAGACGTGAAGGGCAACAGCAGTCAAAAACAAAATCACCGACTGCCTCATAATAGAGAAATGAATGACTTTTTTGTTGTTGTTGTAACTACAGCTCAGAATTTGACTGAGCTATTGCTGACAGGAGCCAATATAAAAAAATAAAAAAATATAGCTTAGATTTATCTGAACGAAATCTGACAAATGTTAATTCTCCATGGCTCTGGATGCATTATTATTTCTTCAGCAATTTAAAGCACAAAAACAACTGTGACAGCTAAATAAATAAAATAAAAAAAACACACAAGCTGTGGCCAAGCTTTAGGGACCAGATTTCTTTCTTGGACTTTTTTAAAAGAAGGTGTTTATTAAATTAACAGGTGGTAAAAAAAAAAATAAATAAAAAAAAAATAATAGGCAAAATATGGAAAAGAATCAGAATCAAAATCAGAATAAGCTTTATTATCATTGTACTGAAATACAGTGAGATTATGCTTGTACAGTCATTCGAAAGATAAGTGGAGTGCACGTTGCTGTTGCTACTGGAGCGTGGCCACATATCCTTTTTCACAATACTTTTGATTGTGAATACATTACACATGCATCCACGTAACATATGCATTTGACAGCAAGACGGTGAGACAGAAAGACCATAGTCCTGATCAGATGTTGCAAGCCGGCACAATTCTGAAAAGCCTTAACTCAACTTAACGGGGGTGGGGGGTGAAAGACGAAGCTTTTCCTTAGTTTACACATATCCCAGGAGAAATTTGAATAATTGGACTGCTTCCGAGGCCAACCGGGGAAGTCAGATTCAGATAAGCCACAATTATTGATTTTTTTCAGGCTGTCTGTTTTTTAATTGTCAGTCTTGAGTCCTTCTGGTACTTTCAAGATCCAAAATGGCCAGATTTGTGGGCATTCCACTGGTCTATGCTTATGAGTCACCACCAAGGTCATCTCCAAAATGCTGGCGAGTCCCAGAAACCGCAGATGGCCTGCAATTCTCACAAATTGCTTCCACCTTGCGGTTTATTACGTAAGTCAGCTGATTTTGAGTACTCAAAGCATGAACCAAACCTTCACACAGACTTGGCAGTTTTTCCATTGCCGAATATCTTCGGCGTCCTCCTGAGACAAAAGGGAAAGACACATCAGCTCCCAAACGCCCCACGGATCCATGACGTATCCCGCCGTGTGTGCCTCACTGGGGCATGAGGGCTCTCCAGGACCCTGCCGCTTTGTTGAAAAGATTTTGTCAATTGCATTTAAAGTCCAGATGACCACATCCATGACAGTAGTTTTTGTTTTGGAAGATGTGTAATAGGAGCTCCAATACACAGACAAAAAGAAGGAAAAAAAAACTGGAGGAGAACAGGAGAGGGAGAGAAAAGGCACATGCACCTTTCACAAGAGTGAGTGCAGAAAAGTCTAAATATGCACAAATTATAACTTCTATATTGATTTCAGTCTTAAAATCGGCCATAACACCATAATAACATGCACGCATAATGATACAACAAACACTTAGCAGCACAATCAGAACAGTTATATGATTTGTTACTTTGAAGCTTGTAAAGTGTTTTTTTTATATACATGTTGGATATCTTACTGAACAACCATAGTTTGGAAAAACAGAGTTTATTTTTAACTGAACAGGGTCAACAGGCCCAAACAGGCCCAGATTAAAAGAGAATGCAGCAGTCATACAACTCTAGTCAGTTTTATAAAGGTTAACGCAACATTTTTTATTAATACTATAATCAAGTTCAAGTTTCTTTATTGTCATTCGCATCACATGTGGTACATGAGCTGGAACAAAACTGTGCACTCAACGTCCCAGTTACTCTAAAAAAAATAGCAAAATATAAAGTATAAAAAAACACAGTATACAAGGATCTGATATACACTAAACAGTAATAATGTAAAATAATACAGTAAATTAAACAGCAGCCTGAACATTATTGCTTTATTATTAGCATTAGCATTACATTATTACATTATTACCATTATTACTATTACATTATTATTAGCCCAAACATTATCACTAATATATTAATATTATTATTATTATTATTATTATTATTATTATTATTATTATTATTA